>NC_071355.1:201066938-201666938 GCF_943734655.1 Sabethes cyaneus
AAAAATCTTGCTTTCAAAACCACTTACATGTCAAATTTGGTTCCATTTGCTTGATTAGTTCTCGAGTTATGAGGAAATTTGTTTTTCATTTGTATAGGAGCCCCCCCTCTTAAAGTGGGGAATCCATAGAAAATATACCAAAGAAAATATTCTTGCCTACAAAAACACCCACATGATAAATTTGGTTTCATTTGCTTGATTAGTTCTCGAATTATGAGGAAATTTGTATTTCATTTGTGTAGAAGCACCCCCTCTTAAAGTTGGGAGGGGTCCTAATTCACCATAGAAAATATTTTTGCCCTCGAAAACTTTCACATGCCAAATTTGGTTTCATTTGCTTGATTAGCTCTCGAATTATGAGGAAATTTGTATTTCATTTGTATAGGAGCCCCCCTTACTAAAGTGGGAAGGGGTCCCAATTCATCATAGAAAAAAATTTTGTCTCCAAAAACACCCACGTGCCAAATTTTGTTCCATTTGCTTGATTAGTTCTCGAGTTATGAGGAAATTTGTATTTCGTTTGTATAGGAGCCCCCCCTCTTAAAGTGGGGAGGGGTCCTTATTTACCATAGAAAATATTCTTGCCTTCGAAAACCTTCACATGCCAAATTTTGTTCCATTTGCTTGATTAGTTCTTCAGTTATGAGGAAATTTGTATTTCATGTGTATAGGATCCCCCCTCCTAAAACGGGGAGGGGTCTCAATTCATCATAGAAAAAATTTTTGTCTCCAAAAACACCCACATGCCAAATTTGGTTCCATTTGCTTAATTACTTCTCGAGTTATGAGGAAAATTGTGTTTCTTTGGTACAGGAGCCCCCCCTCTTAAAGTGGGGAGGGGTCCTAATTCAACATAGAAAATTTTCTTGCCCTCGAAAACTTTCACATGCCAAATTTGGTTCCATTTGCTTGATTAGTTCTCGAGTTATGGGGAAATTTGTATGGAAACCCCCCCCTCTTAAAGGGGAGAGGAGTTATAATTCCCCTTATAAAGAGGGGAGGGGTCTCAAATTACCCTAGAATAAATTCTTGTCACCGAAAACACCCACATGCCAAATTTGGTTCTATTTGCTTGATTAGTTCTCGAGTTATGCAGAAATTTGTGTTTCATTTGTATGGGAGCCCCCCCTCTTAGTGGGGGGAGGGGTCTCTAACCATCACTAAAACCTTTCCTGGCCCCAAAAACCTCTACATGCAAATTTTCACGCCGATTGGTTCAGTAGTTTTTGATTCTATAAGGAACACAGGACAGACAGACGGACAGACAGACAGACAGACAGACAGACAGACAGACAGACAGACAGACAGACAGAAATCCTTCTTTATAGGTATAGATATCACTTCTCCGCTAGCTGTTCAGTTTCCCAGATCCTTACTATCAGCCGATACAGAAAGGTAACCAACCTCTCCGGGTCCATCTTGATAAACTCCTCCGCGGTAGCATCTTTGTCAGCTGCCTTGTTGTTCTTGAGCTGCTTGATGGCTTCGATCACTTTCCCTATTGTGGTGGTCGGCACATCACCATCATATGCCGTACTGATGTAGTCATTCTCTCTGCTGTCTTGATATTTCTCCGAGCAATTTATCCGACAAGCTCTCCATCTTTATCCCGACGTGTTTCGGCTTGCGGAACAAAGCCTTGCGGGTTTCTTGTAAAATTTACCCGTTTTCTGAGAACGATACAGCCATGTCCATACAGTTCCATGTCCTCGCACTCCATTTCTTCTCGGCGACGCGTTTTATCCCGGAAGAATTGGGTATGCTGTTTTCTTTTCGGTCTATATCATTCCACGTCTTGACGGATCCCCTGCTGCAACATTGACGCCCGCGATGTATTCTTCTCCGCTAACATCCCCTGGCATTCCTCGTCGAACTAGTCATTACATTCCGCTGCCCTGTTGATGGCTGCTTACGCTATCCCACCAGCCCTCGAGGGGGGCTTTAGCTCTCCCTCACCTCTCTTTAGGTATTGAAATAGGACTTTATATTGAGCTTAAAATTGGAATTAAATTAGGTTTGAAATTGACATGAAATTAAATTTAATCTTGGACTCATTTGTACTTGCATCTTTACTTCGAATTCAACTGGAAGTTAGACTTCAAAAAAAAAGCAAAACATTGGGCTTAAACGTCCCTTGACCCTTTTTTATCGACAGACTTCACAGCCGGCTGATAGAGTACAGGACAGCTACGGGTCTAGTGCAACAATCCTACAGACTCTATCTAGCAGCACCGCCTAGCCGAGATTCGAACATACGACGACTGGCTTGTTATACCGGTATCGTACCTCGAAGCTAACTGGGCGGTAAGTTGGACTTCAAATCGACCTTAAAATTGAACTCGAAGTTGAACAATCCCGAAAGCTGTATGCTGACGAAACCCACGCCAAGTCAGACTTCAAACAGCTTTCTATGCAGAATTATCATGCAGTAAAATCGGAAGATAAAGGCTGGCAGATATTTTCAAGCATATGAAACAGTCGAAGTTCGCTATGAAACATTTGGTTTGCCAGTCTGTCTGTACCTATGGCTTGAAGTAAAACAATTGATCCGTGCTGTCTTGGCCGGATTTGGCAATTGTGAGATGCATTGACATTGAGCATTAGAATAGACCCCTAAATGAACGGTCATCATATGATTAAACAAAACTTTCGTTTATCCATTCTTCACGACACTATACCCGAATGATACTTTATTCCTTTTCCTCGCCTACTTAGTCCTCATTGACTTAGTCATACAACCTCCGCTCTAGTTGCCACTCCACTCCACTCGCGATGCCACTTTGGTCAGGAAGGTCTGTACAGAATAAGAAACTTTCATTCGTGAAAGTAAACTACTGATTTTGGCTTCCTTTCGATAACTACGTACTTTTGGATAGGATTTTGTATTTTGTGCAACATTTGAAAACAGCAAAGAATGTTGAAAAAATTGCCTTGTTTTTCATCAGAAATTGGTTTCTATTTCACTACTGACTGACTGGTTGTGGAAGTTTCGTTTTCTTTTGTTATCATTAACTCTTGGAAACATGCTAACATACCTCTAAAGTAATTGAAGTAATTTACAGCCAGAATAAATAATTTCACCAACTTAACTACTGGTAGACAGTCTTAAAACAACTATAATCGTTCTCTAGAGAACAAAATTATTTTAGTGTTTCGATGCACGGTTTAGATTAGCATAGGTTTTTTTTGGTAAGTGTACACAACTGTTGCTTGTACAAACATTAATACCAGATTTCTGTATGTAAGTGCAAAACGGTTAATTACTATAATATAGGTTGGTATATTGCCATAGCACGTGCCGACATTAAGACTGTCTGCTTTCGACTTTAAACATGTAATTTCAGTGCTTTACGTAATCTTTCCCCTTGTTATTTGGCCTGCTTTTTGCTAGATATTTGCTCTTTCGTTCGGTGTAAAAAATCCTAGAAAATCTACGGATAAAATGGAGATCTGATTTTATTCACGATTGCTGTTTGAGTTCAATCTTGTGTTGTTCTGCTTCTCTGTTTGATAAATGTACAATTACGTTTGCTAAGATTAGTTTGAATGCTAAAACCTGTTCAAACATAGATTGAGTATTTCGTTTTCTATACAATTAATTTGTTCATTACAATTGAATAGATCGACAATTCTGTATTGCAAAAGGACACGTCAAATGTGATGACCATTTTTATTTTTTCACTTGTTGAACTACAATAAACGTTACTTTTAACTGTTCAGTTTGATGTATTCCAATACGTCCAATAATATTTAAGCCCCATTATTACGGAAAATTCGATTATTTTCGTCAAATTAAAAAAAAATAATTATAATAAATTAATAATGCGCTGACTGCTAAACAGTCCTACAGTTTAAAATTTAAATACTTTTATTTTTAGCACAGCAAGATTTCTAAACAAAGTTACACATTTAATGCCTGATTGGATATGAGGAGTTGGGGTATCTGTTCAAACGACAAAGGACATGTGAAGTACGGCTACGAAATAGAAGATCGTGTTCAGGTACTGGTCTTGTGACTTGGCAGTACAAAAAACTTTCTCTGGTCAGCAATATACTAGAAGGGGTACTGTATTAGACGTAAAAGTCAAAAACGATACTTTTCATTATGCCACAAAGTTACAATCATATTAAGTGTCTTTAAATTATACGTGATTTGGTATGAAAAGATTGCTTTCTTCTAGTTTTCACTGGTTAAAGGCATTTATACTTATTGCAATGGCTTACATTACAAACGATGTCCACATTGTATACCATCGTGTAAAGATAATGGAAGTATTTTTCACTAGTCTCGAACGGTTGAGCATTTTAACATTACAATCGACTGCATTCAGTCAAAATAAATAACATTACTTGTTCAATTCTTTCCATGTTAAATTCGTAGTGATCTTAAGCGATCCTTTTCAGTGTCCTATTTTGAAGCAATTCAAGTATGCTCATTCAAACTAAAAGCAGAACCAGGATCACGAATTGGGCAAAGTCGCACCCTGCTCCTCTTATTTATAACGTAAAATCTACTCTACCTAACGATACATGAAGTCTATCACTTCTAAACTAAAACTAGCGATATAATTTTTGGGCTGTCCTATGTCACTTGAGGTCCGCACGAACCCATCGGTCTGCGCGCAATGAATTTTCACATAAAAAACCTAATACCTATCATACACCTACGATCGTACGATCATTTCCGAACGACATCGTGAGAATGAGCCGAGAAGAAACCTGTTTCATTCCTTCCCCCCTTAGCTTAGCTTAGCACCATCAGTCTAGATACGCCAGACTTCGTCGTCGGCCGATCGATGAGCGGAAAGCAGCTCACCGGACAACGATTCACTCAGCCGGGCGGTACCGTTCCTCGCTTCCGGTCAAGTTCCACCAGTCGAAATCGGTGACGAGGCTGCACTCTTTGGTCCACTACTGCTACCACTGCTAATTAGACTGCTCGTGGTGGTCCCGGCCGGTGAAGAACCACCGCCGCTGCCCCCACCGGCGCTGTAGAAGCTTCGCGTCGGCGAACGAACACTGTTGGCCGGATTGTGAAACTTGAGCAGCTCCACCACGGTGATGGCCACCTGAACGATTCCGCGCCCCTCCAGTACGTCAGCAGCACAGCAGAGCAGATTCTGAAAGAAACCAAATTCGACAGAAGGGGAAAGAAATGCACGATCATAATTCTGCGGTTCTGCGTGAACGTAATGAGGGAGGGAACAATGATGCAAGACGTTATCCTGTTTTTTTTTGCACAATAAATTTATTAACTTTGACGTGATAAGGGTTTAGTTTTATTTAATTTAAGCACATCAAATAATGCTGGATGATGCCTGTAACTGTAATAGTATAGTCTATTTTTCGTAATTTGCCGAAATAATTATGGTAGTTTTTCTTCTTTTTGAGATTATACCTTAATACGATATTGAATTAGTTCCGAGAAAGTTGCATATGATAACTTAAATTTAAAAACCTGCTGCATGCACAACGTCACAATATGTATGAATAAAGCTGCTTTGAAACAATTGTATGTAGATGGTATAATGCTGGCGAATTTGGTACAGTTTTGATTATTTAAAATCACGATAATTTATGATAATGAAGAAGTGTTTCGGATGTTTCTAAAGTAGGTATAACTTAAATGTTTTTGAGAGCTTTTCCGTGCAACTTAAGGTTTAAGACGATTCCTCTCACACGGTAATAAAATTATTCAACCGAAAACTTGACCGTAAAGATTGTTTTATTCTAACGCTTTTTGCACAACCAATGGAGTACCATAAGGGAGCAACGTAGGTCCGGTGTTGTTCCGCTAGTTATTAATATTGATCTTTTTGTGTTTTTTTTCTATCAATATCTCCAAATGTCGTAGGCCAAGTTCAATCTTTTAACCTTTCGTTACTCGCGCCAGCTTCGATTTAGAGGCATGTTAAAGCCTAACAGAACTCACTCGAATACTAATGCCACTCGGTAAAATGCTTATGAAACTTTTTCCACCGTTTGAAAAATCTTGGTCTGCGGATCAACTTTGTTGAAAACAGTAATTTTCTTTATTCTATTTATTTTACTTTGAACAACCGCCAGCGCTACTTGGACATAAGGGCCGAATTTTCTTTATTGCTGGTATCCCGAGATATATTGAGTTGTACAAAATACCACAGCGCGAGTAACGGAGGGTTAATACAAAAAGAAAGAACTTTTTATAAAGAATCCAATGGTATGGTGTTTGTTCACGACAACTGACTTGCTTTCTTATGGCAAAAAAGATCGATTTGATTTCACCGGAATCCAGAGACGTTCAGATTTATTCTTCACAGTTAGAAAATTAGGATTCCGTTCATTTGGCCAAAGCGGCTAAAACAGACACTCCACTAGTCAAGCCCTGAACCCATCGAGCAGAAGCTTAAACTGATGATCGTAAGAAACTAGAACCCAAAGCACGCCTCGATTTACGCCAATTTATCGACAGCAAACTGTTCTGCAAATTCGTAGGCATACAACACATGCTTTTTAATTGAGGAGCAGAGATCCCAAATTACTCCCCTGAGGCACACCTATTTAAGAGGAAAAACTTCATCCACTAGAATTAAACTAAATGAAACGCAACATTTTACATGAAAATCAGCTTACGGAAAATAAATTACTGGGGACCACCTGAAATATAACAACTCTCGCACAACAGGGCAAATTCAGTCAATTTTCAGGAGAAGCTGTAGCTTGAAATTCTGGAGCTTAGCAACCCAAGTAGCACACTTTAGGTTTATTTAGTTGAAGCAACCGGATTACGACTGAAATTAGTCATATTTCGGTTACCACAACAACTTTGTAACAACTGTGCTAGTAGGGAAGGTTCGCCAAGCGAGCACAAGACAACTCCTGCTCTACTTTCTTTCTTTCTTTTCTACTATAGTCAAGAATTGTCGCCAATTTGCTGAGCGTTCTATTCTTGATTCGACATCAGTGCGACGTGGCTGGCCCACCTTAACCTGCTGACTTTCACCAATGCAAACGATGGTAAACTTTCTAAAGAATGCCTGCGCCTTGTGATTCCTGCCACTGGGCCACTCTCCGCTTTCCGTTTGTGCTCTGCCAAAAATCATCCGTATATATTATCCGTATCCGTGATAATGTCCATACAACAACAAACTTCTAAATTAGCCGACAGTGGCAAAGTAGAAACTTTCTTAAAGCAACAAATTCAGTGTCGATATTTCATTCGACTCTCTGGCCATCGCTAAGATACGCCTTGCGCTCCGCATGTGTCCGACGATGGGAAGATAAGTTAGATGTCGTTACAATTGCGTGTTTCAAAGCAGCCGGCCGGAATTAAAGTTGCCGGCAATACCAGAACCTAGAGGAGAATTGGCTGGTGAAAAGAGGCAAAAGTCGGCATTGAGAGCGGAGCAGAGTTATAAACAATTTTGAGTCTGAACTGAATCCCTAGCCGAGGAGCCAAAAACGCTGCCACGAAAATGGGGCTATTCACCTGTTGTACGGCATTTAGTGAGGTTACGATGAATGCCAGAATGCCGTCGCTCAGGGATAGAGGTTTTCTCGTAACTTCCAAAGCGCAATGACAATCTGAAATGGATACGTCGGTCAATGAATACCTCAACCACCAGTTACTCGCGCTGTTGCATTTTATACAACACATGTGCAACGCTAACTTTATCTCGATATATTCTGGCAATATCGAAAGCTTCTGTTTTCAGAAAAATTGATCAGTTGGTTTCCTACTCAACCTGCAGGCCAATGGGATGTTTCTAAATTCAACTTTATCATTATCCGGTTAACACCGAAATGACTCGCGCCGTATCAGAACCTCATGTTTATTCCCCTCGATCTTAGATTACTCGTCATCAATTTCTTGAGCATCTCGACAATCGCAAGGCAGCTTCAATTTGATCGAGCCGTCTACCATGTGGACCATCCATTGCACCGATGAGGTTCTCGAAGAAAACAGATTTTGTCTCACAGCCTTTCGCGGTACCTCAAGGGGTGGTTCACTCTCCGCTTTCCGTTTGCAATGCGCCAAAAATGGTCCGCAACACCTTTCGTTCGAATTTGGGAAATGCGCTGCAAGTCCTCCTTGAGCAAAACTACAACACAGACTAGCAGACGTTACACTCACTGTCCCATTTTTCGCTTGTCCCATACTTGCTTGTCCCATACTTGCTTGTTCAAGGAATGCTCCTGTTGTTATTTGATATTTGGGAGTGTCGATCATAGATGGTGCTAGTATTCAAGCAAAATGTATGTGACGATAATTGTTGTGGATTTGGTTATTGTGGTTGGTTGACTGTGGTTACAGCTTCAAGTTTAGAAAGGACTACTGTGTTACCTGACTCATAACAAATATACGTTATAGAGGCGAACCAGCCGCAGGCTGAAAACCTCTCTAATATAGAATAAAAAAAAGAATATACGTTATATACGCGAGAGGGTCTCGTAACTCACAAACTTTGTGGTTTTTCGTTTAATTGATCATAAATTCGAGTAGAGTATACAAATATCAACTATATAACATAAGAAATTACATGTTTACTTCAAAAAGTAAGTCATGAGAGATTTTAGAATTTCGGAAATAGGCGTTCGTTATGAGTCAGGTAACACAGTAGAAGCGGTCTAATAAGCGTTTTGTAAATCGTCAACTTCGTACGGTGGCACATGCTCATTGATCCAAATGTCTTGTGGAAGGCAAAGATTTTCAGCCTAAATGTATTGTTGAATCTCTTACTCGTATTTTTCGGTGGAGATCAAAGATTTCAAATATGTCAACTAATCAACTCTTGCTATTGCAGATAGATGACGTAACAAGCGTAACGTCGCGGAAACTTCAAATTCCGTTACCACTGGTTCCTTGCCATGTTTGTAGAGTTTTGCTCGGACTTGGTCTTTTCCAGTAGCTCTAATAATCTATAGTTCACCGATTTTTCTTTGAATCGTCTCGAGATCGGAAGCTGAGACGCTACTAACGTTTGTGGGGACTCCTAGGTTAAGTTCCGTTATACCTCCTTATATAATGTTGAGATGACATGTTGAGAAGCCAGACTCAAACCACGAGTCACGTACATTTGACCTAAACGATGGCACCACCTATGATCGACATTTCCAATTATTAACTTACAACAGGCCTACCGCTCGGACAGCCTAGTATTTTATTTTTATTCCTTGCGTTATAAAGTGACACTGTATCGAACACGGAGACATTTCCAACCAGTACTTAATTTGAGATAACTGTTACAACGTGCCAAGAATGAGACAGTGAGTGTTATGTATTTTTGCCTACGACTGTAGCATCGATATCACATCCAATAACCATCTTCTTATCAAAGAAACTCACCTACAGTAGGGGTTGTTTCAACTGAGACGGAAGCACGGATTGGATTCAAAAAAAGGAGCAGAGTGCAAGGGCTGTTAGAGATTGATAGACTGGTCTTTAGACGAGATGAAGAAATGTAGCAGGAAAAGAGCTGCCAAATGGCAAAGCTGGTGGAAAGCAGGTGGACTCGATTGTATCAATTATCGAGATTATCAACTCGATACTAAAAATTCTCTCTGGCGACGTTCCTTTTCGTTGCGATAGGTCCACGACAAATTTCAAAAATTCAACATAGAAGGGAACCGTTTCTTTATAGACTTCAAGACATCGTACGAATCAGTAAAGCGAAAGTAGTTACGGTGAATTATGGCTGACACGTGCCATTCTTGATGGTTCCACCTCAAGTGTCGGGATAGTGGGTGAGATATTGGACTCATTTATGAAATTATTATATTAGAAGCAAGGTGGTAGACGGTCCAATCTACGGTTCAACATAGCATCTGAAGGTGTTATTTGATGTATAGCGTAGCCAGCTGAAGTCCAGGAGCTTGCGAGTTCACGCAAAACTCGCAATTTAAAAAACGCGGATTCTCCCGATGACACTCTACGGTCATGAAGCGTATTCCGTGGTGTCTTTGAGCGTAAGATCCTGCGATCAATTCTTGGCGGTAAACTTGAGGATGGAGTGTGCGGCATACGTTTTAACCACAAGTTGTACCATGTGTATAAAGACGACAATTGTCAAACGAGGCCGCGCTAAACAAACTATAATCGGCTGACCACGTAACGTGAATACCGAACTAAGGACCAGTGGAAACAATACTAAGCTGGGAAGTTGAAAGATGCTGAAGGCTTCAAGGCAGATTCTGCGCTCGTAGGAGCTTTCAGCAGCCGATGGTCAAAGTGCAATCAACTGCTGGATTCGGCAAAGGATTGATGCTTCGTCGTACGATCCTATTGATTCGAACATACAACCCAACAGAGATTCAAACATACAACGACTGATTTAGGTCAGTGTGTAGGCTTTAAGTTAAGTAGGACATGGAGATCAAATTTTGTTTTTTTATTGGCGTGGTTTTAACCCCGAGGTCATTCACCAGGAAATCAAATTGTAAATACTGATGTTTTAAGTAAGCACTGGACTCAAGACAAGAGGAGAGCTTCGAACCACTCAAGATAGAAGCTTCGGCACGACGGCACTATGATGGTCTCATCGTGCATCTTATATCGTAAAATTTGTAGGTATAGCTATCCATAAGGAATATTGTGCAGCGGACTTGTTCAGCTTTGAAGAAAAATTGTAGTTAAGTGATAGCAGTTTCAACGTGACCATTCGTCATTTAAGGGTCAATTGGAGTCGATAACATTCCTAAGCAACCATACTTAGAGCCGCATCAACTTTGGCACGTTCGAAGTAGAAGCATAATATAACTTACGCGGTACGCGCTGAAAGCTGCCATGGTGGATCACCGAGAAACATGTTTACCGCGGCAAGCCTACTTCTTTTCGCTTAACATTCACGAACGACACGATAATCTTGGATTACGTCCAAGATCCGCCATGCACCCGAAAGATGTACTGCTTGTACAGGTTTCGATAATTAATTCCGGTTATGATCACTAACGTGATAGATTTGCTTTATAGAAATAGGGATTCAAAAAAGAGCCGTTGAAACTATTCAAGTATACTATAAACCGGCGTCAAGTGAACGTTGTACAATAACTTGCCAGAAAAGGCATGAAGTAAGCATGAATTAATTATAGTCCTAACCTAAGACCACGAACGTTTTGATAATATACGGAATATATGAAATCCAACATTCTCATATCGACAAAGAGCTCCCAAAAAGTCGTATATGGTTCCCCAATTAATTGCCAACGCTTGTTTCAACAATACTTCCTACTCGAAACACCTCTTCAAAATCGAAATCAAAAGCCAGAAAAATAAATTAGAAATAACTTGAAATCACATTTTTCTCGTGGTTCCAGAACTAAACAATAAGTTTAGCGTTAGCAACTAGGGAACAATAGTTTCAGCCTAAAATTTTTATGTTTACAAATCCAATAAAAGCACTTTCCATTTTTTTCACTAATTCTTCGAATTTAAACTCCTACCTAAGCTGCTGGAACCTGTATTACAACGCGGCAATTGGTATAAAATGCCTTACACATAAAAAAAACTCAACTATTCTACGATACAATTGCTTTCTTCTTTTTTTTCGTTCAGTTTGCTCAGTCCGCTTAAAATGATTAGTAGTAGTTGCTAAAAGAAGGCAAGGCCATCAAGCTCGCTACAACAGCTGCTGCTGATACTACCAGAATACCTAAATCCTAAATAATCCATCCACTTATAATTGGTGTGTGGCGCGCATCATTTCATATCGGTACCTACAATGCTGCCCCGGGCTGGTTAGAGCAGCCAGGAGCAGCCCAACAAATCTTTTCTTCTCTCGTTTATTTTTTTTTCTTCTGAAAAAATCCTAATCTACAGAAAAGTCACTAGCTTATTGCGTGTTTATGTGTATGTATACATATAATTCATATAATTATATCGATACCTATATGAAACGGAAAGTGTTTGGACGCAGTCGATTATAGGTAAGCGAATAAATATACTTTTTTGTTTGTTGATATAATAAATACTTTGTAGCTTAAACTATAAAGGAATACAGTGTTATACCAAGCTTATGCATGTGTGTATAAAGTATGTATGTCGTTTAATTATAATTTTGGAACGAATGTATGTGTGTTAAATGATTTTTTGACGATAATACAGTGGAATGAACTGTGTTTTTAAATATCTATATGACGTTTTGAACATGCCAAAGATTTTCATGCAATTTCACTCTTATCATGTGTAAAGTTAGTCCAATAAAATAGTTTTTAGAGATCTCTTGTTTTGCTTGTTAATCAGATTTTTGAATACAAAAAAAAGTTGAACACGAACAATATACACATGGAACTAAGTACAAACACATAAAAACTTGTTTACAGTAAAAGTAAATCCATTAAAAACTAGTTGCTTTGATTCAAAACTTTTGGTTGTACAAACTCGATAACTGGAAATCAATGTTTACTCTCTCTATAACTAAAGTATGGAATAAAATCATCAACACAGCGGAATAAAATAATATAAAATTAAAAAAAAAGATGACATTAAAAGACAAAAAAATAAGTACGTTTCCTTTCGATTGACTAGACCTCGAATAGGTAGAGATTCCATTGAGTGAGACACAATAGATAATGACAGTTTTACGAACCATATGCGTCCCTCTACTTTTCCTATTTCTAATATAAACTACAGTAAAAGCTTCTAGAAAACTAGTGTGTGACACATCGATTAAGAGAGATTAAGGTGTGGGTTATATTTAGTGATAGCATGGAGAGCTCGCGAGTTACAGATAGATCCTGTAGTTATTGTTACTTGTTTCAACTTGGTAAAATATAATAAAATAGAGTTCTATGCATGTGTCGTGTCGTTACTTTTTCTGTCATGGTTTTTTTTGTTAATTTGTTTTGCAGTGCACAGTGCACTGACTACGCGCTAACATGAATCAACAATATACTTATCTGTGTGAAACATGTGTTTTTTTCTTTGCATTTAATGTGTTTGTTTACAACTTTGCATGATTTTTTCTCTTCGTGTTGTTCTCTATTTTGGTATTCACTACAAAACTGCATCTCGTTTCGTTTCACGATTCAAGAAGGCAGTTTACGAAAATAAGGCAACTGCATTGTTCAACTTGGTTTAAGACAATCTGTGTGATTCTTAGTACTTTTTTTCTTTCTTTCTTTCTTTCTACTACTAGTGAGAGTGTATAATGATAAGATGTGCATGCATTTGTGGCTTGTTTCGTAGCTTAGTTTAGGTTTTGGTATATTCGTTCGTATGTAATCAGTGATTGTTTTGGACTTTCAGCTTCGTGTTCGTTTCATTTACTTGTCTAATCTATGTGTAATGCGAAAAATAAAATCTTATGAAGGTTATTCAAAAGTGGTGATATGAAAAACACATTCTTAAACAAAATAGCCTTAACAAAAGCATAGAATGACGCTCAAAAATCGCACTTAACTCTAAAAGTAAAATCTATGATTGAAAATAAATAAATAAAGCCTCTGGAAATGAGCTCGAAATGATTTACTTTTCGTGCTTCTGTATGAGTTTTAATGATTGAGAGTAACTGATGAAAAACTGTTCATCTGGAATATCGTTATTTTAATACTTTATGAAACTTTTTTTGCTTTTTGTTTGTTTCTAAGAAAACTTTGCCTAAAAATACGTTTTTATTATAGAGTTTCATCATCTCTCATCTCTTTATTTTTAACATTGAAACAGATCATCTAAAGGTTATGAATTTAAAACTGATCATGAATGCATAGTAAATCAATAATTTAACGGAAAAGAAATATTTCACTCCGAAGCGGTATGCCAATCTATAAAATCTAATTTCTTGGTTACTTACCAATTACCGTACCTACGATTTTAACAATTCTTTTCCGCTAACAATGAAAGGAATGAAAAATCGCTCTTCCTCTCCTAGCATAATTCTCAACCAGCTTATAAACACTGCTCTTACTATCGAGTCGAATGTGAGTTTAAAGTAAATCAATTCATCTGCACTGTTTTAGAAAACTTCTTGAAAAAAATAAAGAATAATTTTATACTATCAATGAAATGGTAAAAATTTGAAATCTCCCGTTTTCAATCAAGATACAACAGAAATATGAATATAGTTATTCAATTAAAATTAAACCAACAAAAAAACCTGATTTTTGCCCACCAGAACATCGCCCTAGTAGTTGGGCAGTGGATACAAAAACAGGTAAACGATCGTAAACAGGAACGTGCCGAGACAAAGAACGGTCGAAATCGTTGGATGATCCGACTTCCTGCTCCAACCCGCATTATTCCCGCACTCGGACCGTTCGTTGTTGTCCTCCGAGCTGACACTGCGTCTTAGCGGCGAACTGTTGACGATTTTCTCCCCGCCGACGGCGGCAGTGTGCTCGAAAAACTCGATCCTCTTGCTGACAATCTTCCGACCGGCCGCAGCCGGATCGTCCTCCTCGGCCGAGTTGATGTTGAAATCTGGCAGCGCCGCCGCCGCCGCCGCCACCGTCTTCGGCTGCTCTGATCCGGTGGGAGTGTTCAAGTCGTTAATCCCTCCACCTTGGTTGGCATTCGTCGGCGTAAATGCTGCTTCCTCGTCTAGTGAGTTCAAGCTCGTTTCCGAATCTTCATAATCATCAGCTCCCTGCCGACAGCGGAACTTGCCGATGTCGCTGTCGTACTCACATTCTTCCACAATTTCGTTTAATCCCGAACCCAGCTGCTGCTGTTCCTGCTGCTGCCGTTTGCCACTAAATCGAGTACTAGGAAATTTACGCTTCCTTCGACCGCCCGCACCAGCGGATGAACCAAGATCCAGCGTAGCGGGAACATTACGTCCGTTCGTTCCTCCTTCTCCCCCTTCCTTCGAAGCCCCGTATTCATTCTCGCCACACGAATTACCTGCAGCCCTCAGTCTGGCCTGCACCCTAATCACGTCTTCACGCTTTAGTTCCTCCTGCTCATCAAAGTGATACTCAAGCAGCGTTTTAGCACGCATCGAACCGGAAGTGTTACGTATATTCTGTCTGTTAGAGTGTTCATTGTTAGTGATGGGAGTGCTAGTAGCCGGTGTGGCACTTGTTAAGCCGTGCGGGAAATGCGGGGAAGCCTGATAGTTACCGTTTGGCTCTTCGCAGCCTGCCAACTGGGGCTGGCAGTTCCCTTCGCAGTCTTCTACTGTTGTTTTATTGGTGTTGGCTGCAGTGAGTGTGGTTATGATTTTGGTAATGTTGCTACCGGTGGGAGGCGGTGGAGGAGGAGATGTCGGCCGGCATAAACTATGATGGGATGGCGACGGTCCATTGCTGGTCATTAGATCGGCCCTTCTCAGCAAGGCTACAATGGTACGATACATTGCCGTTGGATTCGTTGGACGCACGGGATCCGCTGCTCCCGGTTTCGATTCGGATTGCTCACCGGACGACGGTGGTTGCTGTTCCTGCTGATCCGACGCAGTCATCGCAGTCGGTGGCAGACACGGTGGTACGATGTCCTGACAGGAGCATATCAACTCCTGCAACCAACACCAATAACAACAGGAGAGAGAGTTAGTTCCGAGGTTGGTCAATGGCGTCTTGCTCTAATGGCAGCTTAGAGGATAATCTAGCCTATCTATCGTTTTCTAGTACGTGTGTAGTATATGTACAAAAGAAGAACTTTTCTCATCGAACTACATGCACATGCAGAGAAATTGCTTATAAATTCAATGATCAGAGACATTGCACAATCAATTTAGCTTACTTTACATTTCTCTGCTTGTAAACATAGTTCAATGAAATTACAATACATAGAGTTTATAAAAAGCCACCGTCTAGAGTGCAACACAGATACGAGCTTAAGTTGTCCATTTACAGCTGTCGTTACGTTACAGTTAGCTATTACTTTCAGTGGTGTTGTGTTAGTTTAGTCCTTATAAGCCTAAAATTTTAGAATTTTTGTGCTATTCCAATAACCGGTTTACCCAATCTAAAATTACTTGAAAATTGAGTAACGCATTGTTAAACCAATCGAAATCCGTGAATTTTGAAATTCTAGCAGGAAGAGATAATGTGCAACCGAAAGTAATGATCCCAGGGATACAAAGGCGGATAGGACACATGTAAACTACAACCGAAAACAACCTAACTGGCTACTACACAAAAAAGAAAAAACACACACACAAGAAATAGTTTGCGCAAACGTACCTCATCTACTCCAATCTTCCGACAAGCATCCAGGAAGTTATCCACATTGCGTCGACATCGGGCCATCGTCAGTTTGGGCTAAAAGTTAAAAAGAAAATATTAAATTTAATACCGAAAAGCACGCGACGTTTTTGGAAATTATCCTACGGTCCTACGGTTAAGTTTTGGTTACAGAATTCCATGAAAGTTATGTATTTGCGAACGAAATCAAATACATAACTTTCATGGATTTCCGTCAGTCGGTCCATAATCATGGGTCACACACAATTGTGGGTCATTCAAGCTTCAGCTAGGAAGCCGGATTTAAATTTTAGTTTAAATATCCCCTTTTGATTGATCAAATTATTAGTGCTACTTGTCGGTAACAATTTTATCAATTAATAAGTATAATATTCACGCATTAATCGGCAGATCAAACCCATAACTGTGTGTAACCCATGATTGTGGATTGACTGCATAAAAATACATAAAATTGCAAAGGAAATTTTCGGATCTACTTCGCCATGGCTTATTGCAAAAATTCATAAGGCTTGAACCGAGCATCGTAGAACAAAAACTTTTGTATGAAAATGTAAGCAAAGTTTGTCAGCAGTTCAGAAAAAAGCAGTCTGGAAAATGTTTTCCCCAAAATTCACCACGGCAGTTATTTGGTCATCGATTTTTAATCCTTTTTAGTTTTCCGGCCGTAGCTCAGGAACTATGAATGTTAAAATTATATATCACAATTTATCACTTCTCAGCAGTAAAACTAGAAAACTTTCAATTCCCTGAACTTTCTGTTCTTAATTGGAGCATCGAACAAGAAGGTGTAAAAATTTATTAAATTTTCTATTCCATGTCGAATTTAGGATGCGTCTTCTCATTTATCGGTCTTGGGTTACTACTCTTCAATCGCGCTCTCCAGCATCCCCATCGACTGCGCACATCCAACGAACACAGGATGTGCCTTGCCGACCTCTTTCGGGTTCTCTGCTGAATGTTGCTTTTGTTGGTCGCTCATGCGGCATCCTTACAGCGCACAGTGGTCCGAAAATCAAAATAGTTGGCAGAAACCCCATTTTGCAAGTATTTTTAATTGATCAAATAACTCAAAAGTATTCTTCTACATACCCATATGAGCCTAAATCCTTGTTTTGATTGTTCGTTTCTTAGTTTTTTAAATGCTATAACCTTCTGAACTTGTTGAATAACATTTAAGCCGGTGAAATCTTTTCAAAAACACGTATGGTTGTTTCTTATAGGTATGTAGCAAACGTTGCATAAATATCGTAAACAATGACATATTTAGTTGAAAGACATCTATTTCAATATTATTGAGAAGGTTACACTAATTTAAAATATTATTGGTTCACCGAGTCTGGCTTGATTATGATAAAAATGAGGACGAATATCTAAACTCTTTCGAATTGACAGTCGTAACTTATGGAACCCGTCGAGTTCCGCTGCCATATTACTTTTAGTGTGCAGGTATACTTGTAAGGAACCGGTTAAACCTAAATTTGTCTGCAATTTTCTGCAACTAAGAAAGTAAAGACAAATCTTAGAGAGGATGTACGAATTCATGTAAGCAAATTTGATTTTAACGAATAATCCTTGCAATGGTTTCAATATATGATAGTAGGCATAGATTATTCTGCATTGATTATTCCAGGATATCGTGGAAATGAAAGGGACAAGCATTAATATAGTTTAATAAACTGATTTTGGAGTATACTTCAAAGAAAGCTTCGTAGCGCAAAACAACAATTTAGTTTGTTTCGGGAATATCGAAACAGAATGACGCGCTTCTAAGGCACATCTGATGCAAAGGCTCATTTCAACAGGATTTACAGGAGACATAGCACTCCCATTACATCTTATTATTAGGCTTGCATTTTAGATGGAAGACCCCTTTACGATAAGGATATACAAGGTCTAAAACTAATGTTTAATTCAAAAAGTAATCAAAAGTATTCAAAATGTGACACAACAGCGAAACAAATCATGGATCTGTAATTATCGTTCGCTGTATGTTACATTACATTAATGTATGCTCCAGTCTAAATTCGTAACTATTATCAATATATCTAATACAATAAATAAAATAAGAAAAAAATAATTTCATACTTTTCAGTGGAAGAAACTAGAAGTCTAATATTAATTAATCAAGGGCATAGTAGAGGCCGCAAAGAAAGCAATTACAAGAAAGTTTTTCTGGTTAATTTTTATTTGTTGTTTCATTAGTCAGACCGATACGTATTTCGCCTACGACTTGCCGGCTTCATCAGTGTCTGTTTTGAATTTGAACTTTATTTGTATTTCTTTATTTGAAAACTTATTTAATAATAAATAGCTTGTCTATAAAACCATTCGGGTGCAATTAGAATGCTAAATCAAATGTACTGGGAAAATCGAATGAGTCGCAGAAATGTGAAAAAATCTTTCAATAAAAAAGTACTTAAGCAATTATTGGATAACAATCCAATAAAAAGAAAATGTAATGTTATCCAACCTTTCAGTGCCTTATAAGACAACTGAGAGTTATCAAATCAACTCAACCATTACTGAAAAACTTAACCAATAATTAATATTATATTATGATAATAACGTGTATTAATGAGTTAACTTATAATTTAAGGGTTAAGCATTAGTTGAATGATATCACATAGATCTCCTGAGTATATCAACCAACTTCGCAGAAGTCACCTATCCTCTAGGAGATCGTTTTGACATTTCTGCCAGCTTTTTGGACTTTCGGACCACTGTGCAGCGTTACAATATGTACAACTTTATACACTTGGTAAAATTTGCCGCCAAGAATTGATGCAGGATCTTACACTGAAATATACCTAAAGTTAGTTGCGCTCTCCTTCAACGCCCACGCTTCATGGCCGTAGAGTACAGTAGCAATAATTGGCGTCTTATGGAACGCGAGTTTCTTATGGAGTCACAGGCAATCCGTAGAATACCTTATTTACAGCCGTAATACACCTTTTTAGCTCACATCTCGGCATATCGGTTCACATCTTTGTCGCAGATAAATTCATCGATCCCTTCAAACGTGTCGCCATCTATGACAACCGCAGCTTCAACACCGATGATTACCGATGACATTGATGCCGTCTTCGAACCTTAGGGCCATGAGAGATTTCGTGATAAAGGTACTACTTCTCAGTACGCCCGCTCTTCGAAAAACTCCTTTCAATGCAATGTTGCGTTTGCGAATTTGCATTTATTCGATAGCCCGTCACCTTATTTCAATCCACCTAACGTCACATAAGTCGCTATTGTGACACTTGGTTTTGAACCTAATCAGTTTTGTTGAAAAATCAAATTCAAGCGCCATAGCTCATTTTGTTTAACTGAATCGTGCGCCGCCTGCAAGTCTTTAAATGAATACAATGAGTTTGCAAGTTGAATGCTTCGAATCTATCGCACAGTGAACATTTGTTAACTCGTAGAGCGTCCCACTCGAAACCCGCACAGGTATTCGGCAATAAATGTTTTATGCAAAGCCCTCCGTCTATGAAATAGGACGCGGAAGAGAATTTTGTATGTAGTATTGAAAAGAATAATGTCCCGTTAATTACTGCATTCGCGTCGATGGTCTTTTTTTGTAATGAGACCTTCCACCGAGTTCGTAGGTCGTTTTTCCTCAGTCCACACCTTTCCGCTCTCAGCGTTTTTTTTTTGCTCTTTAGTTGCTTTTTTCACCTTGTCCAAAGTCCCGCAATTTATCCATTATTCTCAACCATTATCTTACTTCTGTCGACAGCTTCATCTTGTCCATCATTGCATAACCCATCAAAATGTTGTTTCCAGTGCCTAACCTCTTTCGATCTCTCGATAACCAGATTCTTCTCCTTGTCGATGCGTTGCGTCTAGCAGAAGTTGGTATGGTCCAGTTTCTAATTCCGTTTATCATTCCAGAGAAGCTTCTCTTGTCGTGACTCTCGAAGCAACTCTGCGCCTACGCAAGAACACAATCCCAGTACTGGCGTTTTTCACAACGGGCAAGTCTCCTTCCAGCAGCTCTTGTATCATGGTATCTATCTCTGCTCTGGCGTGTCACAGTTGCAGCTAACATGTGAGCCCTGGCTCGATTCTTATCGTCAGCCAGTCTGCGTAAAACCACTCACTGTAGGTAAATGGCTGCGGAAGTAGTTCCCAATCCATCTCATGCTGTGCTAGATCGAAAACCCGGCGCGAATCTCCCTTACTATCAAGGTAGTCGATATTTGGTCCCCAGATATTTGGACCGCACGTCTGCGAGCGTCAACCATCAACCAGAACGTGATCGATCTGATAGCAGACCTCTCCAGCCGGGTGCTCCAAGTATGCTTCCGAACGTTTCGTCGTGCAAAATAGGTACAAATAGTCATTCCTCTGGCTGCGGCAACAGTGGCTAACATCAGGCCGTTATCGTTTGTGGTAGAGGCTTTCTCTACCAGTAACGGAGCTAAACAACTCTTCGCGCAAGCCATGCGCATCTGTATCCCCGATGACTATTTCCACTGCGGCAGATCCTCCTAAAAGGCCGTAAACACAGAGTTCGCACGCATCATTTGTTCAAATGGACTTCAAAGCGTCATATGATACCATCGATCGAAAAGAGCTATGGAAAATCGTGGATAAGTACAGCTTCCTTAGGAAACTCATCAAACGGATTCAATCTATGATACTATCACAGTGCTGTGTTCGGATTTCGGGTGGATTGTCGATCGCCAGTTCGTCTTAAATTGCCTTTGGTTCCAACAGTATATGGATCTTCTTCAGTATTGATAACCTTATCCTTCTTCTACCAGTACAGAGCCGGGGAGCTTTTGCTCCTCTCCACTGTACTCGGACCTGAGCTACTCGTCGGCAATTCGTTGAGCGTCGCGATCTCGACACACGCATGTTGCAAACTGGTCGAGCCACGTTAGGCCCGTCTGTTCCTTGTGTCGTTGGGGTTCTTAAAGTGAACGGATCCATCAGATTCATTGTATTCGGTTTTATTGTTTATTCTTTTTGTAAATAGCCTTTAAACAACGGTTTAACAGATGTAGCGACTATGCCTTTAAAGCTACCCATATACATTGACAAAACCTTCAACTGACAACAGTTTGAATTTTTTATGACGCAGAACACAGTTTTGCCGACTTTTTAATGGAGTTTTTCAACACAGTGGATTGTTTTGTAAAAAATAAACCTTTTTCTAGATATTTTTTTAGAATGCTGAGAAAATAAGCGTACATTTTCATGTAAACAGGATGCTTGATTATGAATTTTTGAAATAATCGATGTCCGATTCTCGCAATCGGAAAACTTTGCTTGGACCGGGACAACAGGACACCTTAAAATATCAAATATTATTTCCAGAATTTTTCCTAGTTCCGAAAACCTTGGGCCTATTTTGTACAATAATTTTGAAAAATGTCCGCATTCATAAAATGATTATCACACTTACCACCGCCGGGGACGGCACGTGAATGCTACCAACCGACCGCGGTCGCACGTGGTTTGCCAGATGACACAACACCACACCATCGGTTAGCGCGGGTGCAATGTCTTCTGGTAACGACATCTTGAGTCGTGTTTCGATAATCTACAATTAGAAGAAAAAACAAATTGATCATCGAGTAGAGAGATTTTAAACCTCTTTTAAAAACCAACCTGTCGAAGCTGTTCGATCAGTTCTGTTTCCTCCTTTTGCTTGTCGAATTCGCGACGCATGGTGAAACTCAGTTTATCCGTTGGGACGTCCCGATTCCAGGAAACAGTTCTAAAAAAGCACAATTGTTAAATAACAATCAAAAACTCAAACGAATCAATCAGCCCAAAGCAACGCGTACTTATTGGTTTTCTGTCCTGGCTTAACGTTGTTTACGTAGCCCACGGTGGCAGTGAGTGGTTTCTGGTTGCCATTCGGTGAACTCGCACCGTTGGTCGTCGGTTTCGGAATCGACGAAGGAACATTGTTATGCGAAAGGATACCACTGGATGCCTTGCACGGGCTGTTGGGTTTCACGTAAGCGTAATCCGTGCAGCTACTGTTGGAGACGGTTGTTTTAATGGGTGTACCGTTCGGAATCGGAATCTTGCCATTGGTCATCGACGAGCCTCCCGTCGAGAGGTTGTTGTTTCCGTTGAGATGCGTAGGCGACTGACTGGACTGATATGTGGAAGCTATGTTACGCGAAGGAATTACCTTCTGCACGGGTCGTTTATTTGGGGTCGACGTACTGTTGTTGTTGTTGTTCGTACCTCCGTTGAGGGTCATTTCTTCGAAAGGTGCAACAATATTTCGGTTTGGTGAGAGAAGAGGACTAGAATTGTTGGCCGAAGTGAAACCATTGTTGTGCCCACTGTTGGCATTAATTTGGTTTAGCTTGTGGATGTTGGTATGGTGCGGAGATAGAGGAGAACTTTGGTTGCTACTACTGTAAACCGATGGAGACGGGGTTGTGGCTCGAGATTTGCTGTAAGGGGAGAAATTGCTAAGCGGTGAATCCGTCGTGGAACCTCCACTGTCGGGTGTTTGCGCCTGATGGTCCTTCGGTCTGTAAATGTCGACTTGGTTGCGCTGCTGACGAAGAGCTTCCTTGTATTCCCTGGTAATTGTAGAAAATAGATACAACAAAAGTTTAACCCAAAGTTCGAAGAAGTGAACCTATAGCACAAACCTGTATGTTTGAATATTTCCCAACGATCGCATTTTATCGTCTGTTTTCATTCCCTCTGGAATCAAATCACCTTCCGGAGACATGTCATTGCTACAACAGAAAAGAACAATAAGTACGTGTAAAACGGTAAGAAAACCCCTAGCATACCTATTGCTATTATTTGCCTTTTTGCGGTCCTGCTGATCCAGCAGCATGACACCCTTTTTGAACTCTTCTTCCAACGTTCCATTGCCAGCCGAACCTCCTCCGCTGTCAGCGCTAAGCAAACCTGAAAGACCAATTCCACCTGCAGAGGACAACAGATTAGAGGAAACCGTAGCCGATAGTGCCGAAGCTGGTGGTGCTGGTACAAACGCTGGTGGCGGTTTTCCCGCGAAACCAGTGTGCAATGGAATGGGCGACCATTTCGGTGAATAGGTGCCACTAGTGCCGAAGTCGTGCGGATCGTCCTGAGACCAACGCTTACCATCGAATCCACCGTCACTGGTACTGTAGCCGGAATCAACGTGCGCACGGCGATTCCTAGTCCCGTCCAGTAGGCTCCCTCCGGAATTCTTCGACGACAGTGCCGACCGCCGCAGAGTTGCGTGGCCATCCAGGCCACTTTTGGATTTCTCCTCTTTGGCTGCTGCGGTTTCCAAATATTTAAACACGTGTACCAAACCCCGGACGCAGAGCTGCAATGGAAAATGCAATTAACTGGATTGAAACAGCTTTTAAACAAATTAACAAGAAAGCATACGCTAGCTGGCGGTGAGGTAAGCGGGTTATTCGACAGTTCCAAGTCGACCAGCGAGCTCATCAGTCGAAGTTCCACCGGCAGGGTGGCTATCTTGTTGCTACTGATATCCAGAAACACCAGCTGCAGACAGGTGAGATCCCGGGGCAAGTAGACGAGCTGATTGTTGCGAAGGGTGAGCGAGCGCAAATTTCGCAGGTCGCCCATCCGGGGAGGAAGATGTGTGATTTGATTGCAGGCGGCATCGAGCTCGGTCAGCTCCTCCATCCGACCGAGCTCATCCGGAAGCGTAACCAGGCGGTTGTTGGACACGAGCAACACCTGCAGCGGCAGGAAGCAAATTTCGCGTGGCAGTACCGACAGTTGATTGTTCCTGGAAAGGCACAGCGTTGAAACATGTGACGGTTAAAAATCGCTTGCAGCAAGCTCGGCAGTTAATTCGCGCAGTGCGATAGGTAATTAGATTAGTTAGAAGGTACCCCCTTCGAACGGTGCAACAGCGCCCTAGCACTGATGAATTGAACTGATTGAAAATGGAAAACAAACAGTTGATTTACTCGGTCTAATGGAATTAGTGAAATCAAATCAAGGGTGACTGACTGTAGTAAAATGCTGCTATGAACTACGCAAAAGCAGCATGAGAACAAGCGTGAGAACGCAATTAGCAACTAGGGAATTTGATATTTTATTTACCGACCGATGATAAATGTCAGTAGTATAAAGCGCATAATGCCATTCCACTATTAGTTCAGTCAATTGTGTAATTGGAATTATTTTATTTAATGATAAAATATATTTACTTAATCTTCCGTTTATTTCCGTACACCAAAGATGTTTTAGGAATGATTTCGAACAAATGTTTTGTTGCTTTTTCAAAAACGAAGATAATTTTTAATATGCTGCCTGTCCGAAGTGAATGATATGGAATTATTAAATTTTACAAACGATTTTGGCAAGGATTTCGGGTCTCTAAGAACCCGTGACACAGAATCGAAATGTTGCAAGAGCTTATACTGCCGCTATTCGCATAACAGTCCCATTTTCTATGAAGTTCCCAATATAAATATATGGTAACTGGGTAACAAGAGTGGATATTGGAAATTATAAAATAAAATACAATAGAGGGAAACAAGTAGAGAAAAAAAATGGCAGCACTGCCACAGACATGGCAGTGCGTAAAAAAGAATTTGATTGCAGGTATAGTCCAAGGAGAACCTACTGGTGAACAGCTTAAAAGATCGTATATAAAATTCTGTTTTACATCTTAAAATTCCACAGACTGAATCAGCTACACGAATCCTTTACCAGCGAATATCAATTGGATTTTCGAGTGGGACACTCCACAACGAATCACATAATCACAAACTTTGCCACACAACCTAGAAAAATTTCAAGAATTCAACAAGCAAATCCTACATTTATCTATAAACTTTAAGGCAGCATACGATTCAGTAAAGCGAATTAGTTTTGGTATGCTACGATTGAACAAAATGAATTCCAACGAAACTGATTAGGCTGATTAGTGCCACTCTTGTTGGTTCCATGTCGAGCATCAAGAAAGCAAGTGAGAATCGGACTCGATTGTCAGGTTAGATTTTAGATCCACAGTAAGGTCCGGCGATGGTCCGGCACAGTAAGGATGGCGATCACTTACAGGCGGTAAACTGGAGTGTGGAGCAAGGGCATTAGCTACGAGTTGTACCGAGTGCATAAAGATGCAGATGTTATCAAGCGAATAAAACAGGCTACAATGCACTAACCACGTAGCAAGGAAGATTACGAGACATACGAGGCAGACCCCGGCATCCATTAGATGTACACTGTCGAGTGGAATGTTTGAACAATGAGTGTTCGGTACAATTAGAGAAAGACAACATAGGAGCGAATGACGTGGAAGTGACTTCTAAAGGTATAAGATAGACACGGGATGCGCACAAGTGTTTCTGCTTATGGGTCTGCTCCACCCTTTTTGGCCCTTATTCAATAACGTTTTCAACACTTTTTTACGTTGTTGTCTATCATGACCAAAGGTCTTACAAAAATATTCACATCCACTAGTGTATATTTTACCAATTTTTCCTTCAATGAACATTACTATACGAGTGTTGAGCCTTTACATCCCCGACATAAAAAAAATGGTATTTTCAGTGACACTTTTAGATCTACCTCCATTGGTTGAAAAAATATGATGGAAAATTTAGTTTCATTTTTCTGAAGATATCCCGATGACAGTGGGATTATTTTTCACATCATAGGTCGTGTATCATATCATATAAGGCAAAAAGAAGAGGTCCGAAATAAGAACCTAGCAAAATAAGAAGTAGCATGAATTGCTTTTGACTTTTTCTGCAAAATATAATTATTTGTTAGCGATTAATCAAGTGTGGATACTGTCATTTTAATAACACTAGCTCAATTCTATTTTTGTGGCTTGAGCATTGAAATGACCAAATAGTTTGCTTTAGGTATTCGTCACTAGGCAAGATAATTACATTCGTTGTAGAAATCTTTACCTATAAAAATGAATTTCTGTCTGTCCTTATAGATCAGGAAACTACTGAGCCGATCGGCGTGAAAATTTATTCGCAGGGGGTTATGGAGTCGGAGATGGTTCTTCTTCTAAGACGGGGGGGGGGGGGTTTCCCGAGCGAAGTTTTAGAGCAAATTGAAAACAAAATTTGATATCTTGATGTAACGGATAATGAATACTCGGTATGATTTCATTTTGGTCGACTTAGTAGTTAAAATAACAAAATTGATTGCAAAAATTCCTCGCCGTGAAATTAAATTGAATATTACTTTTGTTATCAAAAATATCAAACGGAATACTAATCTTGCTGTTACACAATAATAATAGGAAAGCAGAATTAGTTGTCATTATACTATCATATCATCATCATTTTGCTATCATCATATAATTTGAACCAACCATTTTACTAGAAAAAAATTTATGTGAAAATAGATTAATTTAAATATTGAAGGTTTATTTACATCATAAATAGAATCTGTCAACACATTTTCTGTCAATAAAAATGAAAACAAAATGATAGCAAAGTCTGATATAGCATAAGTGCCACTTTAAGTTGTTAACAAAATATGTTTTCTAGTTGATATCAAAAGCAGAATATGTAATAATTTTGATATACTTTTGTTGTCAATCCTTGCTCGGGAATTCCCATACAAATAAAATACAAATTTCTGCATAACTCGAGAACTAATTAAACAAACGAAACCAAATTTAACATGTGGGGGTTTTAAAAGGCAGGATTTTTTTCTATGGTAAATTATGACTCCTCCCCCCTTTAAGAGGAGGGGCTCCCATACAAATGAGACACAAATGTCTGCATAACTCGGGAAATAATCAAGCAAATGGAACCAAACTTGGCATGGTTTTGGAAGGTAAGATTATTTTCTTCGGTAGTTTGAGACCCCTCATCCTTTTAAGAGGGGCGGCTCTCATACAAATGAAGCACAAATTTCTGCATAACTCGAGAACTCATGAAGCAAACGGAACCAAATTTACATGTGAGAGTTTTCAAAGACAATTTTTTTAATATGGTGGTTTGAGACCCCTCACCACTCTACAACGGGGGGCTCTTATACAAATGAAACACAAGTTTCGTTATAACTCGAGAGTTAATCAAGCAAGTGGAACCAAACTTGGCATGGGGGTTTTTGGAGGCAGCATTTTTTATATGATGGCTGGAGACCCCTCTCCCCTCTGGAAGGGGCTCTCATACAAATAAAACAATTTTTTTTGTATAACTTAAAAACTAATCTAACTCAGAATATTTAGGACTCTTCCATAAAACATTAGTCAATAATTAATACCACCAAAAATACCAATAGTAACGCTAAATAATTCAGAGCGAGACTGCCGCAGGCCACGAGTGTTGCCGGCGACCCGCCATCGAAAGCGCCGGCCGCTGACCTCTATTATTTCCCTTCTGTTGGATCCGAACGAGCGACAGCGAGTAAGGAGGGGATTATACCCACAAAGTGGTACTTTCCGCGAAAAGATTTTCCATGAAATGGTAAGGCTTGTTCGCGACAAAATTTGGGCACACCTAAACACACACAGCTTCGGAAATACATTAACAATGAGTGAAATATTTTGCAGAGTGGTAGACGTATATCTATTCTTTCTGAAAATATAACACCTGTTTATATTACAAGCGCTCAGCGTAAAATGGTGCCGAAAGAAGAGCAGGTACGAAAAGCAATTGTGTGCGGTCGCAATGAAAATGCGAATCTCTCGTCAAGAAAACTTGCCAAAAAGCTTGGATTTCCTCCAAGCACTGATCACAGTGTTTTAAAATCGTTTAATACTCGCTTGACAACAGCTAGGTAGAACCCAGATAACACAAGATTGTAATAGAAAGTGCACATTAAGTCGTATGCATGTCAATTTTACATTGGAATTGCTTAATGATTAGAGTATGTCAAAGCGAAGTGTCCAATAAGTTGTTTTGCGGTCGTGCGTGTCGTCATATACAACTTATTACTATGCATTGTAAAGCAGTATAGATGACTGTAACATTTAGTTATATTTAATCATATATTGAGGATTATTAAGTTGCGTGTTCCAAAAATTGTTGTATAGAATGCTAAATAGAATTATCAAAATTTTTCCACGTATATTGCCTCCACTTTGGTACTTATATGTTCATATGTGGTGTGAAATATAACTTTTTCGTGCGGATATGATTTCGTATCTCTCAGGTGCAATCGAAATATACAAAACAAATTGTTTACTGGGAAGGGAAGTGAAACAAAAACGGATCTGAGGTACCACCACAAGGATGCGAAGGTAAAACAAATATTACGGAGGAGACCAAATTTTTCTGTACGTACCATTGCTCGTAAAATAAAAATGTCGCCAACATTCGTGCACACTTCTAAGCAACGACAAGGCATGAAGTCTTTCAAAGTGAGGACTGTGCCAAACCGTAATGATAAGCAAAATACTACGGCCTAAACACGCGCTCGTAAGCTTTATCGCGAACATTTAACGAAGTTTCCATGCGTTATAATGGACGATGAAACGTATGTCCTAGACTATAAACAGCTTCCTGGTATGTCTTTTTACACTGCCATGTAACGGAATGGCGTTGCAGAGCATTTTAGGCCAAAGAAGAAGGCCAAGTTCCCCAAAAAATATTTAGTATGGCAGGCCATATGCAGCTGTGGTCGAGCAAGCAAAAGTTACATCACTGCTGGAACGGTTATCAAGGAAATATATTGTGAAGAATGCCTGCAGAAACGATTGTTACCGTTCCTACACAGTCATGATGTACCCTCACTGTTTTGGTCTCTTTTTTCCTGATTTGGCATCATGTCACTACGCTAAAGAAGTTTTGCAATGGTATGATGCTGATGGAGTCCATATTGTACCGAAGGAGGCGAATCCACTTAACTGTCCAGAGTTACGCCCCATCGAGCGGTATTGGGCTTTGGTGAAGAGAGAGCTGTCCCAGCACAAGCAACAAGCAACAACTATAGATAAATTTCGAATATTTTGGACAAACGCAACTAAATTGGTTGTCAACAAGTCTGCACTGACCCTCATGGCAAGGGTAAACTCCAAAGTTCGCCAATTTTTAATGCAGACCAAATAAGTAATGATTTTTTGTTTGATAATTAATAACGACACAGACATAAATGATATAAACTTGTTTCATGGATTAAACTTCTAGCAAATTTGTTTCATTGCAAAATTGTGGTGTCCAGATTTTATCGCGAACAAGCCTTACTTTCCGCGAAATGGTACTTTCACACAATACACTAGGTACACTCTATTCCGCGTTATGGTCAACTGAGAATTGGTATTCCGCGAAATATTTTACAATCACGTTCGCCGTGCTTTAATGCTATCAGTTTTACTTTATCTGGCGTAGTAATGGGAGGCGGGGTTATTTTCTGCTTTACAGTGAGGAAAAATTAAAAATTTGTATATTAAGCTATCCATGGTTTCATAGTTACGTAACTGCCAAAATGAATCATCAAAGGTTGAACTCCTCAGAATCTTGCAAAACTCCAGATCGTGACAAAGGTCATCCGAGATTTACAATTTATGTACAGAAGTTTGCCGGGTTAGCTAGGACCAAATATGGCATCCGGAGGTTTTACGAGGCAGGATTTTTTTCTATGATGATTTGAGACCCCTTCCAAGGATGCGGCGGTAGTTTAAATGCAAAAACACTTGGGTACCGAATGTGGGTTGCGCCCCATCTGCCATTGAACGATCCAATCTATACTTAACCTATCGAAATTTTCCAGTTTCATCCAGTTTATCATTCTTCGTGCCACTTTACAAAAAAATTAACTAATGTCATTCAAAGTCACCTGATCTACTTTGACAATTAAACAATTTCTACCATTCCTTTAATTTATTTACCTTAAATCTAAATATGTGAGTGAGTGCAGCCCCCGGATTGTATCAGGTATCGAGCGTATCGTATTGTGAAAAACAAGCAACCGCTCGAGGAAGGCCAACGATGTAATGTCTTCCGGTAGCTCACAAAACCGATTGCGGGACAAATCTGCAATGAAAAAGAAAAGAGAAGATACATTAAAATCAAACAAAAATTTAAATGTCGATAATTCAGTTTATGAAACTCCGGTTTTATGATAGCACAAGCCGCATTTGGTATGTTTTTAAGGCCGTACATCAAAGAACCATAATTCAAGTAGTCCATCCAATTAAGTTTATGGAGAACGCTATTTCCTCTGAACATCCGAACTACCGTACATCCGAATAACATCTCGCGTGGAGTCTAATCTATACAACGGGTTATTAATAGATTTATATCTTCCTCCCATGGACAACCTACGGAGCATCGAGCGGTTATTTGTGTCTGTAATCGATAAACGTTAGCATTAGCAGCTATCGACTGTGGGATCAAATGAAACATTAATTGACCTCAATTAATTAAATCACGATAGGGGAGGATGCTTCCATTTTTTCTTCATTTTTTACTAATTTTTTTTCGCTTTTGGCAAACCTTGGCAAGAACACCAGCTGTGTGCTCTAATTTTCCAAACACCACCCGATTTGGTGTCGGTGCTCTCGTTCCATAAACCGCAGTATCATCCACATGCCAAGAGTCAGACACCATTTATATCTTTTCAATGACATATGTGTCACACGTTAGCTCAGCATCGATGCTCTCAAATCGATAGGATTTGATTGGCCGATTTATTCGATTGAACACAATCTACCACCTTGTTAAAAACCAAATTGGGTATTTCAAGCGTCATTAGCTCATAGCAAAAAAACTTGAGGTCTTCTTCAAGAAAAAATGTTCACACATATAGCACTCTGTGAGCTTACAAATCAACCGGTCGGCCTATTTCTTACCAACTAGAATATCCAATCTAAAACATGTGTGCATGCTGATTGGTGGTAACAAATTAATAACGTGTTTCTCCATGAAACCCACTCGTAATCCGTCGAGATCCCAACTGCATGTGACCGACCGATGGGGTGACTTAAGCGAACCGGTTTACAATCAAACACGCCTTCGCAGTTTTCATTCATAACACCGGCCATCGTCCGTCGTCGTCCGTTCGCTGTTGAACCAAATGCCGTGGAGCATAAAGACACGCGAGAAAAAATGTATGCTGCAAGGACCTGTTCGCTAGTAGTTTGGTTAGTCTTGGTTTTGCAATAGGTTGATACCTGCGTAGGATTGGTGGCCTAATGTACGTGGGTTTCTGAGACTGGTCAAACGTAATTGAGCTACTAATTTGAAATATGATCACCATCAATCTTTCCTATTTTAACATGAAAGATAAAAATTGGGTTATTTTACGAAACGGCGAGGTGCTATTCCTATTTATAGAAAGCGGCTATTTTATACTGCCTGACGTTTCGGCCCAAGGTTTTGGCCTTTTTCAAAGGTAACATGGTTACGTTTTCTTATCTAGTCGATGATTACCAACGGACAGAAATGCAAAGTAATGCATTTGAAACCGTTAAAAATCAAACTTCAGTCCGTTGGTATTTAACGGTTAGACAGGAAAATGTAACCATATTACCCTTGAAAAAGACAAAAACCGAGGGCCGAAACGTTAGGCAGTATATCATTTTCGATAAATAACCGACTATACAGCCAAAACTCTTCGGTAAAACTCTAAATATTCAACTTTTCCTCTGAAAACTAAACACAGGGTTCAACTTATTGAATTGCATAAAACTGTGCGATAATCAATTTCTATCGCTAAACGTAATACAAGCACATTATACTCGTCTGTTTACAGAGAACTAATTACATTTTACCATGCCTCAACGGCACACTAGGTGTGCAGCAATTTCCCATTTCATTATAATTTTATGCACACAAGTCAGCCATCAACCGTGCCGTCCGTCCAGTATCTACGCCCTGAAAGGCAACGACATTATGGATTTGCATCATCATATGGAGTACTTCTCAGCAGAGGTGAACCCGAAAAGGAAAGAAATAATATTGGCGCACTGTATTTTGCATATAAACGCATGTCGAGGTACGAATTTACAGCACGGTCACAGGCTTGATCCAGGGACCTGGTATGGTGGTATACCGGATGAATGACAACGACTTTGGCGCTTCATCATCGTTTGCAGTCGCTAGGGTGGTTTATTGAAAACTGAGCCAACCAGCCGGTTGACGGGTTTCTCGGGGCTCACCCTTGCGGACGCGACGGTCGTCCCATTATTTCCATAGACAGACGGTTCGTAGACAATAACTTCACTGCCAGCCTGCCGGCAGACGACGTTGGCACGGGCATCAGTTTATTGCTTCCTGCGGGGAGTAGGCGTGAATTTCTTCAACTTTGCATCAATAAGATAGCTTGACAACACTAACCGACATAGAGTGTACGTATATATTTATGCAGTATTTATGGCATCTGCCATCTGCTTTCTACCATAAAGAATTTCCACATCGCTGAACAACCCTTGAATACATGATAAGTACTTGGCAGAGCACGCTCGAGACATTAATTCTTCGGTTAGAACGGTTCCCGCTCATGAGACAAAAAGCGTTGGCAATGCAAATTTCATTGTGGACTGAACTGAACTTATCAATTTACAGGAGCGGTAGGTATACTCGGTATTTTTTTTATTCTTGAGCCCTTCAGTAAACGGTTGACTGATCGCAAATTTTTTTCCACTTTCTTATGTCCCGCCATACCGAAGGAAGCGCCGGCCCTCAAACTAATAATTCAATTTGAGCTGTCCCCCCTGAAGAACGTGGAGAAGATAAATGCATCCATTGTCAGAGAGGTTCCAGGTTTTTGTCGTCCCACGACATCGTCGTCGTCGTGGTCGGTGATTGAGGGATAACGATTGTGACACGGCGCAAACGGACAAACTTCGTTACAGAGGAAAAGGTGCGGAGTTGTGCCCTCAACGACCGGAATAGTGGTAGTCTGTCAGCGGGCTATCAATTCTGCTGTGATCTGAGGCCACTGATTAGCATAAAAAAATCTTCCGTTGGATGCCTTGGAAGGCAGGTTTCGCTCAAGGATGATAACTATCTAGAGCAAATTACCGAAGCGATGTTTATGGCGTAGTCTTTAACTAGTCTATAATATTAAATCACTGTCTCAAAATGTCACCATGCTGTAGTATAAAATCTCCTCTGAACAGTTCATAAAAAAGTATTATTATCAGTTGTAGCAAGGTTTATCGGTCTCACCGCTTGTACTAGTTGACGACGTATATTTTATACTGTCTGTTATTATCGAAAATATACTATTACCAAGCATCAGAAACAATTACAAACATGGATTCAGTCGATAATGGAAATTAAACTGCGTTGAAGATCTTTCTTGGCCTCTATTGTTTTAGCGTAACATTTTTATTAGAAAAATTAATATTAAAACATAAAGTTGACGCATGTGTTTTACTGATGCATTAAATAAAACCTGAACACCTCTCATTTTGCAGAATGATGCCTCTCCTTTGATCTTGCCATTTGCTCTTCAGGTATCAAAATGGCGACCGAGCAAGCAAAACAACGCATCAAAATTTTGCTCGCACATCACAAAAATACACAATAGGGTTTATTCCTAATTCCCGTCGTAGTAAGGAAAGCCACTCTAATTTTCATCATTTCTTAGATGGATTTAATGAATAATCCAAAAACTCTGCTGCTGATTTGACTCAAACACACTTTCCTTCCGATCCGTGCCTTTTGAATTCACTAAAAAGCGATTAATAAAGCATTTGATTGAAATTACGCAACTGACTTTATATCTTAAATTCGTCGTACCGTTCTAAAATCCGTCCATCAAAATTCTTCTAAAAATCTAAAAAACTAAAAATCAAGATAATGTTTAGGAAACTAGCGCGCATGTATTTGTGTAGGACAGCATGACAAATGTTATTCTACAAAATTTCCAAAATTTGCAAGTTTTCCCGGTTGCAGAATAACAACAATGCGTTGCGTGAGTTATTTTCATATTATGAATGATGGAAATTGAAACGATTAGTCGACATTTTCTTCCTTTGGGTGCTAGGAATTCTTTAATGAAAAAAAAGCATTTAAATAGATCTCAGCTCACTTTGATCGCGTATGAGAGGCAACAAACTAAAATATTAGGGAATAACTAATTTTGCATTGTGTGTCATAAAAATTGCTGATATTTTTAATAATTTGTGCTGGGTAGGACGGGAATAGGCAATAACGACGAAGCAGCAACATACCCTACTTGCACGCACGTCGATCCGGCAATTTCATTAAAAGTGGTCAAAGGTGTTCGGGAAACGTTTTCGACAACCATGAAGCATGAATTGGGGAGTGACCAGCGCTTTCGACCAATTCCTCCCGAAGCTATCAAAATATAAAGCCGCAAACAAACAGGCAGTGTCGTCTACAACCGTGCGTCGACCTAAAAATACAAGCCAGACTGTTCACATATAAGAACGTGGTGAGTCCAAATAGTTCGAAATCGGTCAAAAAAATGACCAAAACACGATCCTGAAAGCTGTACACAACTATAATGTCTATGTTCGTCGAATTGCGCGCTGACAAACGACGAAACCCACGACAAAGCAGCCTTCAAACAGCTTCTTGGACAGGATTTCTATACAGCAAACGGAAGAAAACAGGTGGCAGACATTTTCAAACATATGAAACTGTCCAAATTCGGTAACAATTATCCCGCTAGGCAGGCTGTCCGTACCCGTACCTTGAAAAGCGGCATTTTCATTGCAACCGGGCTACCTGGAACGTTCACTGCTTTTCCTGAAGCGACATGATTGTTTCGTGCTGTTTTGGCCGGATTTGTCATCCTGACAGCCTGTTAACGTATCCAAGGAACCCTCCAAACACACCAAGGTTGCGCCCATTCAAAAAATATTGGGCCATGATAAAGCAAAACCTGAACAATATCTAAAAACGGTTTAAAGCGAAAAGCACGCCAACTGGCGTTTTGAGCCGATAAAACTTGATAACATGGCTGTACAGGATCTGAAGGCGGGAGGTTAACGAAAGTACCAACATTTCGAATTCCATTAACCGGAGGTTTAGTTGAGTGTTTTGTCTGTATTTTATTAATATAAGTACTAATTAAATTTCAAAAGAAAAAGTATTAATATGATTTTAACAGAAAATTTACATGGAATTTTGTTTGACCAAATTTGGATCGTAACACTCTTGATACAGTACAAAATAAATCTCCTCAGTCATCTACGAAATCGGACTTTCGTAAAAATTTCGGACTATATCTTCAAAAACCCATAGCGGGAATAACGTACGGATTCTCTGAAATATCAAGATTTCAACTCGTTAGCCAACAAACCAGTCGTCGCATGTTCAAATTTCAACTGGAAGACGCTGTTAGAGTACACTAGCACTAGCCCCGCAATTGTCCTGTACTCTAACAGCTGGCTGCGTAGTCTGTCGAATTATAACAGAAAGCTAAATTTTCAAAACGGAAGTTAGCACCTGGGCTGTATACCTAGACCAGCTATATTTTCACTGACATAATTATATCTGGTCTATCCGTAGCCATGAACCATACAGATATCACTTATACCTGTACATCCTGCATGAAACCGAAAGCACAAAATGGAATGTGCACCTTATTTTGATTCTTTCCTTGTCTAGCAACTTTTCAGGTATTCCTCAAGGCTGCACCATGGGATCTTTTCTGTTTATGTTAATTTTTAGCGCTATGACTTCGCTAAAAGATGATGTAGGCTGATGAGTAGAAATTATAATCGATAGATATAGATAGATATCATTGGATCAAAAGATCTCTTGTCTTTACTAGCCGAGAACCGGAGTGACTTTTGCCGTATCAAGAATGCCTCTCCATTGTACTCAGTCCTAGGCTACTCGTTGCCAATTCGTTGTGCGTTTTGATTAAGTTGGCTTCAACCTGGCCGAGCTATCTAGCATGTTGGATTCCTCCATCCCTGATACCGGTGTGATGCTTAAAGAGAACAGATTTCACTGCACAGTCGTCCGGCATTCTTGCGACGTGATTGGTCCACTGTGGTCTCCCAACTTTCGCCAGATGTACGAGGGGAATCTCTCCAAGTAGTGGCTGCAGCTTGTGGTTCATACATCTCCGCCACTCATCGCTTTTCTTTTAGACTTCGCCAAAAATAGTCCGCAACATCTTTCGTTCAAATACAGCAAGTGCACGTATGTCTTCTGTAAGCACAGTTACAGTCCGTAGAGGACTACCGGTCTAATGAGCGTTCGTCGTCGTCGTCAGCTTTGCGTGATGTATGTTCTTTGATCGAAGTGTCTTGCGGAGGAAAAAGTAGGCTCGACTTCCAGCTTGTATGCGTCGTTGAAACTCGTATTATTGTCGGCGGTAACCACAGTTCCCAAATATATTTGTTTTTCGGCGCATTAATTTGTAACCGTATCCTCCTAGCCTCCGTTTTAGTCTTGCGTAGATTGGCTCCGCCGTCCCAAAGCTTCTATTTAGTAATGATGTCGAAGTCGTCTGCAAAGGCTAGGAGTTGGCTACTTTTGCCGAAGATCGTTCCTTTCGTTTCTCTGCCCGCTCGCCGGATTACACCTTCAATAACGATGTTGAATACAGGACAGTCCTTCCCCTTGCGGCAACCCTCCACGCGATTCGAAGGGACTCGAGAGTGTCCTCGAAACACTCACGTAGCACATCACTCACTCCAGGGTACCTTTGATCAGCCGCGTTAGTTTCTTCACACTCTACTGTATCGTATGCTGCACTGAGGTGCACGAAAATATGTTGCGTGGGACAGTGTTGCGAAGGTGGTCCAATTTTCTCACACACGCCTACTCATCCTAACGAACGCGCCGGCAAAAGCGTCCCTTTCGGACTCTCGCTCGTACTTATTCATGCATTGCGACGAGTTTTTGCGAGTGTCTGTTTAGCTAACAGCTACGCTCGTCATTCTTGTTCTTCGTTGCAGCCCGAGCTGCTGAAGCAGATTACTCGCGGGGATTTGCCCTCGCGCCCGTGAGTAGAATCGAGGGCGAGAATGAAGAAGAAAAGGAATAGTAATGCAAAACCTGTATGACAGTGCGCCACTATGCGTCACTGGCAGCTGATTCCTCAGGAGTTTTTCGACTCGGGAGTAGACGATGCAGGAAGACGATGTGAGGATGTGCGTGCGCGAGTGTGTAAGTAGCAGGAAGTCTGCACACGGCAACGGTGGCTGTTTGTTTTACGCCTGCGTCTGCGGCATAAGCGTTCAATGCTATGCTTCTCATACTCACTCTTGTGAGAGTAGGCTTTTCGCTCAATTTGCAACATTAGCGTGGACACGTCGGACTCTGAACATTCCTGGAAGAATTGTAGGAGAGCAAAAATTTGAATCGTAGTATCACGGGCCCGCATAAAGGTCGCCTGATACTGCCCTATGAATTCTCTTGCTATTGGAATTAGACGACACAACAGGATCTGGAACAGGCTGCCTTTGCTTAAACTACAACACAATTATTCCGTGCTGTCTTGGCCAGATTTGGCATCCCGCCTACCAAATGAGACATATCGAAGCAAATTTCGGCATTTTCTTCTTTTTAAAGCGATCGTCCACTTTGAACAGGATCTGGGGCTGCCCTTTGCTTAAACTACAACACAATTATTCCGTGCTGTCTTGGGCGGATTTGGCATCCCGCCTACCAAATGAGATATTTCGAAGCAAATTTCGGCATTTTCTTCTTTTTAAAGCGATCGTCCACTTTGAACTTATCTTTTTTGGCATAAAACTGTCCTATCCTGGGATTTGTTGGAACACAGCTTTGACGTATGTCTTGCAATCCATGTATGTGTATGTATGACATGTATGTGGTCAATATCTCCGTGTAGAGCTTTCTAGCAGGCTTGCTGATTATCGCGAAAGCGCTTTACTCTCTTTGTTAGTTATTCTCCAGAGAGTTGCACGACCTGTGAAAAAAAGCTTCTCAGATCAGCTTCGATCAGCTTTGCGGTTGAAGCTATTCGGCATATTTCGCTTTTTCATGTTCTTCGTTCTTCTCTGAATTATCGCCTGCATGGCAGGCAACAAGTATTGCTCACTCATGAACTACGGGTTAATGCGATTCACAAAGCAGTCTTCAGCTAAAGAAGCATTCAATAGTGAGCGATATCATCTACATTCTTCATGAAGAATATTTTTTGGTTCTTCCTCGCGAATGAATGAATGATTTTAGGAAACAAGGGAAACCAGTTATTCATGTCGAATGGCAAAATTCGTTGTGATGGTAAACAGAATCAGAAGATTTGTTGCATTGCGGCTAGATAAACCTAAAACTTTTCCTCTTAATTCTATTATTTGGTCGGCGTTAAGTCAAACCGAACCTAGTAACAAAACTTTGATTTCGAGAAAAACGCGTTCAAAGTTTGCTGCTCTGTATGGTTTATAGCTATGAATCGTTCGAAATCTTCTCATAACTCTGGCTGTTTGCAACATTTATGTAGTCTGATTAGTGTAATGTAGCTTAGAAATTTCTTGATCGTTTGCTGTCATTAACTCATTTTATTAAATGTTGCGACTTGGGCCGGTCGAAGTCAAAGTCCAAGTTTGCTACTACTGTGTAGTTTAAAGGTTTCAATCGTTCGAAATCATTTCGTATCTTTGGCTGTTTAAAACATTTATGTATTCTGATTAGAGTGAATTGTCGCTTTGGAAATTCTTAACCGTGTGTTGTCAATAATTTAAATTATTTAAATTTTGCGTCTTGGTCCGGTCTGATTTGAGGGGGTGAGAAGGAAAAGGGTGTAAGTGACAAAATTGGAAAAATTGAGATAATGGTAGGAAAGGATACTTTGAGTAAGGTTTTATGCATGCCAGAAAATTCACGTCACAATTTTACCGTTTAATGACTTTTTTAAAAACATGAAAAAAACGAGCAAAATAAAAGTTGGTTTTCGTTTGGAAGGAAAGAGGTGTAAGTGCACTATCTGAGCAATTCTAACTCAACTAACAAAACGGTTTGTCTCGAATATTTTTTAATGAAATGAAAGTTTGCTGATATGTTAGATGCCACACAAGGATTCATTTTCTACGAAACTTAATTATTTTCGTCAAGAGTAACTTTTCAAAGGGCGTATTTATAAATGGGATTTTTTTGAATATCGTATCTCGGAAACCACTTCTTTGTTAAAAATGACGTCAACGGAAAAGTTATAGGAAATTAAGTATATTTTCGGAAAAAACACACTGAAAGAAAAAACCTTTCAAAATCAAGACAAAAATCATTAAACTTGAATTATCAAAACTTGTCCCCTCAGATTTATCTCATTTTTATTAAAGATAGCTTAAAACATGTTCTAAAATGTCTTTCGATTTTTTTTAAATCTGATAAATTTTTCAAAAATATCCAAATTTTCCTTTTTTTGTAAAACCAGAACAAAATCGAATGCTACGCATTATCATGTTATGTCATTTTAACTTTTTTTAGGCCCAGCCGTTCTCAAGTTATGCCACTGTTTATATTTTATGAAGTTTTTGTCCTTCCGACGTGAGGCAACTGAAGGGGGAGGGGGGGAAATGTGATTTTTTTAATCAAGTAAAACAATTTTACATACTATCGGCCAGGCTGCAATTACTCAAACTATTTTCCCGAAGAAAGTAATATTTTACCATGATATATAAAGTATACGAATATACGCTAGAGCCGACGGATGAGAAAATTCTGAGCTTCTAGCACGAATTCGAACAATGGAATTTCCGAAAACCATTCAAAAAAAATTTCCCTCGGTTTTGTCTTTTTTCGTATATTTTTGCATAGAAAATAATAACGTACATATTATAAGCAAGAATAGATTCGGTTTTCATGTTTAAACCTTAAATAAAAATTCTTAAAATCCATGTTTTTTTTGCTCGATTAAAAAATTCACTTTGTTTTTTTTCGCCCCCCCCCCCTTCAGTGGCCGAACACCGGAAGGACAAAAACTTTATAAAATATGTATTTGTAATGGCCTAATTCAAGAATGTGCTAGGTGCAATAGTGATATTTCTCTTCCTGGGGTGCGTAAACATTTCTTAGCGTCACCCAGTTAATTTATTTTATCAACACCTTTATTAATTTTAAATATATTCGTATGGTTAGGAAAATATATCACATAGATGATCATTTTTTCAGTCCTCTATGAATATATGTAAAATATCAGTAACTACGGAAACAATATGAAATTGAATGAGATAAATAATTGTTTGTCCAGTGCAAGTCTTTGTTGATTGCAAGAACGCAAAATTTGTTTGAAATTTGTATAGGAAAACTAGTTCTTGCTATTTTAATTCTACGAGTAACTATTTCTATAAACCAGCTACAGATCAAACCGATTTTGGCACGTTTCACGGATTATTTTTGACACGACCGTATTCGAAAATCAGTTTTATTCTTTTTTAAAAACAAAACTGACATCTCAGAATATTTCTTCGAGGCAATTCTGAAGGCTTAGCGGACAATTCCCGGTTCGGTTTGGCGAATTCTGCGCGAAGTTACAAGCACACGTACATACACCACAAATACACACATACTCATATACATACATGCAAGCACACATACATACATCAATACATAAAATCGACACTTGATAGATGTTTTGGTTATCCTCGTTTTGACGGTTTTATATACGTTCCTAAGTATTCAAGTTTAAATATAGTTTATTTTCGTTTGATAGGTTTAAACAGAACAGTTTTCAAATAACGTTTGCTTATATACTTATATAAAATTCAATAGTGATCTTTCATTTGTCACCAAGATCATCCAAATCTGTCTATCGACTCTGAGAAAAGTGAGTGCAAAACGTTCTTAAGTACACACATACGTACACTCGCGCATACGTACACTCACACATACATACATACACACTATTTTCTAAGGTTTCCAAAAATAAAATACGGAAACAGTTTGCTTTTACATTTTATCCGTTATCTGCATCCAACTAAACTAAGCTATTAATCATCGCCTCGGTGATAAATTTTTGTTCGCTTCTTCATGAAGATCGAAGCATTCGAAGAAGAGTGAAGAATATCATGTACGCTTCGCACCGCAAACGGACCGAAGGCGAAGAATAGAAAGCGCAAAGATAAAACACAAATGTTCGGCCTATGTATTATTCTCTCGCAAGTCACATCGCTGCAAGCTTTGTAGTGTTATTATTATCTTCATTCTGGAGCAGTGAGGCGTTATTGAATCTTCGAATGCGTTCCTGCTTGAAGACTAAAAATAGGCGTTATGATGCGATTATCAGCAAGCCTGCTTTCTAGCGCGGGTTTTGGCAACAGTTTGCAGACGTTCGTCGCGGTTTGAGAAGTTTAGAACCTTATATACATGTAATCTAGTGTTGGCATTGACTGTTTGGACGTAGCTTAGTGAAACGCCGACCTTCTTAGCAATGTCAAGTGTTGAAATATTGGGACCATTTTCGTGTGCATTTAGCCTAAACCTTTTCCTCCGCTTTCCTGCAAACTGTTTCAGGTTTTCCACTAACTACTGGTTTGTCATCCAAGTGCCAATCGATCCTTAAATTTTTTCAACATGCTCAAGATTGTTGAATAACAGATCTTCAGTTTTTTGCGCAAAGCACGATGGAATAGCTCCGGATTTTTCGAATGAGCCGATAAAACAAGCACACTGCGAAATTCATAGGCTGTATGTTGGATGCAAGCCGTTGTATGCTGATGATTTATTGAATTATTAAATTAATATTATACATTTGAGGAATTATTTTCAGTCTACAGATTCAACCACTCTTGAATGTTTTTTTTATTGGAGGAAAACTAGTGCGTCATTAGTATCTCGATATGCCCAAAGTAATAATTTTCCACCTAATCGCCACTCCAATAGTAAATGAACATGTACTCAAAAGGGTCGATTGTTTTCAATGACCTTAGGATATTGCTTGATGTCAAACTGACTTCCAACGTATATCATACCGGTAAAATATCGAAAGTTTCTCGACAGTTTGGTTTCATTATTAAAATTGCAAGTGATTTCAACGATTCTCATTCGCTGACGAGGACGACACAGTATTTGTTGTTGTTACGGTCACCGATTGCTTGTTTGACTTGATGCCCTCATTAGTTGCTATGCAACTTGTGTATCAAATAGGTGTAAAAGCTTTTTGCGAAGCTTGCGTTTAGCGATCTTGTCTTTTTTTAACTTTCGTACGTTGTAATGCTCCCTTCGCTGTACCGGCCAACTGCAACCGAGATTTCATCTAACGATTTTTGGATTCCATTGAACCATCGTGAACGGTACTTTTTATAGTTTTAGAGTCTGTCATGCTAAACGAACATTTAGAAAACGGTCTGAGTTCACACGCGTTATGTTTTTATTGTGACCATCTTCGCTGAACTCTACACAGCCTTCTAGGAAGGCCACATTGGACTTGACGTTTTGACAAACAACCATCACCAAAGGCTTCTTTTATCACGGGGAAATTCAATTCTTTGCTCTAACGAGCGCTGGGCATTACGGGTTACGACTGAGTATTACAAGAAATGAGTTTCACGGAAGAGCCTATCTTTACTCTTTGGACTTTACGACAACGCTTTTCGAAAAAAAAACCTTGTGTTGTACGCGAGCTCTAATTTAAGCACTTTTTGGTGACATAATGCCATGGATTCCACGGGGACGAGTCGCAGTCGCAGCATACTGCATGAAAAAAATTCGTTTATTTCCTCAATTGATCTGCATTAACCATTGTTATCTCATTATAAGAAGAACAGATAACAGAAAAAGTACACTGAAAATAATTTGTTACTTTTTGGCATCATTTTCATGGTCCCCGAATACCATGGTTTAGCGAGGGTTTTCTAACTATGCTAAATTGCTAAGCCATGCTACACTAAAATCACATTAATATTGCACATCAATTAAGAAGAACATACCACAAATGTTTCACTATTTTTAAAACTAAATTATGAATAGAAAAGGACCTATAGTGCTACCCTGTGGTACATTATAATATATAATGCAGCAGTAACCAAATAAACCTGATTTAGCTCGCAATGTCCATCGCTAAGGAATACTGAACACTGACGAACCGCATTTAAACCCTCAAAACTCAAAGAATAGAAAATTACAGTATTAGAAACGCCTCACACAAAATGTGTGGCATGAAACACATGAAAATAAATACTTAATAAGTGTATTTACCCACTTATTTGTTATGGGATTGTAAACAAAAATTTCTAAAAGAAAAAGCATAACCGAATTCATATATTAACTATTTAATATTTTCTCTTCAAAAAAAGCTCAAATCCTTCATTTAATCACAGCTAAATCGTTTTTTGAATACATTCAGTTACCTAAAGCTACCAATTTATATTACAAATCGTCTCCTTCTCTGAGATTTTTTTTATGCACGTTATTCCCTTCATTGTGAACTACCCAAAAGATCCGAAATAAAATTGTTCCCCTTGCGAAGCACAAGCATCTTGCTTTACCGGCCTTTTCTCATGCTAGTTATCCAGACGTAATTTTTTTTGCGATTTATTCCCGTAGCCACTGGTCGATTGTAATGGAACACTAGGTTGGAAAATCGATATCGAATGACGACGGTGTTGTGGGATGCTCGGTCTGTTGAACGAAAACCATTTCTGCATATACATATAAAAATGTTGCTCGGTGTTTCTTCGAGGGTTCAGCGCCGGTCATGTACGTTTGCACGCGGTTCTGCCGCCCTTGTTGGTGTTTCCAAATCCCTCCTTTAACCCACTTTGCTCCCCCTGAAGACAGAGCGAAGTGCTTAAATGTTAATGGGTCTAGAGCAGCATAGCACAGTAGATATGTTGTTCTTACAAAAGAAAACTTTGGCACACTGCACTGTAACTGTAGGAAAAACCATCATGTCGAGTGCGGACATCGATTCTATTCGTTTTTAACTAAACGTTATCAACATTCCAATGTGTCGAAAATTTATGGGAAGCCATTAAAGGCGAAAGTAAACCGCTAACCGATGTGGAAACTAACTCTGACCGGTCGAAAGTGCATTGAATGATGAAATTTAAACCGCGCCTGTTGCAGTCAGTAGCTGCTCCATACTCCATCCAAAACATATGCAGTTTGTTTACAAAGGGCTATCGGTTAAGCCGATTTGTGGTATATAACGAAGCAAATTGATTCCTATCGATTTTCTCTGGCAACAGTTTCAATATGTTCCGAGGTGGGCTTACTGAACGTTGGCGTTTACTTGTTAATCTGCTATCTGTCATTCTGTTTACAGTTTTGACACGTGTGCGCTTTATGCTGCTGCACTGCGTGTGCTTTGACTGGGGATTTGAATCAAATTTGGGAATATATCAATTGGAAACGAAATCCTCCCTTCCGTATCACGCCTGCTAGGGTTGAAATCAGGAATTTACAATAAATATTTCGATTTGAACCAATCAGTTCAGCCCTGTTCGTTCTAGATCGGTTATTTCGTCTCAACGGTGCTCTGATGAGGTTCTGGAAACACAAACAGACTGTAGCTAAGAAGCGGCAGTTTTACTATAAGCATAGCGCAAACAGTTTTCCTTTGCCTATATGTTTGCACATAAATTCATCTGCCCTTTTCCACCTTTCGCGCTCGGTTACTGCCTGATGCACTTTGCCAACCAAGACGAAGGGAGTCCAAGAGAGCGACCGTACGCTTACTAGCTTACTTAGTTATTTAATTTCCTCTCGAAAATGGTTGTTTCCGATATAAATAAATATTTTCTTCGTTTCGCTCATTTGGGAATCAATTTGCTACAGGACAGTCAGTCCGTCTGCTCATCACCCTGGTGTGTTTGTGCTTCCGTTCTAGATCTGAGTCACCGTTAGATGTACTCGGAAACTGTTTTGCTCCATTAAAACTATCAAAAACTGTTTGATTCTAAATTTAACAGGTTTCTAAAATCTTCTACGAAAATATATCAGAGGTTCTTAGTTATTAGAAAATTAAAAGTTATTTCAATTACCTACTTCAATATTTCGAACTACGGTGGACTTTTGTTTAAAACGTGTTGATTACAAAAAAATAGTGAAAGAAGAATTTTGCTACGTCATATTTGCTATACGAAGTAAATCAACGTTCAACGTTAAATTCACTCAGAAGGAATAATTGATGGCAGTGACAAGCTAGTTTTCTAGATCGTCGACCCCTAGTAGCATGAGGTGTTTGTTTTTTGCAGGCGCTCGACCTTATTCTGAGCCAGAACTCTGTTCTGGGAAATCTTGTTATAAATATTGCATATACGGTGCGGGTCGATGCACACTGTTCGCTGTCCGGGTTAGCTCAGGCATGACATTTGATAAATAGTTTAGCAGGTGGCGATGCAGCACCTCGCCATCAGAAAACCTGTCAAAAGGACAAGTCAAAGTTACTCCGGTGATGACTGCTTTTAGGCGAAACTGTTGCCTTTGAATTATTCCGTCTGGTCTGGATGCGGGAAGTCATTTGATTACCTAATGAGGTAAAGACAGATTTAGAGCGCAGGCACAATGAATTCGTTAGTTGAATTTAAGTTCAAAATGTGACCTAATTGTGTGGATTACAGCTGCAGCTGATTTATAGAATTTACATCTTGAACATAAATTCACACAAGTAATGCAAGAGACACTTAGTTTTGCCAATCAATGACACTTCTAGATCAACCAAGCAACAACAGTGAAAAGAACTAAACACTAGGCAACGTAACTGTATTGTATAGCAACTGTAAATTACTAAGACTCATATTGCTGCCTTGTGGTACACCACAGTGCACTGGCATAGCAAAGAAAAGCCTACGAAGCAAACTGGCTAAAAACATAGCTAAACACATCTGTTTAGTGTGGTTTCCTTTTACAAAAAAATAACAAAACTCCCCCGTCCCAACAGGTCAAAGATTCTTTACGACGTTTAAACCTATACCAGTTTGAAATCTGTGCTTGGGTACTACACGCCAGAGTGCAAAACCACCCCTTTGCTTCAATCGATTTTATCGTTTAAACAATAAACCTAGTCCAATCTGATGTCCTAAAAGTAAATAACTTTGTTCAAGTGTAAAACCACCCTTTTACTTCAACCAATTTTATCTTTAAACATTAGATCTAGTCGAATTTGATGTCTCAGAAGTGAAACGTCATAGAAAAGTGAGCGATCAGGTCATGCTTTCCTTTAGCCAGATTGCATCCATATCCATGCAAGAATTTGTTCGGAACTGTTGTCTTGCCCGAAAACAGCGCTGAAGGGATATTTATGCATGTGAAGTGACGCAGCAATTCTCAAAGCGAGAAAAATCAACGACAGCCTTATCCGAGAATAGTTTTTGAGCGTTTCATTCGCTTGCAATTTTTTACATACTTTCAATCGTATTTCTGTCAAGCATGCAAATAGCTGTAAAGTGTCGAAAGGAACTAGTAAGATGCAGAGGACGTTAGCTAATTGATATCTTAACTGGCTGTCCACATGTTAGTTGTAAGATAATTATACTTTAAATCAATCAACAATTTCGTGGAAATTGACAAATCAATGTTGTAAATGATAATCCAGAATACCCGGAAAAAATAGCCGTAACACGGATAAAATTATTATACGAGTAGGATTCAAAATACAGTAAAAACATTAAAATTTAACGTCAGAAAAGATCACCAAACCTATTGATAGTCCCCATTACGTTTCATAGTTTTGAGAGACTCTACCATACAAATGCCGAGTCGTTAAGTATCTTAACAATTAAAAAAATTATTTTTTCGTGAACAAACATTTTTATTTACGGTAAAAATTGTCGTCCTGTTATAGTAATTTTTTAACCCTCAATTAATCAACCGGGTATCACCTGTACCCATGTCGAGATTTTCGAGTTCCAGTTTCGGACTGTTCTTTTTGCCATATTGTCTTATTTACATAATTTTACGTAAATTGTGACGTTTATATGAGTAATTCTCGCTGAAATGGGGCCACTACTGACAAGAGGTGTTCAAATATTGGAACTTAATTGGCGCTTAATTGGTTGAAAGTGGTTAAAAAATAAGAATTACATTTTAATACCTCGAAATAGTGGCCCCCTCGATCGTCAGGGGGCATAACAGTTTAGTTGAATTTTGAGCAAACCTTGAGATCTAAATCATGTAATATTTCATAAATTTGCCATGAAACAACTAACAAATGGCCCGGTTCTGTGAAGAACAGGGCTTTCAAATGGAGTAAAAAAAATTTGGCGACCATCTTGGATTCAGTCGCCGTATTGGATTTTATCAAAAAATCGCCGTTTCCACCATGAGCCCCCAATAAATTTCCATTTTAAGCTGAGAAAAAATGCTATAAGGAACATTCATCAATTTACATGTGCGCTACAGTACAGTGTAGTGGCATTCAATAAATGAAACAATTAATTATGTGTATCAAGGTTTACAACTCTCATATAATGGAATATCTTGCTACAGAAAAGTGATTGTTTTATTTAGTTAATGCCATTGCACACCTAACTTGATGAATGTTTCTTATAGCATTTTTTCTCAGCTTTCCAATGGAGGTCTTAAAATGAAAATCGGCTGGGGGGCTCATGGTGAAAATGGCGATTTTTTGATAAAATCCAACATGGTGACCAATGGCTGGTAAATGGCTAGGTAATGCGTACCATCGGTGCCTTGTGCACTGGGCATAAAATAGACCCCACAGTGGTTCACAGCCTCTTACCTAGCAACTCCTACCTCAACCTCCTCGTGGTACCAGCCGGGATACGAGCAACCTCGGGTGGAGATCGGGTAACCAACCCCGGTGGAAACCAAGGTCGTATGCTGACAGGGGGGGAGGGCTCCTTCGAGCTACGTTGGCCCTCCGGCGATACTGTGGGGTTGGTTGCGGGCTTTGCAAGCCTGAACCACTAAAACAACCAAAGCAATGGACTCCGTAAGAAATAATAATAACTCTAATCGGAACAATCGGCAAAGACCCAGGCGACGAAAACGGACTAACGATTGGAAATTAGGAACATGGAACTGTCGGTCTCTAAATTTCCTCGGAAGTACCCACGTGCTTTCTAAAGAAGTGAAGAGCCGCAAGTTCGACATCGTAGCGCTGCAGGAGGTATGCTGGAAAGGAACGATGGTACGTACGTATAGAGATGGTCATACCATCTACCAGAGCTGCGGCAATACACACGAGCTGGGCACAGCTTTTATAGTGATGGGCGAGATGCAGAAGCGGGTGATCGGGTGGTGGCCGATCAACCCCCGAATGTGCAGATTAAGAATCAAGGGCCGATTCTTCAATATAAGCATAATTAACGTGCACAGCCCTCACCTCGGAAGTACCGATGATGACAAAGACGAATTCTACGCGCAGTTGGAGCGTGAATACGACCGCTGCCCAAGACATGATGTCAAAATTATCATCGGGGACTGTAATGCTCAGGTTGGTCAGGAGGAGGAATTCAAACCGGTGATTGGACGGTTCAGCGCCCACCCGCAAACGAACGAAAACGGCCTAAGACTTGTCGACTTCGCCGCCTCCAAGAACATGGCCATACGTAGTACCTTCTTCCAGCATAACCTCTACCATCGGTACACCTGGAGATCACCCAACCAGACAGAATCACAAATCGACCACGTTCTGATAGATGGTCGGCACTTTTCAGACATTATCGACGTCAGAACCTATCCGGGCGCTAACATTGATTCGGATCACTACCTAGTGATGGTAAGGATACGTCAAAAACTATCTGTTGTGAACAACATACGATACCGCCGCCCGCCACGGTATAATCTAGCGCGACTGAAGCAACCAGAGGTCGCCGAAAACTACGCGTTATCTCTCGAAACCGCGCTGCCGGAAGAGGGAGAGCTGGATGAAGCCCCTCTTGAAGACTGTTGGAATGCCGTGAAAACAGCCATTAACAGCGTAGCGGAGAACGTCCTAGGCAGTGTGGCACCGAATCGACGTAACGAATGGTTTGACGAGGAATGCCAGCAGATATTGGATGAGAAGAACGCAGCGCGGGTACAAATGCTGCGTAGAGCCACCCGTCAGAATGTGGAGCGATACAAACAGAAGCGGAGGCAGCAAACCCGACTCTTCAAGGAAAAGAAGCGCCACCAAGAGGAGAAGGAGTGCGAAGAACTCGAACAGCTGTACCGCTTTCACGACACACGGAAGTTCTATCAGAAACTCAACGGATCTCGCAAAGGCTTCGTGCCGCGGGCCGAAATGTGCAGAGATAAAGATGGAGGTATCTTGACTGATGACCGTGCGGTGATCGAAAGGTGGAAGCAGCACTACGATGAACACCTGAATGGCGTGCAGGCGGAAGACCATGATAGCGAAGGAAGTGACCACATTGGTGCAGCAAGCGACGAAGATGTGCCACCCCCATCGATAAGGGAAGTTAAAGAAGCCATCCAGCGGCTGAAGAACAACAAAGCAGCGGGAAAGGATGGCATTGGAGCGGAACTTATTAAAATGGGCCCGGACAAGTTGGCCGGCTGTCTGCATCAATTGATTGTCAAGATTTGGGATACGGAACGACTACCGGAGGAGTGGAAAGACGGGGTTATCTGCCCTATCTACAAGAAAGGTGATAAGCTGGATTGTGAGAACTACCGAGCCATCACTATCCTGAATGCCGCCTACAAAGTGCTGTCCCAAGTCCTCTTTCATCGACAATCGCCAATAGCCAATAGATTTGTGGGAAGTTACCAGGCCGGCTTCATGGAGGGTCGGTCTACAACAGACCAAATCTTCACCCTGCGGCAGATCCTCCAGAAGTGCCGCGAATTCCGAGTCCCCACGCACCACCTGTTCATCGATTTCAAAGCCGCATATGATAGCGTAAACCGACAAGAGCTATGGAAAATTTTGGACGAAAACGGCTTTCCGGGTAAGCTTACTAGACTTATCATGGCTACGATGGATGGGATCCAGTGCTGTGTGAGAATCTCGGGTGGATTGTCGGACCCATTCGAATCTCGCAGGGGACTTCGACAAGGAGATGGTCTTTCCTGCCTGCTATTCAACATTGCGCTTGAAGGTGTTATAAGGCGAGCGGCGATCGAAATGCGGGGCACGATTTTCAATAAATCCAGTCAATTTATCTGCTTTGCTGACGACGTGGATGCTGTCGGCAGAACATTTGAGGCGGTAGAAGATCAGTACACCAGACTGAAACGCGAAGCAGAGAAGATTGGATTGCAGATAAATACGTCTAAAACGAAGTATATGCTGGCGGGCGGGACCGAGCGCGACAGGGCTCGCTTGGGCAGCACCGTGGTAATCGACGGGGATGAGTTCGAGGTAGTCGACGAGTTCGTATACCTTGGCTCGCTGGCAACAGAGGACAACAATACCAGCCGTGAGATTAAAAGACGTATTATCAGCGGAAGTCGGGCCTACTACGGACTCCACAAACACTTGCGGTCGAACAATCTGAGCCCCCGTACAAAGTGCACACTGTACAAAACGCTAATTAGACCGGTTGTCCTCTACGGGCACGAAACGTGGACATTGCTAGAAGAGGACCTACGAGCACTCGGAGTTTTCGAACGGCGGGTGCTAAGAACCATCTTTGGCGGAGTGCAAGAGAACGGTGTATGGAGGCGAAGAATGAACCACGAGCTCGCGCGTCTCTACGGCGAACCAAGTATTCAGAAAGTGGTTAAAGCTGGACGGATACGTTGGGCAGGACATGTTGCTAGAATGCCGGACAACTGTCCTGCAAAAATGGTTTTCGCATCAAATCCGGTAGGAACAAGACGAAGAGGGGCACAGCGAGCGAGGTGGCAAGACCAGGTGGAGCGAGATCTGGCGAGCACTGGGTGCCCGCGGAACTGGAGATCAGTTGCCATGGACCGAAACAGATGGAGAAATTATACTGCGCAGGCCTTGTCATAAGACGTTAGGCCAATTAAGTAAGTAAGTAAGTAACATGGTGACCAAATCCAAGATGACCGCCAAAAAAATGTTTACTCCATTTGAAAGCCTTGTTCTTCTACTTTACAGAACCGGGCCATTTGTTAGTTGTTTCATGGCAAATTTAGGAAATATCTATAAATAGATCTCAAGGTTTGCTCAAAATTCAACTTTTTTTGAAACTGTTATGCCCCTTGGCGATCGAGAGGTCCACTGTTTCGAGGTATTAAAAATGTAATTCTTTTTTTTAACCATTTTCAATCAATTAGGCGCAAAAGTTCCAATATTTGAACACCTCGTGTCAGTAGTGGCCCCATTTCAGCGAGAATTACTCATATAATAAATTTTATTACTCAATCTAGAGTTAAGCGAGAAGAAAACAAAATAGGTATAAACAAAACGCGAAAACGCAGTAAATTTGTGATGAAATATGGCCAATTCAATTCCACAAGATAAAAAAAACCAAAGTACTAATAAAATTTAATTTTGAGACACTTTTACAATAAATTTGCCATAAGTTTCAATGTTCACAATAAAAACTGTTGTAGACGCATTGTTTCTACTGCAAAATGTAATGTGAATTTTTATTCGGGTAGTTATTTATTTGTTTCGGTTTAACCGTAGTTACAAGCAAGCTCCTTAAACAAGTTAACTTCGTCAATTGCATACCAGTCTGATGTGTAGATGTAGATGTAGATGTGAAATTGTGGCCTGATGGTTTAGCTCTTAGTGGAACTACAAACATCGTAGATCGTAGTCCTACATTAAAATCGCGCGTAGCTTTTCAAAACCTATGGAGCCACCAACATAGCACGAACACGATTTGTGAGCTGAAAAACGGTAAGGCCGCAGAGGAAGACAGTATCCCGGCGCTGAACTTCTAAAAGCAGGAAGCGAGCAATTGTACGAACCAATCCACCAGATCATTGTCAGGATCTGGGCAGAAGAACAAATGACAAGTGGTTGGATGACCTCATTTGCCCTATTTTTATAAAGGACATCGACTCGACTGTGAAAACCATCGTGGTACTACATTGCTCAATCCTGCCAATAAAGAGACAGGTAACGGAGAAACGGAGTGCGTCAGTTACTAGACAAATTCCGGGAGTACAACTTGCATCATCAGTTTGTGGACTTTAAGGCAGCGTACGATTCAGTCACAAAGAAATTAGCTGTAGGAGATTATTCTAGAACATGGTTTTTTGACGAAACTAGTTACGTTCATCCGAGCGACACTGAATGGGTCAAAATCATGCTTCATATTAAGGTGAGTAAGGCATCAGCCGCTTTCGTTAAGTTGGATGGACTGAAGCAAGGGGATGTACTCGCAGACCTGCTATTCAACATTGGCTTGGAAGAGCAATCGGTTAGTTGGTTTCGAGGTACGATGCTGGTCTAACGAGCCAGTCGTCGTATGTTCGAATCTCAACTAGGCGGCGCTGCTTGATAGAGTCAGTAGGATTGTTTCACTAGCTCCGTAACTGTCCTGTACTCTAATAACCGGCTATGAAGTATGTCGATAAAGAAGGATCAAGTCTTAGAAAAGACGTTTAAGCCCAAAGCTTTACTTTTTTTTGGAAGAGCAAACGTGGAAAGGAACGGGACTACCATCACGATATCTCACATGCTTCTTGGTTTTGCGGATGATGTCGATATCACTGAAATCAATCGTAGAGCACTGGAAGGCCTTTTAAATGGGAATCAGCGAAATTAGGACTTACAATTAACACCGCCAAAAATATGTGCATGTTTGCTGACAGGGAACGTGATAATCCAAATGGTTATGGTGCCGGGGAGGAGCGGAATGGGAACGATATGAAATAATGGAAGAATTCATATACCTTTGCACACTCGTGACATGTGACAACGATGTAAGCCGCGAAGTAAAAGGACAAATTGCAGCCACGAATCAGGCTTCCACGAATCACGCAGCCAGCTGACATTCCGTTGTTTGCAAATTCGCACAAGCCTGGCGCTCTACAGAGTACTAATCCTCACGGTGGCCCTTTACGGACATAAATCATAAACGCTAACGGAAGTTGATCGATGAGCACTTGGGGTATTTGAGCGTAAAATTCTGCGATCAATACTTGGTTGCAAAATAGAAAATAGAGTATGGCGCATGAACCATGATACAGCTCAAGTATTCAAATATGTTGATATAGTGAAGGTAATACAAATGTCAGCCTGCGGTGTGCTGGAGACGTGACCAGAATGCCTAACGAAAAATAGCCAACACTATTTTCAACGGAGAACCAGAAAGAGGCCGTAGACTTTGGAGCAGACCCCGCACCCGATTGATGTGCGCTATTGCGGACGTTGCAATTAATTTTCAGATTATTTACGAAAATTAAAAATTTCCGTAAAGGCCATTAAAAAAATTTAAATTTTAAACGATTTTCGCTAGAACATACGCAATGCAACTTGTTAAAAAAAAATAGAAATAAAAACTTTGCAAATACATACATACATATATACTATTTGTTTTGAGAAAAATATAGTTACAGTTAGAATATTTCCATTGCATAAAAAAATAGAAATATCGTCGATAGATTAAACACATGGAAATCATTATCTCATCACTGCGTCAGTAACACAGGCAACACTGCACTGAACGTCCAGCCGGTAGAACGCCCCGTGTAGCCCCTGCTATTGCATTGAACCCGGTCGGCGAGTAGAACGAACGCATTCCAGATCAACATGAACGAACATAGCATAAAACAACCTCGCCTGAGGTGCAATTGCCAGTAAGTCTCACTGCCGCCTGGTGATTCCGCGTGTGGTAGTGGTGCGTCGTTCATCAGATCCCGTTTGTACGAACGTACCTACGTTGTACTGTGCAATTTATGTATAGGTGCTGGCAAGTGGTTGCCGTCGGAGCGTAAAAACTGACAGCATAAAAGCTTCAGCACAGCACGGTCGTCCGTCGGAGTCGTCGTGTTGTTTGTGTCGTCATTCATGCGAATGTCGTGGTCTTGGCCGCTGCTGACCCGGGTGGGGTGTGTGTGCATGAATTCGTATGCTGCTGCTATGGTATGGTATACATACATAGATAGTGAAGCTGGACTCCCGTCCCGATGCTGATGCTGTTGTGTTGTTGCTTGTTGTCGATGTCGGTGTCGGTGTCGCTGCCGTCGTCGTCGTCGTCTCGTCAGTGCCAAAGTTCAGCAGAGCACAGCAGTGAGTGAGTGAGCGAGTATGCGTCAGAGCTGACACACGGAAAACAGCGTCTAATCGCGAACTGCATTGCATTTCGGGGAATTTGTCTTGCAAAACTGTTTATTGCCAGTTTTATACTTGTGTAATAATGCGGCCGGTGTTCATTATCAGTTAATGAAAGTGATTTGAAGTTCGAACAGTTCCGTTTCCGTGTAATTTTTACCACTCAAGATAGTGATCTTTTTCTGTTAGTTCGCAATCAAGACGATCTTGTACAACGCACACAAAAGGCAATACATAAAAGCTTGGTTTATGCCCCATGTTGCTGCTGCTGCCATCGGACCGCTTTACTTTGCTGCTTGAGACACTCGAGCTCTAGGGGTGATACTGGCTGGCTGGCGGTGCAAGTGTGTGTATGCATGCGAGTGTGATCCGTTTTGAAGTGGACTGAGGATAAATAATAAAGAACCTCACGGAGCGCTACACAACATGTTCACCAGCAAACAACTCCTTTTCTGGCTGCTCCTCGCCGGAGGTGAGTAGATTTGAAGGTTATTTTACTTTATACCACGAATTTAAAGGTGTTTCAAAACGTGAAAACATAGAAACAGGTAGTTCTTCGAGCACCTGTGCGTTTGTGTTTGTATATTATACGAACTATGTTGGAATCTTGAATGAAAAGAACAGCTTTGCATGATGATTTGAAAGTTTATGGACTTACCAGGCTTAAATTATTGAAATTTTTGATAAATTTTGAAAAGCACACTCAATGTGAAGCATATTTGATGACTGTGCATTTTAGTTTCTGCACAACAAAATTTCTTATTGTCTTCTTTATCCAACAGCTTCGCTCGTGCGTTCCACAGCAGCATTCGGTGGCTCGGGAGGTCGATCTGCTGGTTCATACAAATATGGCGATCTGGCAGCGGCGAACGCTGGCGCTGCCGGCTCATACGGTCGAGGGGTCCCTCCGCATCGATTCTACATGCCAGCAGGACTCGGTAACCCCGATGACCCCCATCGATACCTCTCGACGACTCCCAGTCAGCAGTCGACATCAGCCCCGAAGACTAACCGCATCTCTGCATGGGGAATAATCTCGATCGTGATGTTTGTGATCATGATCGGAGCCGGAGCCTACTGGGGCTTTATCTGTTTTCCTTTGTTCTGTAAAAAGGAGCGAAACTACAACATGATGATGAACATGTCAACTGCCACCACTGCCACCCCGACCCGATCGACCGAGTTCGAGAAGCTCGAAAACTATTGCTCCAAATCGACGACGTCCAGCCGAAGCAACGACACCGGTATCAGTAATATTTAGAAGCGAAATGAATTCCTATTATATAAATAGTCAGATCACTTACGAAACAACTCTGACTCTTGCGAACTATTACTACAGCGATAGTTAACTGATAAGCTCTGACCTTAGCTACTACTCTCAATCAAAGCAAGAATTTACGCTCTACACCTAAATACGAAACGCGAACTCTTTGGCTTGCCATAACAATTACAAAATATTTTTTACAATTTAGTGAAACAAAACGAAAAAAAACTCGAAACAACTCAAGTGAGACCGATGTGAAAACTTAGTTTTAAGGATGCTCGAATAAGCTCATTTGCTAGGAGACTGATGATCTAACTGATAGAACAAAACAAACGAGATAGTATTACGAATGTAGTAGACGAATATTCTAAATGAACCCAATAAATATACCCAGTTTATCGACGACTCTTGTTTGATCTTAAACGCATTCCCAGCAAAGAGAAAGGGATCCGATTAGATTAATGGCTGCAAATAGCAGTTATGCAGTGTGATACAAACGAAGTTACACAATCTGTTTACTTCGGTGATGTTTCAACAAGGCGAGGTTTGTTTGTTTTAATCGAACCTAGACGAAATTGATGTCCTGAAGGTAAGACATCGAATTTATTGAAATTTGAAACCCTGTGTGAAAGCGTATATGACGAAATGAAATAGTTTGTATAACTTACTAGTTCTTAATGTGGGGAATTATCAGGCGGTATTCATGGGGCTCGCGCAACTGTCGGATGGTAAACAACAGATCTTGCAGAAATGTCGGGAGTGCAACGTGCCCACGCATCACATCTGTATTGATTTCAAAGCAGCATACGACACAGTCGATCGAAACCAGCTACGACAGATAATGCAAGAACACGGTTTTCCGCATAAACTGACGCGACTGATCAGAGCTACATTGGATCTAGTGATGCGTTTCGTGCGCATCTCGGGGATACTCTCGAACCCCTTCGTGATGCGGCGAGGGTTGAGCAGGCTTCATTTTACTCATCTCATGCATACAGAAGAAGAGCAATCTGTTGCTCACAACGATCAAATTGCTTTCGTGCTCTGTTCAACAGTTTCCTCTTCCCCCGAACGATGCCTGAATACTGTTTCCTCTTACGACCACTCATCTTGCGCAGAAGGAGCACAACGACAAGTAGAGCTAATATTTTCTTCGCACACTGGAGACACGAGACAATTCGCTCCGTGTCTCAAAGAGAATATGCGATAGGCAATTATATGGACTGGAACGATTTGCTCCGTGACCTTGAGACCTTGAGACCTTGAGACTCACTCGCCGGCAGATCAAAGCACTGCAAAAGAATAACAAAACTCGTAGGGTCGGAGAAGGTAACGTCCAACTGAGAGAGAGCAAATCGATTCGTCTTCTGTGCTTTGCGAGTAAAACGCCGAGAATTGAGTCTGATGAAATCCAAGACAATGCACGACAGAAGCCTGTGGTTGAGACAAGATGACGGCTTATCTTGCATGTTTTTCAACATCGAAACGAGAGACACGATTTTTATCAAGGGTTTCCAACTCCTAGACTTTGCAGATGACTTATATATCATAGCGAGAAACTTTGCGCGAAGGCGGAGGCAATCTACGCAGAACTGAAAGCGGAGTCTAGTCTACGAAGATTGTGCTAAAAATAAATGCGGCGAGGACCAAATACTTGAAAAGAGGAGGCTCAAAGGAATGGTTTCTGGAGGTGGTTTCTGAGAGGTACGGCGATGCGGCTCTTAGTCTTAGTAGAACTAGGCATGGGTTTATTCTCAGGCCTTCCGCATCAATGGTACTGACTCGAGGTGCGTAATTAAACCGCTTGTCCTTGGGTAAATTACAAATAGTCTCCGTTCTTTCTGCCTCTAAAGAGGCTCACGACTGGTTGAAAAGCAGTACAAATTTAAAGGAAGAAAATGAAAACACCGGCATTTAAGCACGGGAAATAAGCAATTCGCACACTGAATGGCGATACTGCGTAAAAAACTAGGTGCGGAATATAGCAATGTTGACGATATCACAGTAGGGTTGCTGCTTCGTCGTAATCACCTATTCACGTCCTATCCAACACAAATTATTAAAAATATCAGCATTTTTATGACACACAATGCAAAACTAGTTATTCCCTAATATTTCAGTTTGTTGTCTGTCATACGCGATCAATCAAAGTGAGCTGAGATCTATTTAAATGCTTTTTATCATTAAAGAAGTCCTACCAGCCAAATTTCCTACGTTTTCGCGTGCGACGAAGGAGAAAATGTCGACTAATCGTTTTAATTTCCGTCATTCATAAATGAAAATAACTCACGCAAGGCAATGTCGTTATTCTACAGTCAGGAAAACTTGCCTGACCTGCAGAAATTTTGCAGAATAATATTTGTTATGCCGTCCTACACCCATAGATGCGTGTTAGCATCGTAAACATTGTTGTGATTTTTAGTTCGGACGATGAAAAATTTTGATGGACGGATTTTAAAACGGTACGACGAATTTAAGAAATAATATCAGTTGCGTAATTTCAATTATATGCTTTAATAATCGCTTTTCAGTGATTTCAAAGTTCACGGATCGGAAGGTAAGTGTGTTTTAGTCAAATCAGCACAAGAACTTTTGGAGTATTCATTACATCCATCCAACAAATGATGAAAATTAAAATGGCTTTACTTACTACGACGGGAATTAGAAATAAACCCTATAAACAAATTTTGGCAGTGATATTTTCTAAAAAAATTGTTAGTTTACAGTCAATGCCCAAGTAACATATTGGGTTTTATTATAATCTTATGATGGCATTTAAGACCAAAATTAATCATTAAAACCGCCATAAGAGTATAATAAAACTCACATTGTTGCTTGGGTGTTTGACTCCATTTTGAAATACAAGATGGTGGGTGGCTAGCCAATATTTTTCGTAAAAACCGATGCAATGTAGACAGCTTTAGCATGGAAGGCTATTATAAACAAAAAACAATGATTGTTACAATTTTGAAATCCAAAATGGCGAATAGTTTTTCAGCGATCTACATTCTAAAACAAATTTGCAGTATTTTTCATGCAAAAATTCCGAAACCGCCCGCCATTTCGAGCTTTAAAAATACTGAATAACCATTCACTACACAATATATCCGAAAAGTATTCGAAAAATGGATGTAATTCATTCGCGTGTTCATTGGGTTGGAAAATTTAGGTAATTTGAGATTTAAATAAGTTATTGCTCAAATGATTACCACAACGGTTTTCGATGCATTTTAACAGCTCAATGTTTAATGATTTCGCATGTTGTGGTCGACGTCTTGAATTAAAACTGTTTTACTGGCGCACTCTTTAAATTTAACATACATTCACAAGAAGTATTTTAACGGTGTTCTAAGACTTTAAGATCTTGAAGGCCAACTGAAATGTTCATTTAAAAAAAATATCTTCATGCAACAGGTCCACTGAAACGACCGCAATGTGGCATGTTGCATGTTGTCTTGATGGTAAAAAGGTCATCATCATAAATTTCACCAACTTTTAAGTTCGTTCACAATTGACCGTATTTGTACAACCTTCTCCAAATCACACTAAACCGCCAGTTTTTTTTTTTTTTTTTTGAATGTAATGATAATCGGGGTCGGTTTCCATTGATTGTAATGTGCAATACGCAAATGATGCTCATCAGGCTTTAGAGCTTGTGCTAAAATCGATTTGTATGGATGTAGACAAAGATTATGAAAACGTCGTAGTATGGAAACATTATCGTTTGCTTCGAAACTGGCCGAACCAACGCAACAATATTGTGTGCAAAACTGTGCTTATCTGTTCCCAATTCTGTGAGTGGTCTTATTTCGTGTAAACAACCATGACTATCCAACTTATCAATTATTCGACATATTACGTGGTCCTATGATGACCGTATCATGCACGACAAACTCTCTTTTAGTAGGGACAAAACTACTTACATTTTGATGGGATGTTTGAACAATTCAAACGTTATGCCACGAAAAAACTACTATTGAGAAAATGGCAAACTTTACTGATAACAAAAACACTTAGATGTCAAAGATTGTTTCATTGTAATGCATATGAGTTCGTTGCTTGGCAAGTCGATAGACATTTTTTTATTTATAACATTGATTTCAGAATACTGAATATAAAATATAATACTTATAATACTTGTAACTAAACCACAGTTTCGAAATGAGTCTCCCTTAATTGATTTGGAACAAGCATGCATCATTTCAACATTAGTGATAGTGAAAGGAATTTACATTTACAAACAAATTTGGGGCTCATGAGTCAACGTTTCACACAAACTCTTTATGAACTTGTAGCAAAGCTACAAACAAAGCACTAAGGTCTAATCGGGCTTATTTTAAAGCGCGTGTAACCACCACGGAAGACGTCCATTCGCAGCACGTTCCGCTCATTCTCCCAGTAGAGAGATTAATTTAAGCGATGAACTAAGCACCTAACGCACGCCTGTCATTTCCTAGTTACTGCCCTGTTAAGTTTTACGATCTACATAATAAGCTGAAATGAGTCTGCCATCTGAAACGGCTATCGTAAGCGGAATGAAACCAAACGCAACCAAATTTCCTGCGAACTCCGAAACTGGTTTTTTCTTTGAATGACTCAATTAAGGTACCTTAGAAACCTCGGAAGCGATTCGAGGTTTAAAATTTCGCAAAAATAAAGACTCACAGTGTCCTCCTTGCCTGTCACTTTCTGCTTTGACAAGTATTTTACGAACAAAATCAAAATTTTGAGGCGTCAATTCTTCTGAAGCAACTAAAATATCAAAAATACTGTAAAAATTTTCAATTTTTTCAACACGCCATTTTAGCTAGATTAAATTTGCTCCTTTTTGTCAAAATCAAAAACGCCCTGTATTCGCAAAAAGCAGTAAAATCTTTCACTTACACTTCGAGCACCGTCTAGCGATGCTAATACACAGAGAAGGCACGTTCCATCCATGATTTTGAACCCCTACCGCCAGTCATAATTACTTTATTGCAAGCGTGCACCAGGCCAAGTGCTCCACAACACGACTTCCTCATGTGCCGCGACAGCACACGCGGTCGAATTCGCACAAGTCACGTTGAAAAGCGCGAGGAATCAGCTAAAGGAACAAACGACGACGACGACAGCAAAGGAAGTAACTAAGGAAGGCCTGCACACATCACTTCCCTTCACTGTCGTCGCCATCGTCGTTGGCCCGTCAATGAATTTCCTTACTTGGACAGGTTTTATGCTGACGGTGGCTCACATCCTTACTGTATTCCTTACCCAGTCCACCGTGCCCCCAGAAGAATTCCACAAACGGGCCTCCAATAGGTACTCCTACCTTAGCAAGTAATCGTAGCAGAACTAACACACAATGCTTGCAAAAAACAAACAACATGCATGCATCCTCACGGTCTGTCTGCAATGTGTATGATGTCATCAGGTTCACGTTCAACGAACAACAACAGCGAACGAACGAATACACACCAACTCCCAAGGATGATGGTGAACCCATCAAGAATCTGGCACGGCGAACGACACACAGTGGGCACAGTAAAAAGGCGCACATGTTCCTTGCCGATTTACTCCATCGCATCGCATCGGTAGAGGTGGGTTGGGTAGGTAATAAAAGCATATCCATAAAAGACCCCCGCGACAGCGTGAAACAGATGTGACAATTTTGACACAGCTGCGAAACCGAGTACCAATTTGATGCTAATTAACGCCAATGAGCTCAACTTCTGATTCGTCGGTTGCGAAACTGGTTAGTTCAAGACGAATACTAGACAAGGAAGTAAGATTTTATTTGCGAAATTCTATTGCAAAATCCTTGGATAGCTACGATTAGCGGCTTAACTAATTTGGTCATCTGAAAAATAGGCATATAATAGTATAAGGTTCGCACAACTTGCATTGATATTTAATTTTCTAGCTTGAAGGTTATTATTCATAAAAACTAAATAAATCAATACAAATGCCTATAGATATTTTACATACCTAGAAACATAATGAATAAAAACGATAAATGATAAAAAAAATAATAAGTCCACTTTTTATTTAAATTTTTATTTCTAGAGCTACAAACAAGCTCGACGTTTGAAAAAACTGTTTTTTGTTGTGGATAAAACAACTCATGCCGCACCCTCGCAGCACCCACACTGGATAACATGCGAAAATCTCCCTTGATTTTTTGACAAGGTCAGGAATATATAGTAAACGCGTAAACAACATGCAAATGCCAATGTTTTTATAGTGTCGCAAATGTTAACTTTTGTGCCGCTTTGGGGCGAACCAACCAACGGTTGAAAGCTCCATCAAACAGTAAATAAATAAATAACTTTTGTGCCAGGGAAAATCCTTCGGGGAATTTAAAAACCTAGTTTGAAACAATCGAAATGATAGGAAACTTATCAAGTACTGGTTCAGCGCTCCATTATTCACCGTTTTCACAGCTAAGCCAAGTAAACTCGTGAAAGACAATTTAAACGGTTTAAAGCTGGTAATTTTAATGGAAAGTGGAAAGAATTGAAAAATGCAATGCAGATTAAGCGTCATTATCCGAAGCTAGCCGCATCGCCCGATGAAGATACGTCTTAAAACGCTGAACTAATTAACTGAAGCACGTTGCCCTATAAACCACTTCCGACTGTCTGCAGGCACTAGAACAGATTCAGAAAGAAAGAAATTGGGAAATTGGTTCCGTTTGAATTGAAAAAGAAAGGCTTGAAAAGCCGAACAACCGCTCGTGAAATTTTACTGCTTTAGATCATAATATAATTTATAGACCCAAAAGCTGTATGTTGGTAAGATGGTTTCAATTCTTTTTTAACTAAACACCATTTTAACAATCAACAATTCAGCAAATTTATCGAAGAGAACTTCTTCCATCTCTAAACCACCACTGGTGCATCTAGATCTCGGCAGAATGTGGGACACAATACATTTACATTAAGCCAATTCAGTATATTGCGTTACATGGTGTCAATGTTGCACACAATTTTGATCAATTGTAATACACTTTAACGCTTAACTTTTTGACTCATTTTTATTATGTTTTGTTAATTTAGTTCTTAGGTTAGAAATCATCGCAGTCTTAGCCCTTTTTGTGCTCATTCGATACCTTATTTTATTTAATTTTATGTGTTTCTCGATTCTGTTTCCTATGTATTATAATGACAAATTGTTTAATGTTTCCACTCAAGTTGGTTCAATTTAATTTTAATTTAAAACTAATACTTAATTTTTGACTGAAATTTGTCGATTAACTAATTAATGTGCCCGAATCATACCGTATTTTTTCGTTAAATTTATTTTAGTCTTGACTTATCTCTTTTTTACTTAAATTCCGTGCAAATGTTATTTTAATCAGTTTTACTTCACACATTAAATTTTACCTCAATTTTTATTGAAATTTATCTATAAATTTTCCAGTTTTATTTAATACTAGATTGCTCGGTATTATTCGGGGCCCTTTGTCTCTCAGTCACTTGTCCATCTGTTCTTGTAACGAAAAAAAATTCGAACCCATTTTCTTCACTTGAATGTAAACTTTCATTGTCAGCCCCCATGTTGTCCCACAGCCACTGGTAAATCTGTCTCCTTTTCGGTAATCCCTATAAAGCGAGACAAAGCCTGTTGCGTTTTTGAACCTCCGTCTTGTCAATAGTCACCCTATTCCTTCTTTCTGAAACCCTCTCTTGACTTCCAGCCACTTGTACAACTGGTTTCGGACACAGTGTTGCCAATCTTCCCGATTTGTCTGGATTTTTCAGACTTTTTGATGCCGTCAGGAAAAAAAAGTTTTGCAAACATTGTCTTCTATTAGACCATATTAGGCCAGATTTTTTCCAGACATTTTAATTCTCGTAACTTCCCGTACGTAATTTCGTGTTTCCCAGTTTTTCGTTTTTCGTTCGAACCACATGCAAGAGAACCGCACCCCTTTACCCATTTGAACCTTTCTCCCCTCTTGTAAAAGACCACCCCACTTTTTGTCAACCCTTTCCTTCTAGGCTGATTATTTTATGTCAAAGCACATGTGTGCGAAGTTTGATGAAGAACCATTCAGGAGGTTCCGGAGTTATGACGAAATATTTATTTATACTGAAGTAGAGCGTCTTAGTAGAATACGAAACCCGAAATTAAATAAAAGAAAACTATTCCAATTAAACTCTACAATCTAGATTTTTTTCATCGAAAACAGACACTGATGAAGCCTGCAAGTCGTAGGCGAAATACGTATCTGTCGCGAATAAATATAGATAGGGTAATTTGCCAATTATTGCACACCAACCAATAATTGCACACTGCGTAGTGTTTGCACCTTTTTACGACGGTTTATTATCTTAAATGTAATTTGACAACAACATCGGCTAGATAATTTCATTATTTATCAGAATGTTACTATTTTCTTAATAAATCAACGTGGTTTTTAAGCGTAATAACAAATTTTCTTACATGTGTCCCAATTTCGTTTTCACAAAACGATTTTCTTGTCAAAATTATTAAGAAAGCTTACAAAATTTACAAAATAAGCTTTCATCGAATGTTAGATGCAAATAAACATGTTCTATGGATTTCGTAGCATTGATAGAAACTTACTTTACTTAATAAATAAATAAAATTGGGTCTTTCTAACACAAATTGACGATAAATTCGTAAGTTCAATAATTGGAACTACATATGACTCTCCTTCCAATTTTATTGCACACCTGTTTTGCTCGTCCTAACCCCTGTGTTTCTGCAACACCGATTTGACAGTTCACTTTCCGCGGTGTTGCTTTTTGTTTATCAACGCAAGTGGTGGTAGTCGTAGTTTTCCGTATCGCAATTTTTCCCGTTTTCACCGTTTATTGCGAGGTGTGTAGGTATTAATGGATGCTAAGGTAATCCTAAAGTATGTATATGTAAGTGGCTTTGTTTACAAACACAACTTGGCAATAATGCCAATGTAATAATGAGGAAAAATCAGAACAAAAGCTGTGCAACAATTGAGCGTAAGGTGTGCAATAATAAAATTTGAAGGTTATTTCGGTGTGCAATAATTAGGTGCAGAGTTGCTATACAAAAACGCGTTTTACACGATTTTTGTAAGAAAGTCCACACAGATGGCCATGGGAACCTATTTTATATTAGTTTATCGGCATACTAAGCGGTTTTGCCAAATAAAAATTTGCTTTCATTTGTACAAAATCATCAAAAATTGCTGTGGACGAGTGCTTAGCTGTGCAACAATTGGCAATTTACCCTAGAGGAATTTAATTGGAATAGTTTTCTTTTATTTAATTTCAGGATGCATTTATACTCACGCTGCTCGTCCTCCCTGCTGGCTTCTATCCGATCAGCTCCCCCTTCTGTCATGTAGAAAATTATGCATCTATTTGCTCTCTGAAAATCACTATAACGAAAGAGAAACAACGCCTTTTTTCATATAACCCCTGCCCCCTGCCCCTGCCTCAAAGTGGACCCCTGCTCCGCCTTCTCCCAGCCACATGCGCAACTGTGTTCAGTATAAGTTCAAGAGAAATGCAACCCTTTTAAATGTGTGGGGAATGACGAAGTTACATGAACGCAACAAAACTTTGATGTTAGTTTACAAAATATCGGAGGCTTAGCAATGTTGCAAATCGAGCGAGAACGCAAGCGAGTACAAGAAGCCACTCCCGCAAGTGTAGAACAAACAGCCGCCGTTGCTGTGTGCAGACATTCTGCTACCTACACACTCGTGAACGCACAGCCTCCTAGCATCTATTTCTGCACAGCCCGCTCACGAGGCTAACAACTCGTGAGCAGCCAATTGCCCGCGAGCGGGTGCGGTCACTTGATACAGGTTTTGCATTATTTCGCCTTTTTGACGTAGGACTACTTCTTACTTTAAGATGTCAAACCATAATTTAGATTCTAGTTACCGTCACAAAAATATGAAATATTTTGGACGCTAATAGCTCTGCCAATGGTAAAGATGCCAATCGAATCATAACAGATGTAGCAATTCTGTGGTTTCTATTATAATTTGTTTTCAATCACCGAATGAAAATTAACTAAAAAATTTCAAGGTCAAACATCCTCATACATTTTCTTCGTGATTGCTTTGCTTTACAGGCCGGGATGATAGTTAAACACACCATCTGTTTACTGTGATTTCTATTACTTTATTTTTAGAAAAAAAATAGTCAAAGCTTCCTCGTCCCAACAGGTCGAGGATTCTTTACGACGTTTAGACTTATACTAATTTGATATCTGTGCTTGGGAAGTACGCCAATAAAAATAAAAAAGTCCTCTCGTTCTAACAAAATTTCTTAGGATCGCAATAAACCTAATCCAATTTGATGTCCTGAAAGTTGGAGGCAGTAATTTTTACCATGGCGAATTATGACCCCTCCCGCCTTTAAGAGGGTGGAGGCTCCCTTATAAATCAAATACAAATTTCCTCATAACTCAAGAACGAATCAAGCAAATGAAACCAAATTTGGTATGTGGATGTTTTTGGAGGCACGATTTTTTTCTATGCTGAATTAGGACCCCTCTCCTATTTAGGAGGGAGGGGGGCTCCCATACAAATGAAATACAAATTTCCTTATAACTCGAGAACTAATCAAGCAAATGGAACCAAATTTGGCATTTGAGGGTTTCAGGAGGTAGGAATTTTTTCTATGGCGAATTATGACCCCGCCCCCTTTAAGACGGGGGGCTCCCATGTAAATTAAATACAAATTTCTTCATAACTCAAGAATTAATCAAGCAAATGGAATCAAATTTAGCATGTGGGGATTTTAGGATGCAGCAATTTTTTCTATTGTGAATTAGGACCCCTATCCTATTTATGAGGGAGGGCTGCTGTACAAATGAAATACAAATTTCCTTATAACTCGAGAACTAATTCAGCGAATGGAACCAAATTTGGCATATGAGGGTTTTAGGAGGCAAGAATTTTTTTCTATGGTGAATTATGACCACTCTCCTCCCTATAAGGAGCCCCCCCCTCCTGTACAAATGATATCCAAATTTCCTCATAACTTGCGAACTAATCAAGCAAATGGAACCAAATTTGGCATTTGAGGGTTTCAGGAGATAGGAATTTTATCCATGGTGAATTATGACCCCTCTCCTCCCTATAAGAGGGAGGCTCCTATACAAATGAAATCCAAATTTCCCCATAATTCGAGAACTAATCAAGCAAATGGAAGCAAATTTGGCATGTGAGGGTTTTAGGAGGCAGGATTTTTTTTCTATGGCGAATTATATAAATAAAGACGGGGAGCTCCCGTATAAATTAAATACAAATATCCTCATAACTCGAGAACTAAAATATTACCAAAATGAATCATCAACGGTTTAGCTCTTCAGAAACTTGCAAAACTCGAAATTGTGACAGCAGAGTTTAATTTGTGGCAATACGAAGTTTGGCGGGTTAGCTAGTGTACGAATAAATTTAGGTTTTGTCCGCATAAAACCTCTAAAATTAATCCAAAGGCTTGAGATCACATCAACTAAGAAAAATATCTGATGTTGGTTCCTTCGGCCTAAGAAAAATGATCCAATGCCGTCACTGGCATCCAGGATGTTGATATGAAGCTGAACAAAAACGCAGCTCAGCGCATCATGCGAATCACGCGGAACATTATGACGAAGATTCTAACCGACCATAAAACCGACATTGCCGAGGAGATCGACATCACTGATCACATGCTACGGCTAGGCTACCGCTGAAAAACGATACAGCTTAGCCACTTCATTTTCGCCTACACTAAGATATGACTTTAAATATTTACGATGATGAATGCAAGATAATGCGAGATGATTAAATATGCGATTTCGTAGAATTCACCAGTATAAATATATGTACATCGAAAACAAATTCCCAGCAACTCTCAACGCAACCATTTCTGACGTTCAACATGCAAAATATTAGTTAACGTGCACCGCTCTGTATCTGTATGGTTAATCTATGCGATGTCACGATTTTTTCTCGAGCCCAACGGCACGGCGGCGGTGGTAACACTTTCATTCGCAGTCTGTCTGGATACCGCTGGCTGGGTGGTAAGAAAAGAAGACCGAGTGCTAACAACGATGACCAGCAGGGCTGCGCTACTAGTTGCAGCTGCTACTACCTTTTTACATTGGTTCATATTTCCATGCAGCAATGTTTAAGGGATAATACTAGATGTTTACGCAAGTGAAAAATTATCCGCCGCCGATAGTGCAGAAACCTCGCGCTGCCTGATGCATGCCAAACGTGTTTTGCTTCGGGACGAACAAAGTTTGCTGACTTGTTGTTGTTTGTATACAGCGACTAGGTACCGATGTTTTGCTCTGGGGCGTGGGAAGAATTCTCGCGTTACCTGTTCGGAAACCGGGCCTCTCTTATAGGGGACATTTTGTGACGATCATTCCATTTTTTCCGCAAAAGAATGTAGTTGTGGTATGTACCTGTAATGAAAAGAAAAAAAGAAAATGGTTGAAGTTATGAGGAAAAACATTGCTACGCGAGAAACAAAATTTCTATATTAGATCAACGAAAAAGGAAATGATTTCGAGAAACCGCACCGGCAAATTCGATATCGAATTCCTTTCCGCAACGTATACAACAAACGAGTCAGATTTCTCATATAATGTTTAAAGTGGTAAACACACAAAACAAACAGGGGCAAGGTTTTTAAAACACGACGAAAAGCAGAATGGGAAAGTAATAAAAAAATACAAGGAAATGGAGAGCACACGGAGCGCACACGATCGCTAACGATTCAGCATTTAAATTTCCGATTGATTTCATCAGTCCGACGATCGAAACCATTTAATTAGCTACAACATTGTTTCACTTTCTCGTGAAACAAACAACGTGCGCCGGCCACCGGCCGTTCGCCGGTTGCAGCAAGATCGAATTCATTTCCCATCACAAAACGCCTTCGCATTTCTCGCAAGGAATTTCCCCATTCCGTAAATTAAAAACACCATGAGCCATAGGCAGACCTCGGCCGGCGTCTTAGGGGGTATCGATTTGGGCTTTCGACCAACACCCATCGATGGTTTAATTACCAAAGATGCTTTCCTTTTCGTTGAATTGGAAGATATCATCGTGAAAGCTTTCGAAAAAGTGCTTATCAGTCGCACATACAATTAGGTGAAAGGTAACAGTGGAACTTCACGGCTGGATGTGCCAGAACATAGAGATTAGCTTGATGTTTGTTTCACTTGGAATCACATCCGGAAAAGGTACGATAAGACACCATAAACCAGCCGAGAAATGTTTGGTTCAGCAAAAGCAAAGCTTTATCGTGTTTCGTGCCGTCCGCTAAGCCACGAACAAGTTTAGGGTAATTGCCTAACTAAGCATAACCGAAGCTAGAGCATAGGCGTTCAAAGAACTTTGTATTACATGCGCCGCCGACACACGGTAACTGATAAGGGCGAGAAATGCACTGTTGTTAACGTTGGAATGTGTTGTTGATTCATTAAGGTTTACAACAACTATTGCTTTAAACTGGCCGCCAAAAAAAAACTTGCATTTAAAACTAACTCAAGCGAATTGGCTCAGTACTTAGCTTTGATTTGACTTTAATATTGAAACTTTTTCGGAAAATTGATACTCTGGTTGATTATCGTCTAATTATTATGTTATTGTTCTTTATCCATTAAGTATTACTATCATAATCGTGAAATTCCCTCAGGCACAATCCACTACAATTTTTTGGTCAGCCTAGGAAACACGCTGCCTGACGATAACACTATTAATCAACAGCTATGTACATACCTGCTAGGAGGTTAATATTGATATCGTGACCGAAATTCATTAATTTAGAGCTGCATTGTTGGGTTGTGATTGAGCTGTTTCATAATGGCGCAGATATGATGAAGAGAATCAGCCACCGAAAAAACAGTAAGAGCAATCAATTATCTTTTCGATTGAATAGAAATTTGTCACGCAAGCCAGCACTGCTGACAGCACAGTGATCGATGTGAATCCCTTCGAAGAAAGAAAAAAATATGAATTAACACAATGGAAATACACAATGGAAATGCGTTCCAGTAAGAAGGAGTCAAAATTACTTTTACCTAGACTCCAAAATCGTTCTTCAAAGTTAGGGCACAAAGTGCCCGAACAAATTTAGCTCACAAGCAGTAGATAAATATAATTATCACTACATGTAATTGATTCATAAATACACTTCTTCGGGCACACACATGATTCAATTTTAGTTTCAGCTAACTTTTGCATTAGCCCTTCACTTTTTTTTCTCGGATATTTCTGATCAAATCCAACCAACATAACTTTCATCCCCTATAATAGCACATGTTTCATATGACCACATTCGTTTCAAGAATCTGCACACGATCTCAAAATCTGCGCACGATTGCAAAGCATTAGGAAAGGGAAACCAACGATAAAATATTCCCGGCCACCATCATCTAGCCGGGTAAAGGCGCTAGATATATTCACCTAATCCTAATGGTGATAAAATATAGCGAGCGCCCGAAAACAGAAAGGGTCGGTCAAGTTCACGATAATAATTTTTACATTTCCAACTTCGGCAATGGTACCTCCTATCTGCACCGGGAACGGGAAAATGCCGGTAGTTTTTCCCATTTTGGGCAAGAAGCTCACAAACACTTGCAACACCAAAGACTGAAACCGACGTGAAATGGAAGGGAACCACAGAACCGGAGGTGGTTGACAGAAGGGGACCGACCGATGACGACGAGCAGGAGCAAGTGCGCGTAGACTTGTTTCGGGGCTTTCGGGAAGGTGCGGGTAAAACAACTACCGATAGATAATTCAAGAAGTATATAGAAAAGAAAATCGTTGACTTTAGCTTCCTAATCCTGTTTATTGAGTTACAGTACAGCATACACATGGAGCTACAGATGAAACAAAATCAAATGATCAATCTCGACTAAGAAATAAGAAAAAATGGAAATGTCAAAAATATTTTACATTGCGTGAATGAACTCTACTAAAATTCTTTTTACAAAATTAGAATTTTGAAAATTAACTATGGGTGGCAATAATAACGCAGTCAGGTCGTGTGTAGTTGCATCGTCTCTGCTTGGAAAGTTGAGAAAACGTGGACAAATTACTACAAAATTGTCAACAAAATTTTTACAACCGAGAAAAAACTATGTTATTCTTCATCAACCGCACATTTGTCTGCAGCTGCACTGACAATGATCAAATTGATGTCTATATGCTAGTATAACACTTTACTTTTTTTACTTCTAGTAGCATAGCTGTATCGAGAATTTCTCTCCAATGCGCTGTACTTGGTCCTGGGCTACTCGTCACCAGTTCGTTCAGCGTCTCGACACACGCAAATCAACTTCAACCTGGTCGAACCATTCGGTACGTTGCACAGTGGATCCTCTCCATACAAAACCTGGACAAAAATAAAAAAGTTGTCCAAAGATGCTGAAAATGCCACCTAAGGGTAATTTTGGATCGCTGAATCTGATTTTTGCATCTAAAATGTTCTAAAATAATCATATGAACGTCTGGGGTTGAAAAAAATTATAAATACTGTAAAACATATACTTTATTTTTCTGTATACACATTTGATGTATTCTGAGTGTTTTGCAACAAACTGAACTACTAAAATTAAAATAAATGGTGCAAGCTCATGTTTCCAATACATAACTGTGTTTCAATTTGAACGGCTATTTTATATTCACGTATGATTTTAGACAGATTAAACTGTTTTTCTGGCTATAGTGTTTCTTGCTATCCTTGGAATTTTGAAGCAATTTGAAGGATATGGATGGATAATAAAAGTAATTACCCAATATGGAAGCGACATGTGAATCAGAGAAAGATTTCGTTCGATTTCCTTTTTTTTCCTTTTTTCGGGTTATCCACTTGGTCGCTTTATAGCGTATAAAACTCTGCGCTGGACCCTTTTGTGATGTCACCAAAGTGTCAGGAGACCTCAAACATCAGTTCTGCCTGTCGAGACAGGCAATGTCGCCCACTAAAACACAGGTAGAGCTCCGAGCATAGCCGTTACGCCTATACCCGCAGGCGGAGGCGTTCCGACCCTGCGCGGACTCCACGAACTGACTCTAAGATCTCTCTGCCAAAGGCCGGAATGTCATATTTTAAATATAATGATGATGATGACGATGATGATGATAATGATGATGGTGAGAAGAAAAATGATAGATCGAATTTGTAAATGTGCTTTGGACTTTTTGTACCACTCGAGTTGCAATATGTGGTATAGTGAAGAAGTGGAGGATTCGTCAGCCCCGCCTGACACCGGTCTTCAACCGAGCGCCCGCTTTCAATTTTCCAACACAAACAACCACAAATGAACCAATAGGCAAGACAAATTTCGAAGCATTAGTGGTTATCAACTTATCAGGGCAAATTATCAGGGCGATACAAAGTAAATTGAGCTGGACGTTCGCGGTAGTCGACAGAAGCTTCAAAATATAGAGACGCACCCGCCTTCCAACCCTCGAGACCAAAGAGCTAGTGCAGTAAAGCTCTGGGCTTAAACGTCTCTCTAAGACTCGACCCCTTCCCATCGACAGACCCCGCGGCAGCCATCAGACCACAGGACAGCCACGAGGCCAGTGCAAAAATCCTACTCTATCTAGCAGCACCGCCTAGCCGAGACTCGAACACACGACACGAATTGACCTAATTTCCCCGTAATCATTACAACAGAGTGGTCCTTCGGCATCCAACCGAATCTGGTATCTCGATTACATCCCCTTACTAACCCTAAGCCCCCGACCGACTCAATCAATGCGACATTTTTCGGAAATATTTGTGACAGTTGTGATAAATAGGGATGAATCCCAGAAACATTCATCTATTAGTTATCAGAGATCCCCATACTGGCCTTATTCTTAAAAGGAATAAAAGCACTTTCTGAACAACGCAACAATCACATTTGATAAATTTTTACCCCGAGTCCCACTTGAAATCACAAAAGTATTTTGACATATACCCACATTCAGAAGTAAACGTTGACCGCTGTTCATTTACTGATTAGTTAAAAAGCCTACACCATGACAAGGTTCAGTTTTATCGTAGGGAGAAAGATTTCGTTCGATTTCAGATCTTTAAGATGATCAAGAAATAGTAAACAATCAGGCATGGCACAATTATTTTGATTCAATTACATTCATTCGACAGTACCGTCTCAATCAAGCAGAATCTGAAAAAGTTATATATTGAGCATTTGTAGAGTTAGTTATTATCTTCAAATTTGCTGAATAAAGCTAGACTGTATCTTTTGTATTTAAGGTACTATACGGTTGCTACTCCGTTGGTAACCAATTGAATGTTCACTAGACTATCAACGGTGAAACACAATGAATACAAAAAATACAACCTAGCTTTATTTAGTAAAATTGTAGATAAAAACTAGCTCTACAAATGCATCATACATAACTTTTTCAACTTCTGCTTAATTGAGACGGTACTGTCAAATGAATGTGAATTGAGTCAAAGTGACCGTGCCAACCCTGATTAGAAATCATCAAATTTGAGAACTTGGCGCAGAACGGCGCAAGATCCCACTATGATTTTTGAAAACTAGGCAAAATTTTCTGTAAAATGAAACATGAGCGGTCGATGCACTAGTATGCACTAGTAGATGGCGTCCTATAGACCGAAACACTGTTTAAAAATCAAATAAAAACGTATGTTTTATATTGTAACCTTTATAACAATGATGTTTTGTGAAATCTAAAAACTCCACTGGATTTCCAAGAAAATTTCCTATCAAAATACATCATTGCATGTACTGGTGTTCGCGGTTACGGCCTCATTAACGACCGAGCGTATCATACTCCATCCGTTTTCGACGGTCTAAGCATCTAGCTCCAGTGAGGAAGGCAAGGCTTCATCCAGTATGCGCGCGTAGTTTTCGGCAACTCGCGGGTTGTCTAATTGCCGAATGTTTAACCGAGGAGGCCGGCTTTGTCGCGAGGTATAAACATAGTTTTGTGGCATCGATAGGCGTCGATAGTTTTGAGCAAACATGTACTGCTACTAGGTAATAGTCTGAGTCGATATCCGCACCCCGTCGGGTCTACCTTCGAGTGGACAATGCACGTTTATAATGGTGTAGTTGAAGAAACAAACGACCTTTTATCCTCAACAAGCACATCCTCTAGTTGATCGCTTTCCAGTCTATTACGCGATCCTGCATTTTGCCCACCACTACGAAGGCCGTTCTAAACTCGTTGCGGAGTGACCAGAATTGGGTTTTACCGCCAGGGATCCTCCACACCTTCTTGCCCTTGTGACAAATCTCCTGCAATGCATCGATGCCAAACTTTCGGGGTTCTAACGGATCGAGGAACATCCCATCGTCGCCCACGGCTTTAATGATCATCAATTCCAGGTACCAAGTTTCCGTTCCATGTCCTTATTTCGTCGACTTTGTTCATATCATTACATACAAGGTGATACTAGTAACACCTTTGGTTCATTACTTTCTTCTATAAATTCCTATAGTCTATTGAAGAGACAATCTTTATAAAAAATTATTCAAATGTCTGACTTCATTAATAAGCCAACACAAAAACTTGAGGTTGGAATATACATATTTTACAATTTATTAACAAATTAATCAATGCATATTAAAATGCTGCAATTTTTTCGAAAATTGGACGTTGTTTCATCACGAGTATTTGACCTCGCATTCCCTTTGCAAAAGTCAAGTGGCAAGAAGAAAAAGACGATTGATACCCTTCGTCGGTTCGCTCGTGGTACTGACGCGCGTGTTGGTAGCAGTGAGATCCGCTCACAACCACAGGGTGCAAAAATTGGGGTTGATTTCCTGACAGCACCGCTTGAGCTTGAGCTGATGATGCAGTGCAGTACGTACAGGGTACAGACAGTACAGTCGTCAGTGGCCGTGTGACGTAACGGTGCGAGCGAAGGTGGTGCCTAATGTTAATGCCACGACCGTCATTATGGCAGACACAGGATGCATGCGCAAAAAAAAACAGGAATGGGTGCTTTCGAACAAAAGCAGCCACACTGCATCATGTTCCATGATGATGTTTCCGTTTCAAGCTGGAGCTTCCAAGAGGCAAAATGTGTCAAGTCAATGTTGAAAAGTTTGCTCATTAAGAGAGTGAGAGCAAAAATGTCTTGTGCTTCAAATTAAAAATTATACATTTGAGTTTTTTTCTTCAAAGACAAAGAAATAAGTGACACTTCTACTAGCATGCTCGTTGATTAGTTACACCCATTCGACCGAGTAAAGTATATTTCTGCACGAGTTGTAAAACCGCGTGACTACAAAGTATGTCTTCCCTGAATGGGAGTACCTGCCAAGTACATTGCATGTTAACTATCACTATCATCGTATACAATTAGGTTAAACCGCTACTGTAACGATTGAAATCTTTTTTCGCCAGCACGAATGAGCTCCAACTCTGTTTCAAGTAACTGACACGACAGCAGTAGTTTACATTAATTGCGACTTGTAACGCAAAAAGTTGATTGTTTCAAGATTCACACCGTCAAATTGTATACTTCAACCAGCAGTGAAAGAAACCATATCACTGCAAATCTGAACCGCACATATGCAACCGCAAACCAGCAAGATAGAAGCAAGTTCACATGGTTGCAGTGCTGCATCGAGAGCGCCTATTTGCAATGCCAGGGTTATAACATAATAACACTTAATTGTTCTTCGATCTATTCGCAGTTCCCGGGTTAAACGGACTGCAATTTAGTTTTTATTCGAGGCGACGCGCCAATTTTCCCTATAATGGTGAGATGATTTTCTTTTACCACGATCATTACCGCACTCTACGGATGGCTAGGCTAGAGTAATACCTAAAGGAAGCTTTTAGTTGTTGTTAACGAGCTGCAAATCGATTGGAACCACTGACTGGCTGATGTGTCGGTTTAATAAGATTTTTTAATAGCTGAATTACCACCGGTGACAGGATAATTGCTGCTTGCAAGATTGCAAACCCCAAATTGTGCGAAAGAAACGCCACCCCATCTCCGTCTAGACACACCACTATGGTCAACGGAACAAACACAACGATCAATAGCGACCAACAGGAACCGGTTTCGAGGGACGATTTTATCAGTCCAACTTCTGTCACACCGTGTTGCAGGACCGCAGTGCAGATGGAAACGACAGCGAGTCGCCGAGCACAGCCGACAGCAGGGATAACGAACCGATAGCAAATTGTTCCATTGGTTGGAAATAAATTGAATCAGATTATTTCTATGGTTGTCGAAAAATCGATGGATGGTGATATAAATTGGATTTCAATGTAGGAAATTGTACGCTTAAACAGGATGGAAAATTGGGCCTTTGTACCGTCGCGTACTTGTACACACTTAGGATGCAGGGAGGTGCCATTCAAGTCTTAAGCCGCAGTGGTTTAAAGAACAATCCCAATTGGAATAAATCACGCCTGGTTTTTGAATTGGTCATGCATCTGAAAAATCCTTTTCATGTCATTTCGTTTACGCTTATCTTCGCGGCATAAAAGCATAGCCATACATTTTTCCTAAACGATTAGCTAGCTTATGACGCCAGCATAGTCGTTTGCATGTTAATGAATTTGTTTCTACAATCAAAAAATTGCCACTCAGTCATATAAGTTTATCTCTATTGAACCATTGAGTGTTAGCAGCTAATAGTTAACAAAATTTGCAGAAAAAAAATTAAATAATCGAAGCAAGCGTATTAAAATAGGTCTTCATAAGCCGATGATGAACTAAAAAGTAAGAGTTCTAGTTAAAGGGAAAAATTCTAGATTAGATTGAGGAAGGGGCATTTTCACAACTTGGTGTATAAAATAGACCGAAGGGCCTTAAAATTTTATGAAATTTCGTATGTGTTTAATGGATTTATGAACGGATTTAATGTATATTTAGTGGGTAAATCCACGAACGAAAACGATATTAAAAAAATCGAAGTTTTCTATTTTCCCTGTAAACATTAATGAAAATTTTCCAATTTTGTCGGATATCGCTTATTTCAACAATTAATATCTCATGAGCCAAGTATCGTAGAGCAAAGAGTTTTGTATTAAAATACAGTTTTGCAAATTACCGTCAAACGGGGTAACTTGCAACAGTTCTCAACTATGAGTGCAAGTGAAAACTTATCTGTAATACATTTGAGGAAATTTAATTGATACAAAGTTATTAGGTCTACCATAGAACAATTTCACATATTGAGAAAAAATATGCGATCAATATTGGCTGTTGTAGAATTTTTTAACTAATTTGTTACTAGTAACCCCTTAAACGGGGTAACTTTCAACAAGCAATATTTTTTGGAAATTGGACGAATTTAAAGATTTGAATGAGTTTCTTTTGACTTGAATATGCAAATGATAATGCGTCATGTTGGTGAAAAAAATTTATGAGCCCCGTAACGGAAATTACAGAAATAACTCTTTATATTATTCATGCAATTGATATTCCTTGTCTGGATCCGATAGAGCTGCCTTCTTTAAGGATCATTCACAACGCACGCACATCATACGTAACGCACGTAGGGAAGCGGGAGTTGTGTAACAGCGCATTACACGTCGTATATCCACTATGCAAAATCGCGTCATGAAGTAGAGCGGGAGAGTTAAAAATCATCGATATCTCGATTACGTAATATATGGATCATTACGTTACGAGTGATCGTAATTAGACACTCTCATATTGCTGGTCGATACTCTCAGTGAGGTTATTTTCGTTTTGGCCTCTTCTATGGCCATTTTTAGTATATCCAGACAAAAACTGACATATTTCCGACTTACCGTAAGTATCTTACACTCTTCAGGTGTGCTTTAGTATTGTTTGATGCAAAATTAAATGATAACGTGCCTCTTGAAGGTAACGGAACACAGCTTTTTATATCTACCAGCTGTTGCAAGTTACCCCGTTTAAGTAATTGTTTTACGAATAACGTGGTATCAAGTAAGATAAACAAAACTAGTCATCATAAATCAATTATTTTGTTTCCTTATTATTCATTTTACTATAAAAAATGTATGTTAGGCTTCTTTTATTTGAAGTGCCTGTGGGCGACACAAACGTTTTACTGACGAAAAATTGATGATGAATTTGACACCATCTTGTGGGATTTTTTAAAAATTACCAAAACAGCAGAAAATCAACTTAGCAGTATCTAAGGCTTCTTTGAACTGTTAACAACAAGATTCTGTGACTGATATAGATTGAAAATTGAAGTAACAGATCAAAAAGTACAGTAAATTGAATCGATATGGCGTTGTTGCATGTTACCCCGCTGTTGCAAGTTACCCCGTTTGACGGTATATCAGCAATCCAGAAAAAATATCCGGAAAAATGTGCCAAATTTTCACTATAGCGTCATTAACACTACTGCTTAACGACACAGTTTGTAATAAAACCGGGCTTAAATTTAGATTTACATATAAACTTGAATTTGAATTTGGACCTGAACGAACGGGGAGTTGAATTTGGACTCGAATTAGCGACTGAATTTGGAGTTCAATTTGAACTTGAATTTGGACTAGAATTTGGACTTGGATCTGGATTTGAATTCGGGCTGGAAAAGTCGAATTTGAACATAAATTTGGACTTTAAATTGGACTGTAATTTGAGCTTGAATTTGTCATTAAACTCGAATATGGATTTGAATTCGGACTGAAAATTGAACCTCTCTTTGGACTTGAATTTTGATTTGAGTTTGGACTCAAATTTTGACTTGAATTTGAACTTGAATCGAGAGTTGAATTTGGAGTCAAATAAGCGACTGAATCTGGACTTCAATTTGAACTTGAACTTGGACTTGAATCTGGATTCGAATTTGGGCTGGAAAAGTTATCTGAACTAGAATTAGACTTGTCTTTGTACTTGAATTTGGACTAGAGTTGGGATTTGACGGTGGATTTGAATTTGAACTTGGATTTGGACTCAAATAATCGATTGAATAGGCACTTAAATCTGAAGTTGAATTTGAACGTAAATTTGGACTTGAACTTGGATCCGAATTTGGGCTTGAATCTTGACTTGAACTTGTATTTGAATTTGGATTTGAACTTAAACTTGGACTAGAATCTGGACTTGGATCTGGATTTGAATTCGGGCTGCAAAAGTCATAAAGACTGGAATCTGAACTAGAATTAGACTTCCTTCGTACTTGAATTTGGATAAGAATTGGGATTTAACTGTGGATTTGTATTTGAACTTGAATTTGGATTTGAATTTGGACTCGAATAATCGATTGAATTTGGATTTAAATCTGAATTTGAACATAAATTTGGATCCGAATTTGGACTAGAATCTTGACTTCAACTTGAGTTTGAATTTGGATTTGACTCTGGAGCCAAATTTTGACTTGTATTTGGAACTACTCCGGGACTTGCATTTGGACTTGAATCTAGGTTTAAAGCTGGGTTTGCCACTAGGATTGAGTTTGGATTTGAATTTGGACTGGAATTTTACCTTGAATCTGAACTTGAGTTTGGATTTGAATTTGGATTTGATTTCGGAGTCGAATTTGGGCTTGGGACTTGAATTTGGACTTGAATTGGAACTCATAACGTGACTAAATCTGGAATTTAATTTGAACTTGGACTTGGATCTGGATTTGAACTCGGGCTGAAAAAATCATATAACGGGTGTCAACTAAAATTTTGGAATTTTTTCGCGGCCCTTAATGCTCAACAACAAACGAGCTCTCACTGTCCTCATTTTGTTAATATTTTGTGTTTTGTTTATGCTTGCCTAGTTTTGCTAAAAATGGCGTCGTAACTAGAAGTATTTCGGGAGCGCGTTGTACACTTCTACGAACTGCAACAGAAATCTCGGTAAAAAGGGACGGTAGAGGAAAGTAATGAAGAATTTTTTGAATGGTGGGGAAAGAGTGGAAAGTGAGGAAGAGGGGGGGGAGGGTTTGGTAGCTACGCTTAACAAGCTATCGTTGTGACTCCTACCTTTTATCCAATGCGGGAAGGTGCATGGGTCGAACCAAGCTGTAATCTGCCAGGGCATGTGGCTCGCTGGTACTTGTACCTTTAAACAATAGAGGCGCAGGCCCCCTCATCTTTCCACTCTTTCCCCTCCATACAAAAAATTCTTCATTACTTTCCCCTACCGTCCCTGCATCAAATGTAGAACCACCGTTTCAAAACATATTAATATATGCTTGACCGCATTTCAAGATCAAGACTAAAAACATGAGGTTTGGTCTAAAAAGTAAACGATACAACATTTAAAAAGCAAATATGTTGCACCTTCTATTGTTTACCATATCTTAAGCTGCCCAACAACTATTCGCAAGCAAGGTAGTGGAAGACCAGCCAAAATTATGGACGCAGAAGGACATCGTTCTCTTTATCGTTTCTTCAACAACAAGCCCCCTGGTTTGGCTATCAATTGAAATGCCGTTTGAAAATTTGGATGCCGTTTCTACAAAAACATCATGCAGATGGACAGTACGTGTTTTGACCGGATAGAGCATCATCGCATTACGCCAAAAAAACACAATCGTTCCTGAATACCCAACGACCCGAAAAATCTGTCTCAGTGCACTCAATCAAAAATTTCTTCGGGATTTTGAGATTCTTGATGTACAAAAATAACTGGAGAACTACGAATTGCAAACAGTTGATAGGTAGGATCAAGAGATGCATTCGCAAAGCAGACATGTCGGCCGTACAACGCTCCTGTTTCGACGTCAAACGAAAACTTCGCCGAACAGCCGATTACGGACCGTTTTCAAATGTACATTAGTTTTTTCAACAATGGATAATGTATCTTTAATTTCGATAAATCAGATCTTCTTCATGTATCTTTGTCTTTTTTTTGACAGCTTGAGAAAAAAATTCCAAAATTTTAGTTGCCACCCGTTAGACCAGAATTTGATCTAGAATTGGTATTTGATTTTGCAATTCTAATTGGATTTGAACTTAAATTTGGACTTTAATGACTTGAACTTGAATTTGGATTTAACTTTGGAGCCGAATTCGGACTTGAATGTTGATTTGAATTTGGGTCTGAATCGGAACTCAAATAAGCGATTGTATTTGGGGCTGAATCTGGACTTGAATTAACACATCGATTTGCACTTTAATTTAGACTAGAATTTGGATTTGAATTTGGACCTGAACCGGGATTTTGATTTTGGACTTGAATCTAGATTTAAAGTTGGACTTGCCACAAGGACTGAGGTTGGATTTAAATTTAGACTGGAATTTTACCTTGAATCTGAACTTGAATTTGGACGTCTTTGGACTTGAATTTGAACTTGGATCGGAACTATAATTAGTATCGAATTAGGGATTGAATATGGTGTTGAATCTCACGTCGAATTTGTACTTGAACTTGGACTGGAATTTCGACTTGAAACTGAAATTAGATTCGGATTTGAATATATGAACTTATTATCGGGATGTATTTGGACTGGAATTTGACTTTGAATCTGAACTAGAATTTAGCTTGCATTTGGACTTGAATTTGGATTTGACTTTGGAGTCGAATTCGGACTTGAGGTTGGGTCCGAATCAGTACTTGAATTTAGACTCAAATAAGCGACTGAATTGGGACTTCAATGTGGACATAAGTCTAAACTACAATTGGACTTGAGTCTGGACATGAATCGGGAACTAAATTTTGGATTTTAATCTGGACTTGAATTTACACTTCGATTAACACTTGAATTTAGATTAGAATTTGGATTTGAATTCTGCCTTGAATTAGAATTTAAGTTTGGACTTGAATTAACAACCGAATTTGGAATTGAATAGAGGCTTGAACTTGGACTGGAATTGCAACTTACTATCGGATGTGAATTTGAACTGTAATTTAGACTTGAATTTGACCTTAAATTTGGATTTGAATCTGGAGTTGGCTTCAATTACGTAGTCGTGCTAACGTAAGAACTAGAATGACTCTTAAATGCCTTGGACACTTTACTTTTTGTTCTTACAAAGTATAAAAAGGCCGCTCAGCTGTGAGGATGTGTAATGACTCCCACGCATTCAAATGTGATGATTTTCGTACATTTTTTAAAGGTTTAGCACTCTTCCAGTTTATCACATGTTCACTGCTAATGGCATGCATTGCCACACAGCTGAGCGGCCACTGATGAACGAGGATGATGCTCCAATAGTATCGCCGCTCTTCGGCTTAACAAAGTTAAGTATGTAGCTGCTCTCATCAACATAATTAGTTGGACTCGGCCCCGTAGATGGGTAACTACTTACCCGAAACCGGTCGGCAAAAAGGTAATTTTTATACTTTGTAAGAACAAAAAGTAAAGTGTTCAAGGCATTTAAGAATCTGGAGTTGAATTTGAACATAAATTAGAACTTGAACTTGGAGAAGAATTTTTGCTTGAACATAGATTTGAATTTGGACTTATCATTAAACTTGAATTTGGACTGGAATTTAACCTTGAATCTGAACCTAAATTTGCATTTGACTTTTAGGAGTCGATTTTGGACTTTAGATAAAATGTAATTAGGATTTGAATTTGGATTTGAACTACTTTGACTTTGAATTTAAAATTGAACTTGGGCTTTGAGTTGGATTTGGACATTCGGCTTGTAGTTGGGTTTGTAACCTATACTTTGATATGAACATGAAAAAGAAATAACCTTAAACTTTGATTTGAAATTAAACTTTTAATTGGAATTGGCAGTTCCTTTAATTTATAACAGGATTCGGACAAGGTACTCATTTGCTTTTAAATATAGACATGGAATCTAATTTTTGTATAACGCTAAGCATCGCTTTGCATTTAGAAACGAAATTGGATTGGATATTGCACGTGAATTGTATATCTTTCAAGGTGCTGAATTCAGAAATGATTTCTATTTCTCTCCATTACGTACAAATTATACGTAATATTCAAACCTGTCTGGATATGCTTTTTACATGAAAAAATACAAATTCGGTAAACATTAACCTGAATAGTTATTTTCATAAATTTACATTTTGTAAACACAAAAAAAATAACACTGAAACGGAATTTTTCATACAATTTAAAACATTTACATTTTAGCCTACCTAATATAACGGGCGGCAGTAGTTTAGTTAGTGAAACATTTTGATGCCAACCGAAAGAGCGTGGGTGCGAGTCCCACATGTCATTGCACAATCCAATATATTTTGATCTATGTCGACATTTTCCAGTTTATGCAATTAATCATTCTTCGCATCAGCCACTTCCTCGCTGTCCAAAAAAAAAATTTATTCAATAAAAAGCTTCTTAGACTTGACCCTTCTTTATCGACAGATTTCGCAGCCGGCTATTGGAGTACCGGACAATTACCGGGGCTAGCGCAACAATCCTACAGACTCTATCTAGCAGCACCGCCTAACCAAGTTTCGAACATACGTCGGCTGGCTTGTTAGATCAGTATCGTACCTTGGGGTTTACAATTTTATTTAATATACGTAGAAAATCAATGAATTTTAAAATAACCTCATTTTGCCCTATTAAATATAACTTCAAAGAAAACTTCAAATAACTCTTTTTGCTTGTATATGACTCGATACGCGGTCATGACGTAAACTATATTTTAGAAAGGGAGGAAACATCTAATGCGAAGAATGATCAATTGAGTGAACTGAAAAATTTATAGATAAAAAATATATTGGGTCGTGCAATGGCAGGTGGGACTCGCACCCATGCTCTTTCGGTTGACGGCCGAATGTTTTACTGACTAAACTACTGCCGCACCCTTAAATTAGGCTGCCGGTGCCTTATATAACAGGTGCCGGTAGTTTAGTGCGTAAAACAGTCGAGTACCAATAGAAAGATCGTGGGTACGAATCTCACCTAGCATTGTATATTTTTGGTCTATATCGAAATTTTCTAGTTCGATCAATCGTCGACCAACATTTGAAAAGGGCGGATAAGCAAAACGTTAAACAGACTGAGCGAGAGTTATTTTTTGCTGGAGCAGTATTAACTTTGTGTTACTAATTTCAACTACTATTGTGTTGTGGTTATAACCAGAGCCTAAAATTATCATCGAATTTCAATTAGGGAAAAGGAAATTGTTGTAAGAGTGTCATCAACTCGAAGATACAACACCGTATTAGAATAATCGAAGCTTGTGCAAAACATTATAATTGTACTGCTCAATCATGAATATCAAGTTTGGCATTTAAAATATCGCTGCGTGTTGATTTTCTACGATTTAATGCTTGGAATATTTAGTCTAATTTTTATATCTGCGGAAGTAATTAATATTTTTTGGGAAGGGAGGAACGCCTGATGCGAAGTTTGATTAATTGTCGACCAACATTTGAAAAGGGTGGATCAGCTAACTGTCAAACAGAACGAAATAATAGGAATATAATAGGAATTATAATGTTTTGCACAAGCTTCGATTATTCTAATACGGTGTTGTATCTTCGAGTTGATGACACTCTTACAACAATTTCCTTTTCCCTAATTGAAATTCGATAATTTTAGGCTCTGGTTATAACCACAACACAATAGTAGTAAAAATTAGTAACACAAAGTTATTAATCTTGATTCAGACAAAGAAAACTGCCAAGTATCTGATCCCATTGTTTGCCTCTTTCGGACGTTTAAATTGTTCCTTGTCTCGAAAGAGCCATAGGTAGGTATCGATTATCTTGCACGGAAGATGACACTTCATCAGCTCATTTCCAGCAAACATCTCGTTATAACAATTACAAAGACAGACCCCTGCAGACGACTGTGACTGCAGATCCCATACCCCACACTTAACCCAACCCACTTAATGCAAGCTTCGAAAGGGGATGGAATGGGATTTCGATGATGAGCTAAATATTGCGAACGTACGGGACGGAATGAATGCACAAAATCAAGAGGCGCTCATTGCCAGCTATGTTGATGGTTGCCAATTTTGGTGAGGTGTTCGTTTTCATTACCGCTGCTGATCCCCTTCGATAGCGCTAGTGTATACTCTTCTAGAGCTGCTTCAGGATGGAAGATAAATTGCACTCATAACCGTTCAATTGAATTGTTTCTAGCTACTTGAATTAATACTTGTGCTTCGGTTCCGAGTGTTGAAAGAAGGCAACTCGAAGCGGGTGAGTTCGGTGATTAATAGTCGGTTGATTGACTGAAGGATCGATTGAAAATAATATCAATTTGAGTGATATTAAATATTACTGGAAAAACAAAGCAACTATTCATTCTAGCAACTAGGAGTTGACAAACTCACAATAAATATTTATAATAAAAGAATTTCAATTAATTTTAAAAGCCAACCAGTGGACTTTATCTCCGAGACGGGTCTGACTCCAAACTAAGAGCCCCATTGTTTTCATTCCATAATCCTACGACCAACGCCCAAATGTCTTTTTTGCGATCAACAATCTCAACCCATTGTTTTCAGAAAAAAAAGTCATTAATAATATTGGTGTCCCACGCAGAATGTGTCCCGCTGTACGCATATTAGAAATATGTCATTATTTGCATGTAAAGATATTCCAAACGAAACAAAAAATGATTACGAAACATTCTGATGGATGAATGAATGTGGCAGACGTTTTATTTTTTTTTCGGGACGTACCACCATTGAACGGCAAAATTCGCTAGAAGGAAAGGATGGCGCCGCTTTAGCATTTCGCCCCCATTTGTCCTTAGCAGCGAACCGACAGCCGTCGCCAGACAGCTTGGGGATTGAGTCGTCCTCTGCAATTTCGACCGACGAAATCTATTGAATTGGGAAAGCAGCATGCAAACTAGAGCTACGTTCAGCACCATTGCAGACCTGAAATCAGGTTTGTGAGGCAAATTTGTTTAACTTCATAATTCTTGAATGAATAATTTATCCCCTTTTCTGTCATCCACAATTTACACCGGGAGGTTAATAATTGAGTGTGTGTACCATGGATGACAGGGGTTGGTTCCGTGTATGCTGCCCTACGATGCAGCAGCAAGGAAGGATTTTTGCAATTGGATTCTGCCGTTAAAGAGTCAAGTTGTAAAATCACGTTAATTATAAATAAGCTATCCTTCATTTTGATATTATGAACACAATTATTTTGCAACCAAAAACTAAACACGAAAGGTAACCCAGTTTGAAACAAGAAAATAGCCCTATCTACTTTTATATTTGAACAAATTTTAAAATATTCAAATCACATGATAATACCATAATCTGTTAGATGCCGGAAGGATGGATTTTCCCCCTTCAAAATATGTGACGCAATGCGTACACGATAAGAGAAGGAGGAGCCATTATGTGTGCTCAATGAAATTCTCTTACAACTGCAGTGGTGCTCGATAAATTCAAGATGATGGCAGCTGAGCCAACACAGCCGGCTCAAGTCGAACTGAGCACCGATTGTCGCTGGAGTAGTCCATTACTCCCTACGCTAGATTACTCAAATCCCAGCCCAGGGGCCATTGACAACCGGTAACTGTGGAGGCTGTGGTTTCTGCCAGTTTTCCTCTATTGTTTTATCTGATTATGCAGAAATACGTGGGCGCAGCGCTTGGGGCTACGTTACGTATTTTTCCTGCTTCCGAATAAAGCAACACACGAAACCGCGGTGGGATGCAAATTTAATACATTTACCTGCATAAAACCGAATGAAAAGGGATACTGTTTTTCGTTTTTCGGTGGGGATTTTATGCCTTCTACATTGAACCAGCTGGTGTCAACATAAACACCCTTAAAATGGATGCCCTCCGGCACCTAGGATCCGGGTGGTGTTGTATGTTGGCAGAAAACTTTCCATGGACTCTGTTTGAGTTTGCCACATCCATTTAAGAGCACATCCAGTTCCACTCTGAAGAATGAGCTATCACTAGGAAATACGCTACTCGGCGAATCTGTTCGGGTTTGCCGAAGCTAAATTAATGAAGTTTTCGGGAACAACTCAATTAACATGCCATTGCGGCCATCACACAAATTGTTTAACAGTAGCTTATGTGAATGAATAGCTTTCAGGAAAAAGTTTCGACTACGGTAGACCATAACTATCGTATCATTACAAAATCGAAAACTTTACTCTCACTTAACTGCCTTTCATCGAGGCCGCTTTAAAATTAATTGAAAAGACAATATCACAATATGGCTTTTTTATTTTTTATGTCAAAAATAAAATCAGTTCGTACTTTTCCATAAGTCAATTACATTCATGTTATGGCACACAAGCAATAATATGTATAATTGCCTCCAATAAACCTACGGCACAATTCCCAACACGATCGGTCAATTTTGTTTGTACAAATGTAATTGCGTTCGAAAAATCGCACTCGAAACAAGGTTAATAAAAATTGAGGCCTGCTCGAAACGTACGAATCAAGTAAAGGCCGCAATCAAGCGAATTATGTATCCAATTTTTGTAATAATAATCAAATAACAATAAACGTGACGACGCCGTAACTGCAGTTACTGCAAACCGACTATATTCTGATTGGCCGGGAATTTTCGACCTTCGGTTTCGGAACGCCGCGCCGCCGTCGAAGGCATTGATCGAATTCTCCAAATTTCAGCACATTTCCCTGCGGCTGTTCTCGCACCCTGTAGTGTACGCAAATCAGTAGATTGCATACCAAAAAGTGCATTTTTTGAAGTGACATCACACATCTGCAGATGCAGCTAGGCTGCATCCGCACTCTGGCTGGAAGCCCGAATAAAAGAAAGACTATTTATAGAAAATGATGATGCCGTCGAGGAGAAACACGCATCGGAATTGTTTTCCCACTCCCCAGCGGATGAGAAAAAGAAAAAAAAATCGGGCACGATAAAAACATCAATCTAAGATTAGACTAACCGGCGGCGGCACTCGAAAGAGAAAAATCGAATTCCAAAACTGCGTCGCTGCACGGCTGCCTGGCAGCTAGCTAGCTAGCCCTAATGGCATGTAGGCGTTGGAAAGTGTTCAACATTTGCTTTTCGATGGATGCCCTACACGGAACACGGCTCTTGAATTGCCATGTCCAACGAAATACTTTCGTTGCGACATTCCCAAGGGGTCATTTAAGTTGGTTAGTTCTTCGAATGTACAATAAAACTGTAGAAGCTAAAACAGACTGAAGTTGAAAAAACTCATTAGTCGATTGATTGCGTTGAACGTACACGCATTTCTAGACGATTGAGGACAAGATCAACCATAGCATAGTATAGCATAAGTACGATATATTTCGTAGGTTGCATACTAATGAGCCTCAATTCCTACTCTAACCTCTTGAGGAACAATGTTTGGGAATAACATTAGTCCAGTCAAAAGCAATCGAGGACAGGATCAACCAGTTAAATATTTAAATTAGGTTTTTATCAAGTCAACTTTAGAGACTCTTTTGAACAAAAATATTTTTGAAGAATTTTACATGCATTTTCTATGAAATTCTTAACTTTCAAAATAGCCCAATCTTCGAATTAGCCGCTAAAGCACAGCAAGGTCACGGTCAGCAAGAGGAAAAATCAAAATAACGTTCGCTTTCCATCCTCCGCGTGCTGTCTTTATTTTCATAATAACCCAGTTATTCAATTTGCATGCCGCCGCGACGCGCCGCCGGCCAGCAGCGTAATTGAATAATTCGATTTAATGCCTACTACTGCGCTGGCTGGGGCCACCGAGGAGCACACGCTCTGCTAAGCCGCCGGCCGCCGCCGCCACCGCCGCCGCCACCACCACGCTGGATAACGCAACAAACAAAATGCTTCCGACCGATTCTTCGAGTTTTCGAGAGGGACAGAAAGAGCACACGAGGGAAGCCGGAGAAAAGCCAAGCATTTATAATTCGCATCACAATCACGTATACGTACAAATAGCTTACCATCCATCCTAGCCTAGCCTAGTCTAGCGTGTGCAACGGACGGAAGGCGTTGGATTAAATCAAACATTAATTCCGTGCAGCATCAGCTTAGGCTAGCTGAAAAAAAATAGCGGAGGGAATTTCGACCGGATAGATGGATTTTTTTGCAGGATTCGTTATAATTTTTGATTCAATTGTGAGTGATGAATAACTAGACTTGATTTCTGCAGTTGTGAACTGAATGATCGAAAAGCAAACTGTTTTCAACTATCCAATGTGGTTCCGTTCCGTCTGAACATGTTTTGTCCAGGTTCCTGAGCGGCAGCCGTCAAGGACCAAAAGTTGCTGCTCCACGTTATATCGTCCAGGTTAGGGAAATTGAGTGCAGCTGCACTCACAAAGATCAAACTAAAGTCTGTGCTAGTAAAACATTTCGTTTTCTTAGTACATGTATAAAAATCAATAAAAATAGTATTTGGAATTGTGTTCTTTATTAGAGTCGATGTGTCGAAAATCCGATCCAAATCTGAATATTTTCGATCGATTGTTGCAAAGGTATTGAAAACCGATCAGGAAACCGCTGAGTTACGACAGTTACGAGTTACGAGTTGGAAATGGAGAAATGAAAACTCTGGAAGTTATGAGTTTTTATGTCTCAGCGCGTGTGTTAATGTGAAGCGAGCGGTGATGCTCAATCGATGTTCTAACTAGAGATGGTCGAGTATGAAAATTTGAATACCCGAACCCGACCCGTACCCGATCAAGAAAAAAATTAAAAACCCCTACCCGACCCGAACCCGCAAGTTTATTATTTTTGATACCCGAACCCGACGGGTACGGGACGGGCCCGGGTACCCGACCATCTTTAGTGTTAAAAAGGTCAATAGAGATACCCGACCCCACTCGTACCCGGTTTCAAAAACAAAATTTAAGAACCCGTACCCGACCCGAACCCGCAAATTATTTTTTTTCAATACCCGAACCCGACCCGAACCCGGCGGGTACGGGTACGGGTGCGGGTTTCGGGCAAATTTTCCGCTACCCGACTATCTCTAGTTCTAACCCACGGGCAGCTTTATAACGAGGCCGCCTTTGATGCTATTAAGTGTAACGTGTCGTTGAAGCACACGCGTTCGTCCGCTCGTTTGCATTAACGTGCGCGCTTCGATATAAAAATTCATAGCTTCTAGAGTTTTCATTTCTCCATTTCCAAATTTTACATGCTTCTTCGAGAAAGATTAACAAATATTTTAAAGTAAAAAAAATCGAGAAAAAAAGTTCCAACTTTGAAAAAATTGCAATTGTTTATAAAAATGTACTATTTAACTATTGAAAAACAATCGAGAGGAGGTATGGTATACCAATTTTGAAAGCTTGTGGAATAGTGAACACATCTGGTAGAAAGTCATTTTTTGATATTACAAACTATGTTTACAATCAGTATTTAAAAAATAGTGATTTTTTCGGATTACAATACTTTAACAAATCATATCTTGCGTATTCCAACAGTAACATCGAAATACAAAAATACGTGTCGATTTTTTTAACAAAGAGCGTAAAAAAAATATTCCGAAGAGAAAAAAAAATTTTGACTGTAAATTTCCCGTGGAATGACCCATATACTAGTTGTAACCCCCGCGCATCGCCTCGCGTTTGATTGAGAGCAAATTGGAGGTACGCTATGTTACGCTAACGCTGTGTAACTCTATGAAGTGCAACTACGTTACTTTTGCTCGTCTTGAATGTAATCTGCTATGATTGGTTTAAGTCTTTGCTTAATGTGGGCGATTACCATCACGAAAATACATATCGCGCCCCTCGTTTTGGCGACAGACCCTCTTATATTTATAAGTCAGCGTGAGTTTGTATGTTTGTATGTTCCGCCATAACTCCAGAAAACTTTCATCATTTTCCACCAAACTTGGCACACATATTCCTTGACATAAGGGAATCAGCACTGGGGAGTGGGAAATTGACAAAAGAGGCTGTCCCTATCAAGGGGATGAGCTCCAAATTAGTAAAAGGGGTTGCGTTTCTCCCGCATTTAGACCGATTGCAGTTGCACAAGTGGCTGGGAAACAAGAAAGCGGGGGGTTATAGTAGGGGAGAATTAGGCAGGGGGGCCCAAGGAGGGATATATGAAAAATACTTTGATTCTCTTCCGTTATAGAGAATTTTAAAGGACAAACAGATGCATAGCTGGCTACGTGACAGAAGTGGGAGCTGATTGGAAGGGACTCACCAAACAGGGAGGGTGGCGACGCGGAGCGAGTATGAATGTATGTTCTACCATAACTCCGAAACGCCTGGACGGTTCTTCATCAAACTTAGCACACATTGCCATAACAAAAATCATCGTAGGTTGACAAAATGGGGTGGTCCCCAACAAGGGAGGGGGGGGGGGTGTCTTCAAATAAGTAAATGTGTCACGTTTCTTTTGCATTTGGAACGATAGCAGTTGTACAATAAACAAATAAACAAGTGCTTGAACGGCAAGAGGGGATCTCTGAAAGGGGGAAATAGAGCGGCCATTGACAAGGCGGAGGTTCAAAAATGTAAAAACACTCTATAGGGTTTACAGAAAAGAAGATAGATTTACGAGTGACTGGGGGACAATATGAGGGGAGAGGTAAATACGTCTAAAACAAAGTACATGCTGGCCAGCGGAACCGAGACCGAACGACACCGCTTGGGCAGTAGTATATTGATCAACGGCGATGAGTTTGAGGTAGTCGATGAATTTGTCTACCTTGGCTCACTGGTAACGGCGGACAATGATACCAGCCGTGAGATTCGGAGGCGTATTATCAGCGGAAGTCGTGCTTACTATGGGCTCCACATGCAATTGCGGTCGAGCAAACTAAGTCCCCGTACAAAGTGCACCCTGTACAAGACGCTTATTAGACCGGTTGTTCTCTACGGGCATGAAACATGGACAATGCTCGAGGAGGACCTGCGAGTGCTCGGAGTCTTCGAACGACGAGTGCTAAGAACGATCTTCGGCGGCGTACAGGAGAACGGAGTATGGAGGCGGAGGATGAACCATGAACTCGCACAGCTCTATGGCGAACCCAGTATCCAGAAGGTAGCTAAAGCTGGACGGATGCGATGGGCAGGGCATGTTGCAAGAATGCCGGACAACTACCCTGCAAAGATGGTGTTCGCCTCAAATCCGGTAGGAACAAGACGACCAGGAGCGCAGCGAGCAAGATGGTTAGACCAGGTGGAGCGAGATCTGGCGGAGAGTACTCGGTGTCCAAGGAATTGGAGAGCGGTAGCCCTCAACCGAGTTACATGGAGAAATTTTGTTCAACAGGCTTTGTCTTAGGACGGCAAGCCACCTAAGTAAGTAAGTAAGTAAGTATGAGGGGAGAGCTGACATAGTGTAGACACATTCAAATGAAGAAAAAGGGTTTTGTTTCTTGTGTTATAAGAACTTTCATTACAATAACAGATGTACAAAACAAGTTACTGAGAGATAAAAGGGCCCTGAGTAAGATCGGGCAATCAGCTAGTAGCACTATAAAGCTAAGAGATTTATTGCAGATTTACGAGCAACCACAATAAAATCAATTTTCTATTGATACGCCATTGTATTGCTACGCCTTCTCGTTGAAATACTCAAAATAATTTTATGAGAACAAAATCATCGGTGCCGGTCGGTCGTTAAAAAGACATGTAAAATGAGGCTTGAGTGTATTTAAATAAGTAGCACCTCGACTAGCGCAGCCAACCTAAAAGGTACGAAGTTGAGCGCCTGTTCCCCAGCTGAAGGGTGGCTCAAACAGCTGAATATGAAATGCTGTATATCACAAGCTATATATTAGAAGGCAGACTAATCAGCGGGATGTAGATATTGCGGCTCCAAAACTCTCATGTACCACGAACAACGAAAATGGAAATATGATTAATTGATAACGATTGGAAACTTGATACCTGGAATACCCGAACTCTCCGTGAATCGGTATGAGATGGCTTTCTTGCTTAACCGTTATGTGTGCGACAGGGTACCCGGGTACCTTTTCAGTTTTAAAATAGTTATAACTCATTCAATTTAAAACATACGTCATTGAAATTTTGCGACATCGTAAAACTCGTTGATCTTAAGTAATTGAGGCTTTTTTGGTGCATATCCATGAAGGGGTTTAGCAATGAGAGTCACTTGAATTTTTTTATTACGTAGGAGGGCGACAGGGGTACCCGGGTACCCATGATTTGCTATCTTCATAACTTTAGTTATGTTGAACCGATTTGGATGAAACCAGTGGCATTTAATTCGTACATTTATCTAGTTTTGATTAGATAAAGCATTTTGCCATCAAATGACAAGTAGTTCCCGGGAATCGGTAATTCCGGAGCAACATCCGGTAAAACGTGGGAAGCCGCATGTTTTGAAAGAATATCAGCTTTCAGTAAACCTATTAGCTTTGAACTTGACACTGTGGACGCTTTTTTCATCTAATTATATAAATTGGTGACTTTAGATCGCATTGGCCACTCCAGAATTTGGTTCCTGTAGGGATACAGATGGCGAGTTGGGTGCCTACTCCAATATTAGAATTGGTTTAGCGGATCTTTTAGATGTTTGGAACTGATATGGCCAGTTTAGTACTGATTAATAATTTCGGAACTGGTTCCAAATGTATAACGGATGGTTCTACGTTTTGAACGGTTCTGATAATGCTAAGCATTATCTTGAATCCTGCGGTATCATCTGTGACCCCGTAGAAACCATTTTCGAAATAACCAATCAAAATACATCGAAATGTAAAAAATATCACCTACCGAACTAATTCCAAGAACTTTGATACCCATATTGCTAGGTTTTACCTCCAATCCTGGACTGGCCACCCATGACCCCACAGGAACCTACTCCGGAATGGCCAACCTGATTCATCTCATTATATGAAATAGTACATTGTATGAATTTTTAGAGTTTTTATATCCGCATGACTGATTTTCCTGCAATACAATAATTTCTCTTCCTCACAGCGGACACTCTGTCGGAATTCCGGATTTTCGGGCCCCGTATGTCTTTTAGTGGCCAAATGGCCAAATGATTCAAAACTAGATAAATAAACGAATCAAATGACACCTATTTCGTCGAAATCGATTTAAAATTGTTGATGTTATAACAATATCAATTTTGGGTACCCGGGTACCCTTGTCGCCCTGCTAAAGGTGTTTTTTTTGTCGCACACATAACGGTTAAGAGCTACATCGACTCGGAGCAGAGATCGGTAGTGCTATTAAGGTAGTTCTGTGGTCAAATTCCGGAGAAAGAGAGTTCTGTTCAGTAATCTCTATTGCAGGCACTTCTTTCAAGTACCACATCTATACAGTGGCGGTAGGAAGGTAGAACATGAAGTCTATTTCGTAGTGCTGGGAAAGCAGCACTAGCAGTTATCTGATATTGATCGTCAGCTGATGGTTGTCATCGGTGATTGTTGATCTAGTATATTCTGTGCTACCTCAGGTATCCCGCAGGGCAGTCACCTTGGACCGCTCATATTCTTGCTTTACTTCAATGATGCGAGTCTCGTGCTTGAAGGACCACAGTTTTCATATGCCGATGATCTAAATATATTCTCGCGTATTCGCTCAACTAACAGATTGCATCGCAATCCAACACCAGCTGGATGTCTTCGCTAATTGGTTCTAAACCTTGGATGTCTTCGCTTAAACAGAATGGTGGTAAACCCTTCGAACTGCTCAGTAATATCCTACACACTGATTCTCTTAGATACTCTTTCCACACGGCGGGATGCATCCAAAGCCCTGATAGTCTCCGACACTCTGCGAAGCAAAATAAACTACCCTTAAATTCTTGAGCAAATCGACCTTAATGTGCAGCCTAGAACCAATGTTGCGAATCGAGCCAGTAGTCAACCATGCCTACTCACACGCGACAGAGTATGAGAAACATAGCATTCAACGCTTACACCGCACACGCAGGCGTAAAAGAAACAGCCACCGGTGCTGTGTGCAGTCATTCTGCTACCCACACACTCGCGCATGCATATCCTCACATCGTCTTCCTGCCTACTTTATTCTCGAGTCGAAAAATTCGCGGGGAATTAGCTGCCCGGGAGGCTGGTGACGCACTGGGATACAAATTTAAGATTACTTTTTCTTCCTCATCATCTTCGCCCTCGATTCTACTCATGGGCGGGAGTACGACCCGTCGTGAGTACAGCAGTCTCCTGAATAACGCGATTTCAAATAAGAACGTTTCCAATAAGAACGGTCTCGAGTGATTCCATTAGCGCGGTCGAACGTCCTTATTGGAGTCTAGGTAACATATGGGAATTGACTTAATTGGTTCCAACATGGAATCCAACTCGTGATCCTGACCGTATAGAAGGTTGGTGTCTTCGACAGAGTTGTTCAGCGCATCAACGGGTTTTCATTGGATTATAGTGTTGCGAAATTGTCTCACTACGTGGCGTTAGCATATATGTAACACTCTTATACAGGCTATATCTTGCGCTGCTGACTAACTAGAAAGTTGTGGTTTCGGGAAGGTTGCTCAAATGACTGCCACCTTCAAGATGGCATAAAAAATAGCGCAGAACTGACTCCCTACGTGGCGTTAGTGTCAATGTGATTTGTTTATCCCTTTAAGCCCGAGCCCACACAATTGTGTGGGTGAGATATGATTACTTTTAAAAAAATTTCCTTTCCTTTCTAAACGTCGTACTTGGCACCAATCTCTTGTGTAAACATCGTAACTCGTAGAAAAAAGAGAAAATAGTTGAAAAGAATTTTTCTTTTGTGGTTGGATTAATTATTGTCTAGTCTTCAAAATCTTGTGAAAACAGCAAAAAGTTTTATCTGTCGTATTTTCTTATTGGATCCGTATTTCGAAATTGCTTAGATAAAAAATTATTGGTAATAAGTATTTCTAATTGATGTAGTTAAAAATTTACGGAAAATAACTTTTACAACTTACTTATGCACATTGTTTTTCATACCTACACAATTGTGTAGGTTCGGCCTTATTGTATACCTACTTTTACTTTTACGTTCCCGCCGGGACTTCAATAATTAGTGTACTTGCCGTTACACTTTTGGCTCTATCTTTACTATTTTGTGATCGATTTTTATACAACTTGTCTTAAAAGAACCACCTTAGATTGACCTTCAATGAAAAAATATTTTAGCAAATTTTGGATCCATTTTCCCGGAGATATTCCAGATCGCAGTAGGATTATTTTTTCACGTCGTAAGTAACAGATGAAATAAAACGAAATCTGCTGCTGCCATCTCATTTTGAGTCAGTAAGAATGAATACATTATACTGTAGAGCATTCGTTCATGATCCACACTACGGAACTTCCGTTTAGAGTACTACCGGAACCTAAAACTGGTCATTTATAAATTGTAAAATAATAAAGAAGTGTGGCAAATGATGTATTCAACTACGGGATTTTCTAAGACAAATTCTTGGATCAACATTTGAATGTTTTTAAGCCAATCTGGACGTTCCGGTATATCTGTTGTATTAAGGTTAGCAAAACCTTAACTTGCAAAAAGTTGCGTGTATTTCCATAGCTACGTAGCAACCGTTCCGCTGCTGCAGAAGCTGAAGTCTATGAGCCTCGAAGCGATGATCTCGCTCCAAACTAAACGGGGTCAACCCTATTCAACTCTGTGGACTTCTTTACACAAAATAATTAGGTTTTCATGTTTTGTTTTTTCAAAGCCTGGTTTGGTATAGTCCAAAAAGGGTAAAAAATGCTAAAAATAGGGGAAAATGAGCAAAATGGGGCACTTCCCGATGACATACAGGAAAGCGGTGAGCACCATGCGATTCTCCGGAAAATTTTACATAAGATTACGTACATTTTATCAGCCTGCAGGCCATATCTTAATTGCGTCCGTTTTTTCGGCTCGTTTTTGCCCATAGTGCCATAGTTTTTGCCAATGGTATAAGATAAGGCTGAACCCACACAATTGTGTAGGTTGCTAAATTTAGCAAACAGTTGTTGCAATGTATAGAATATACTGGTTTTGGTATCTCGAGAGATAAAAAAAATTTATATTGATCCAAAAACCAAAAATATCGTAGCTAAAACCCTCCGTGCTTAAAGGGTTATACAGACGGTATCTTGCGCTGCTGACTACATAGAAGGTTGCGGTCTTCGGGAAGGTTACTCAAATGACTGACACCTTCAAGGTGGTATGGAAAATAGTGCAGAACTCACTCACTACGTGGCGTTAGTGCATGTGTAATATTCTTATACAAGCTGTATCTTGCGCTGCTGACTATCTAGAAAGTTACGGTTTTCGGGAAGTTAGAATATCGAAGAACGGCAGCCCAGGAACAACAGTAGATATTGGAGGACCATAATTCGTTTGGTGTATCGGGTAAAAAGATTTTACATTTTAAACATTAAAAGCTAATACAGATTACAGCCTTTTTTAATAGCAGTCCAATGACCAATAGCCCAGCTTCATCCACATTAAAAATGGCATCTTATCACGCAACTTAATTTAATTTGATTGCTTTGCCTACGCTATGCAATTGCTTTTTACTTTCCTGAGTTACTACTACTGGATCAGTAGCAAAGTGGATGATGATGATTTAGACTTGTTGGTCGGTTTCCTCTCGAGAAACATCCGCACACCAGTAGTTATATCTCCCAGTTGCACTCAAAACAAGCAACAACCAGCAAAGATGACCGCGTCCAATAAATTTCAATTAGGGCACTGTTTCCGTTTACCAGCCAGGCCTGCGGCGTCAAGAAAAGGGCCGCGGATAACGAAGCGCCATTCAGGGATGGACGCATTTTTGCTTATGAAAGGAACTCACTCTGATCATACTCTGTCTATTACAGAAGAAGAAAAAAAAAACAATTTAGCAGAGAATGTAGTTGGTAACGACTACGAACCTCTTCGGGTAGTTCCATTTTGAATTCAATAATATGAATTTAGTCTTATTTTTCAATTCAGAGCCGAAATTTAAAACGGTTGTAGAAAATGTCCTCACAGTTTTGTCCAACGTTGATTATCCGAAGGTTAGAGATAAATACCGAGACATCCACGTAACAACAAACAATACACAAACTCCCCTAGTGGATATAATATTAAAATGTCCAGTTACAATAACGCGCCCGAGCTCGGTAGAAGCAGTTATTATTGAGATTTACAAAATTTACTTCCCCCCGGTTATTTTCCAACCCATGGAAAACTCAAACAAACACCACTGACTGTACTTATCGCTAGCTAAATAGTCCAAAAAGGTTTTGTCTTAAAATGAGATTCTGTTCCAGCACGAGACAGACGAGAGGAGCGTAATACACTGCCACTCAGACAACCTGTCAGCTTTAATAATTTTCCACTCTGCCTGACCCTATTTTCAAGCAAGTTTAATGGCGAAATAGACTGAGTCTCAACTCACCATCCCATCATAGCAACGAACTGCTGCAGTAGGTATCTCCCCAATAGAGATATCCTCTGGCAACAAACACGACGGTTTACGGTTCAGAAAAGCGTTCCCCTTTCGCAGGGTGAAATTAATTTTCCAAATTACGCTGCATGCCACATACATACACACACACATGCTGCGTACACATAATCTCGCACAGCAGGCAGAATATGAAAGTCCGTTGATCTGCTTTCGTACGGTTCATGATCACACGATAATTAGGCACACACACGTAGGATGCCATGTTTTCGTCTGGCTTATGATGATCGCTTAGCGTCGTCGTCAGATGTCGATCAATTTTCCATTAATTACCCTTTTGTTCCAACGAAGCAGCCAGCAGCTCAAATCAATCGGCCATATCATGTTTCGCAGGTTGACCAACAAAATGCGGGACCAAAACTACGGATACGTTGCCAACTGGGACGGGGAAATCGGTAGCAATTCGTCTTACCTGAAAATGAAAAGGAGAAATTCGAGGGTTAATGAGGAAAAACCAAAACACGAACTGCATCGGACAGCCGACGAAAGATGAACCATACAATGTCATTAACGCAATTTAATTGGTGTTTTCGGTAGTTTCGGCCGAAAATAAAAACCTTTTCTCTCCACTGATTGCCAGTCGGTTACGGAAGAGTAACTTATTTGTCACGCTTATCCACGCTAAGTGGCGGGAAATGATTACCTTCGGTAAGAAAAATGGCGTAAAAGTGTAGAAAGAAATACTCAACAAAAGGTGTTTTGTGCCGCAAAAAAATCAACACGTATTATTTGCAATTATTGCGTCGAAAGTGGTCTGTCTGCAATTTTAATAACCGTCTGAGAATTATGCAACGAACAGGAAGCTGAAAATGTACCAATTAAATCTTTTGCATGCTTTTGAAATACCAAATGGGTTTCTAACTATTCTATATTCTACCAGGATTTGTTAAAAAAGAGATACTTGAATATACTAAATATTTTATTTTATTTTTCCTCTTCATCTGACATTTATTAATCCACATGAATTGGCGTAGGTATAGACGACTGAGCGATCAACAGTATTATGACATGACATTCGTCACCAGCTGGCATATAAAGCCACATGACGGCTCGTGGTTGTTAGGGATCGCCTCCTACAGAGCCACTTCATTAATTTTTCTCTATGTTCCATTTTTATCTGCCCATGGGCATCCGTATCCACATCGGCAGCCACCAGAATAACAAACAATATGGGCTTCTGTTGTTGGCACTTGTGCTCCATATGGTCGTGCTTTGGCATGTAAATCGCAGAAGAGGCTCTCTAGTTTATCATCCCGTTCTAAACATTACCTATTGACCCAGTTTCAGTCAAGCGGTACAACACCCCGAGGACTCCAGTGGCATCCGTTAGTGAAAATAGGTGCTACATCCTTTCAGCCGTACACTGCCGTTGGAAGGTTTTTGTGCCAATCTTTCGATTAGTTCAATTTACTTGCAGAGTTGTGTCCTGCGACGACAACAGCAGAAATTTTATTGGCGACAGTGTATCTATTTCAATTGAATGACTCGTTGATAAAAAGTTAAATTGGTTTTTCAAATGCCACACGGAGTGATGACTAAGTGTTTTATTTACACTACTATTCCTTCCAATTCTTTCTATTTGAAAGCAAACATCGGATTTGCAGACAGGATCTGTACAAAGAACGCGCTAACCAACGAATAAACATAAACAATCGATCGATATATTCAGCATCCACACCAGGCAGAAAAAGGGCATCTACATAAAATTAGCACAACCTTTGCTTTGTTAGTCGGTGCTCGGTGTCAGGATTTTTCCCGTTCAATTCTTGCATACAGTTTAAAAATAGGAGATTCAAATAAACCACCCCTTCTTCTGCTTCTTCTCCGCACAATTCAGTGACTGACAGTCACAAACGAGCTGTGAGTAAATAAAATATTAAATTTAGCTAATCCCAACAAGCCGGATTGCGCGCACAAAACTTGCTATTAGAATGCCTGCATGTGCCAACGAACGGTGTCATAAAAATAGATGACAGTAACTTATTTAGCCGATCGTAATATTCAATACACTACTAACTAATATCTGTGTTGTGCCAGAACCCGACAGATAACAGATCGCTGTGGTTCGACAGTGTTTGCATGAACGGGTGTAATTTGTCTCACTAGAACAGTTGAAATAAAAGGGCATTTGCTGCCGTATCACTCGGTAACGTACAAACTGGAAAGAATGATAAATCGATGACATTTTTACACCTATCATTCTAGCAACATAAATAACGGTAATCAGTCAACAGCACTGTTAAGGGACGTACTCGTGCGTAACACCCAGAGTTATTGAAAAAAAAAACTCAACTTGCCATTCACTATGAAATTGTACGCTAAGGAGTAGCGCAAATCCGTGAGCTTCCTAGAATGTTCTTAATTTTCTTTTTCCTTTATGAGTGCGATGCCAAGGAAAGCAAAAAAAAATCCGTGGAGGAATATTTCTTACAGCATTTTTTTCTCCAATGCGTGCAGACCCACCACTTGTTGATAGACTTCAAGGAGGCGTGCGATTCAGTTGAACGAAAAAAGCTGTGGTGGATTATGCTTGTACATTGTTTTGCAAAAAACTGACTAGGCTGATACGTGTTACTCAAATCGTGTTACGGTTCAAAACCAAGCACAGAATAGCGGGCGAGACATCGGACGCGTTTATGACGCTAGATTGTTTAAAGCAAGGTGATGGGCTATCGAATTTGCTGTTCATTATTGTATTGGATGGTGTTATTCGAAGTGCAGGCGTAAAGGGAACCGGTACCATCATTTACATCATCATTAACCTTAGAGCTGTGGAAGAGGCGTACAAGCATCTTAAGCAGCAAGCAGCGAGGATAGGGTTTGTCATAAACTTTGCCAAAACGGAGAATATGGTGGCTGATAACCTTTCGGGTGTTGAAACTGCGGTGGTGATAAATAGAGATACTTTTGAAGTAACCGACGAGTTTGTTTACCTTGGTACGTTAGTGACATGTGACAACGATATGAAGCGTGAAGTAAAAAGGCGGATATCGGTAGTCAAAAGGGTTTTCTATGGGTGCGATATTTTATCGATATTTTCATTCGATATATCGAGTATCCGGCGTCGATATTTTGCCATGCGATATTATCGGATATCGATACCTTTTCATCCGATATTATAGGTATCGAAAGCTACAAAAAGGCCAGCTCTTCACGCATAACTTTTTGCCAAATTATCGAACTCGCGTTTTCCAATTCTCAAGCTTCAAAACAGGCATGTCCAAAAGCTGAACCATACTGCATGCCGCATTTGAAAAATGCTACAAAGTTTATTTGAGTAGGTACGCTGCTGCCGTGCCTGATGAAATGAACTGCACGCTCAAAAAAGCAACCGAAATCCGTTTCGGTGTTGTCTTTCAGACGCCAGTTTTTAACACTTCAGTAACACTCGGGATTGCGTGTGCTAGCTTCGTAAAAGATCCTCGGATATATGCTGGATGTGTATCTTTTTGCTAGCGTTAGGTTTTCGTATTCCCTTATCTATTTCATTTACTCACACGGCCAACTGAAATAAATATGAAGCACCTCCATGTGTGTTTTTGCAAACTTGAGAATACTCTTCTACGGTGGATGCCGATATCAACGGACTGTTAGGCTAATTGTTTCCTGAAGCCACCACCGAACATCGCAGCGCAGATTGATTTGCAAGACTCATTTATACTGTGAACTACGTATGCCAGCTTGCTTTAAACCGATCCTGCTCCTGATCAATTATCTATTCTCTGCCTAAAAATGCGTATCTCATAATCCAGGCATGCCTTGTGTCACTCAAAATATTTCAGAAAATCGAAAAACTGTTTTATTACTTAACATCAGTTTATTAGATGTTTCCGGATAAAGAGGGCTTTAGCAAAATTAGCTGAAAGGAGAGCTGTCAACTTGGACTCCAGGACCAAACATTTGGGTTCACTCAAATTGAATGCAGGTGACAGTCTTGCCAGCGCGTTGGCCGGTATCACTTCCCGAGCAGGAGCGAAGAGCAAAATAATATAAAAACAATATCAAACTGTGTTATAATGGTATATTTTGTTATTGAATAGATATGAAGATACATTGATAACACATTTTGCTATTGAGTAGATATTTAAAACAGTGGTTGTAAGATGAGTTTAATAACTGATTTTGTTATCATATCTTATTTTGGCCTTAAAATGACATTCGATATATTTCATACAATTTTGTTTATTGATTAAAAAGATTTTATATTATAAATATTTAAAAAAATGATTTTTTAATATCTCATATACTACTGCATTTGATATCCAACACCTTAATAATACTAAAATATGTTAGTCTAAACTCTGAATACAGTCATGTTATTGCTTTGTTATTCAAATAACACAAGTAGTTATTCTTTTGGCCTTAAATGAGTAAAATTTTGATATTATTTTTTGTTATTTTACCAACTATGTCAGCCAAAACAAGACCAAATTTTGATATGTGTTATTCGATTTCCTATAACACATTTTGATATTATTTTGCTCTTCGCTCCTGCTCGGGTTACTCGGAAATGTGGTAACCGGGTGCATTGAAAACTGGTGCTAAAAGTATTACAAATCCTACACCACTGATAAATTGCTAGCCACACGTCGTGTTTGTTTGCATGTATGAACAAGAGATGAACTTGGTTGCGTCGTCTTAGGAAACGGTAACGACCGTATAAGCTACGTTCGGTGTTTTGCCAATGTCTGATTCTAATTTTGAATTTTATTTCTTGAGATGTGGATTTTCTTTAATATTGACCCCCCCCCCCCCCTCCCCCTAGACAAGGTAATCTTATGCGAATCTAAATTACATCTAACACTTTGCTCATTATAGGAGTTAATGTTACCATTTATGCTGCTTCTGTTGAAATATAACAAACTATTGCCAGGATATTTTGTTGCATTTTAGACCAATCTATTGAAAAATTGCTTGAAACTGATCCGTTCTAGTCCTGGTGCTTCTAGTTAAAAAGCGTCTGCCTGACCAATGAATCTGCTGCGAAGATTGTCGAGTAGAACGTATACGGTATCTTGGAAGTGCGGAGATGCCGGCGACATAAACGAGGCAGGTGGTCGCATCGCAAGCCCGTGACGGATCGTATCTGAAAAGTTTCTGAATATTTCGGGTTTCGATATCGGTGAATATCGAAGTATCGATATTTTGGTTGGGATATACTCATTATTCAGTATCGGATCGGTTCGATATATTGCGATACCAGGTATCGATATTTGGCTTTCGATTCCCATCTACATAGCTAAGGTCCCGTTGCCTACAACTCCATACGAAAATCGTACTCTATAAGATGCTAATTCTCCCGGCCTACGGCCACGGAGCGTGGTCGTGGAAAGAGAGCGACCGACGACGAGTTCTTGGTGTTTTCAAACGTAAGATCTGCGATTAATTCTTGGTGGCATATTAAAAGATGGAGCTTGGCGTAGGTGTATGTGCCATGAAATTAATCAAATATACAAAAATGCGCATATTGTAAAGCAAATAAAACACTGGCCACCTAGCAAGAATGCCGGATGAGAGACCATCGAAAACAATATACAACAGAGAACTGGATAGAGTCCATCGACTTCGAGGCAGACCCCGTACCCGTCGGATGAGCGCTGTTAACGAGAATGCTAGAACAGCAAATGCTAGGGACGAGTGGCAGCCCAAGCCCGAGTAGAAACACCTCCTAAATTCGGCCCAGATTGGATAAGCGAATTGTCGCCGAAAAAGTAAAGTAAAGTAAGTAAGCGGTGGGCACATGGTGAAAAAGGCGATTTCCTGATAAAATCCAAAATGAAGGCCAAATCCAAGACGACCGCGAATTTTCTTTTCGCGCTACATATAACTATCCATGAGTATGCTCAAGTTTTTGACAACTGTTGAATAATCGATAAATTTGTCTTCAACCACTATGTTGGCGAACTCATCGGGAATCATTTTCTTTGTTCTAAAAACGACTGATTGAGTTTTGGCTGCATTTAATCGAATGCCGTTGGAGATACTCCATTCCATAATTTTAATTGAGTTTATTCACTACTTCACGCGTTTTATTAGTTTTCCCGTAAAGATATAATTGAAAGTCATCAGCGTACATGTTGAATTTACAGTGCAGAAGTTGCTTAGACAGACGTTTACGAACATAGTGAACAAATGTGGTCCCAAAATTGACCCCTGCGGGACTCTGCTTTTTACGTTTAATAAGTTGAATTTCAAGCCGTTAAACTCAACATATCGTGGTCTTCCCGAAAGAAGATCAATAGCGCACTTTTCAAGTGCGAATAAACACTTAAATTTTTTACATAGCATGGAGCAATTTAAATGGAGACGAAAGCTTTGCTGAAATCGAGAAATACCATGATACCCAGCTAACACCAACTCGTATATCAATGTACGAAAATTATCGTAAATATCTCCTAACAAATTCGAAATCGTAACTAAAGCTGGATAAAGTCGGACCAAGTTGATTTTCTATCGTATATAATAATAATAAGCGACATACATACGATTTTCAGCATAAAATCGTATAGTAGTACGGAGCGACTCGCGCCCGAGTCACCTGTAATCGACCTTCTCGGATTTTCACCAAACTCGGCCAGATTGTTCGTTTTGGGTCAAGAAGCAAAAATCCCAAGTTTGGTGCTGATTGGACTTTTCCTCGATTATTAGAAAAAGCATCATTTTCGTCAAATTCGCTTATTTTCTTTTGCTTATATCTTCGTAAATATTCAATTTAGAAAATAACTTTGTTCTACTTTTACATGGGAAATCATCTAAGGAATCCGACAAAAATATTAGTTTTTTTGCGGCAGTGTTGCCAAATATTTTTATTTTCGATCTGAAAACTAAATTTGTATTTTTCTTTCAATGAGTACAATTTGATCTCAAAAATTTCAACACCATCGTGTTTCTCAGACTTTTTTACATAACAATCACTCAAAACCACGAGGTGTTCCGTCCCGTTCTCGAGATATAGCGTTTTGAAACAAACAATTCCCAATTTCGCATGTAAAACTGTAAACAAAATTAAATTTCTTAGCAATAATCAAATAACAAAAGAAGTAAAATTAATTTGGTTTAATCTAAAGCAACATTATGCTGTTGTGGAAGCACATAAACAGTATATAATATAACAAAAGTTTGTTTTTGAGCGTCTTAGCAGAATACGAAAGTTGAGTGAAAGAAAAGTCAAACCTATTTTCACAATAAAATTCCACTATTAATTTTGATTCAACAGATACGCTTTTCACCTTCTACTTGAAGGCTTCATAAATGTCTGTTTTCGAACTGAAGTGACATTGCAATTCTCGTTTCGAGTGATTTTGGTTCGTTTCGCCCATTTGTTTAACGTGGTCGAAACGAACCAAAATCACTCGAAACGAGAATCGCAATGTCATCCCTGTTTTGTAGTTTCGATTTTTCTTTCATTCAAGAATATAATATAGTTTTTCCTAACAGTGATGCCAACTTTACAGTTTTCACTAGTATTGGAACAGTATAAATCCACATCAATATTTTATATCAGTATTAACAGTATTAATATATTTTTATTTCCCCAAATAATTATTTCCTTGCCCTTTTCTGCTTATTTTTTGATACTTTATATGTAGTCCCTGAATTTGATTCGGAAACCGCTTTCATTATAACAGAATTGGTACTAACAGGAATTGCAGCATGCATATATCGGATACCAGGAATAGATGCTGCGGACAGGAAGCGATCCTTTAATATTTTCTTTTCTTCGCAACTCCGGCGAAGAACTAATTTATTTCATATGAATTATATAGAAACCTAAACAATGATAGATACTGCTCATTTCGTCAATACGATACAGATTTTCGATAAAAGCAATTAGGCATTGATAATTTTTTTTGCATTTTGCTTTGCGCAAGTAAATAGTATTGTTGCACAGTTGACATTGTGTCACCTCTGCTACTAACCATCTCACATGGTTGAAGGCATGAGAATCTAGGAATTGTTTGTTTGACTTTTCGTTCACTCAATTTTCGTATTCTGCTAAGGCGCTCAAAAACAAACTTTAGTTGTATTATATACTGTTTATGTGTTTTCACAACAGCACAATGTTGCTTTAGATTAAACCAGAATAATTTTGCTTTGTTTTGTTATTTGCTTATTGCTAGGAAATTTAATTTTGTTTATGATTTTACTTGAAAAATTAGGAATTGTTTGTTTCAAAACGCTATACCTCGAGAACGGGACGGAACACCTCTTGGTTTTGAGTGATTCGTATGTAAAAAAGTCTGAGGAATACGAAGGTGTTGAAATTTTTGAGATCAAATTGTACTCCTTTCCCTTGAAAATGTAGAACAAAGTTTTTTCTAAATTGAATATTTACGAAGATATAAGCAAAAGAAAATAAGCGAATTTGACGAAAATGATGCTTTTTCTAATGAAAGGGGGCGTTCCCAAAAATCGATGGAAAGTCCAATCGGCACCAAACTTGGGATTTTTGCTTCTTGACCCAAAACGAACAATCTTGGTGAAAATCCGAGAAGGTCGATTACAAGTTTGTACTTTTTCTCGGTCACTTGACGTGGAATGACCCTAATACAGTCATAACGCTCAAAATTATTCGTAATCACGTATATCGCCTCCAAAATAGTACGAATATGCCAATTTTGCGCACCAAATACGATTTATTAGTATGTATATCTGTACGTAATGCTGATTTTTATCTTTTTTATGCATATGAAAATGCTAGCTGAGTACTGACAAGTCTTCGATCCAAGGCGTAACGGATATCATTTTCGATTTTGAGGAGTGCTGTAATTGTGCTGTAATGTTTGCAATATCCCGACTGGAGAGGACACGATAATCTGTTTTGCACTACCAACCAAAATCTTCAATAAATTGTTTAGCAATTAGCTAAACAGTGCGCTTGAAACTAAAATCGGTCGTTGGGTTTATGGGGCAAAAGGCGATTTTCAGATAAAATCCCATACGACAACCAATAATATATTGAATATATAGTAATATTGAATTATAAAGTGGTCGAAATTTGCTAGCCGCAAACTTTTTTGACAACTGTTGAACGAAGGGTCTACTGTTTCAAGGTATAGAAAGTGTTCTTCATCAAACTTGTTCCATGATATACGGGAATCAACAGGAGGAATCTAAAAAGAGGAAGAAGGCCCCGAGCAAGATGGGGCACTATTTTCCAATATTTTTGTAATTTTAGACTCATTAAAAACCTTTTGTTCAGTACCAAAATTGCTAAAATGGTTAAAATCGCTGGTAACGGCTCTCACAGGGTTATTTCCAAGATTTGAAAGCAGAAGCTACCGGAAGAATGGATAGAAGTAAGTAGTTTGACCCATTATCTACAAAAAGGGTGATCGGCTCGACTCCTGCAACTGCCGCGAAGATATAATGCTGTTAAACGCCTACAAGATAGAAGATACCCTCCTATTACGCCGGCTGTCATCGAAAGCAGAATTCATATGGAATAATCAGGCGTTTTTCGTGGGGGCTCTCGCATCTACGGACCAAAATTTTACCATCTGACAAATCTTGCAGAAATATCACGAGCACAACGTGCTCACGTACCACCTTTTTATTGATCTCAAAGCAGCAGACGATACAGTTAATCGAGAGCAGCTATGGCAGATAATGCACGAGCACGGGTTTCTGGACAAACTGGTGGTGACTGATCTGAGCTACATTAAATTAAGTGATGTGTTTCGTACGCATCTTGGGGATACTCTCGAATCCCTTCGGGACGCAGTGAGGGTTAAGATAACATGATGGCTTATTCTGAATGCTGTTTAACATCGCTCTTGAGATGGTGATCCGATGAGCGGATCCATCCAAATGAAGGGCCATTTTCGCCAAATCTAGCCCTCCTAGGTTCTGTAGAGGAACCCTGAGACAGCGGACGCAGTCTATGACTGAAAATAAAAGCGTCGAAGACGAAGACCAAATACATGAAAGGAAGAGCCTCAAAGGAATGGACGATAACCATTCACGGCGACGAGCTAGAAGTGGTAGATGAGTTCAGGTATTTGCGATCACTGGTGACCACGGACAAAACACTAAGAAGAAGATCCAGCGGTTCCCCTGAAGTTGGGCCTGAAGTCGTAGCGCTGCTCACAAAGGACATACGCGCTCTTGCCGTGTACGAGTGAAACGATATTAGGCGGAATACAAATTGAAAGCAGAGAGTGGTGAAGGCATATCAATCAGGAGCTACAGTCATTGCTTGGAGAGATTCCTATCGTACATCAGGCAAAAGTCGTCGATTAGCCCACTGGCACCAGAAACAGGAGGGCTCAACGATTTGTGACGTTTGATACTTCTGCGAAATTGACCCTGAGTGACCCAGCTGAATGAACACGATTCCTTGAAACAGCGCGAACCACTCCGGCTCTGTGCTACTGCTGACGTTGACGACGACGACATTAAAATCGGTTCAGTGATTCAAAAGCTACTCATTTATAAAAAGGGACAAAAATGACGATTTTCGTGAATTTTTTTTTTATTTTTGGCACCACTCCAACTCATGAGAGGATTCCTTAACAGACAAAATAAGAAATATGGATATAAAGCTGTTGAAAAGGAGCCAAGGTGTTCACATGATTAGAACAAAGTCGGAGAACTTTTCAAAATTTTGATAGTACTTGCTTTCGTGCAATTACTGTTTAATTTTATTACTATCAAAACATCAACTTGATTACTATTCAAGGCAGTAACTTGATCTTCCAACGAAAACGCAAGTATTTTCTTATCGATAGGGATGGCCGATTTTTTTTTCGCTAAAATAGAAATTAACGAAACCTAATTAGTGATATCTGTGTATGGCAAGTAGAATATTTTAGGTGAATTTTATGTTTTTCGCTGAATTTAGAACTGGTTTTCGCAAAATACCGAAAAAACTAATATAACAGATCCGTAAATATGATCCTGGTTTCTTCATAAGTTTATACTCCCTAAATTTCTTTTTTATACTTCACTAAATATATTTTCCGTGACACGAAGATGGGGTTTTTCTAGGCTTTTCTTCGTTTATGATTTTCTTTTCAGATTGTAATTTTCTAAACTTCTCAAAAAGAAGGTTATAATTTTATGCAAAACAATGAATTGTAGTTAGAACACTGGGGTTCTGTTATTGATGACGGATTTCACGTCACAAACTTTCATTGAATTCTGAGAGGGTGCTACCAACTCCATAAACGAGTTGGCGTGAAATCCGTCTTATGAGTTTTTGACGAAAAAAGTGTCCGGTAAAATCACAAACAGACGGTTAAAAATCAGTAACTAATTTCATTTAAAATTTCGCATATTTAATTTTTTATCATGTCCAACGCACCCTAAAACGCTGATAGCAGTGATAGGTCTAAATTATAAATAAATGGATGGGCGTAACAAGCCACTGCCAGTCTAGTTGCTGCTTATAAATTACAGTTTTTCCATCGTGTAACCACTGTAATTAACGAAAAGGAATAATTAGCTAAAGCCATTATTATTCACCTATAGGTGGAAGCTTTGGAAAGAATGCTTTTAAAGTAAATGACTCATCAAAGTAGGCAAAATCAGAGCGGATTTTTTGTGATAGAAAAATTTATGTACCAAACTAATTACTGATATTTAATTATGGAATCATTTGTGTTACTATTCATATCAGTTGCGCGCGAAACAAACCATCGAAGTTTATCAAAAAAATGGTTGAAAAAATTTCCTACTTGTTTTCCTTTCAGGATGTCAACTTGGTATATCTCTCTGACGTCTGGGCCTAGTGAGCTGGAAACTACTGGTGAAAATTTAAGGTGAAGTTTAACCACAGACAAACAGACATAACACTTGTTTTCCATTCTTCGTACCAATTAAACCGTCATTTCAAATTTGGGCTTAGTTGGGAATGTCTCCGTTTTGGTCAAAGTGGCGCTTTTTGACGAAATAAAAGGAATGCTCCATAAAAAATACTTGCTAGTTCGAGGGATACTCCTGTTGCTATTTGATATTTGGGAATGTCGACCATAGATGGTGCTAGTGTTGCTAAATGTGAGGTACGATAATTTTTGTTGATTTTTCTTCCAAGAGTTATGTCTGTTTGTCTATGGTTTAACTTTCAAATCGCGTAAATTTTCTACATCTGCCAATTGAAAAATGACAACGCGGTTTTGGACAGAAAGTTTAATGAACTTATTTTAAGGGGGTCACGACAGAAAGTCAATTATATCTCACAAACTGTATAATGCAGATACTTAGTCTCTTTGGCAAAGTTAAATGAAATTCAAAATTCTACAGCTTCCTATGAAAATCTTTTATATAACCATTTGCTTTCAACTACTGTATTGCTTACGAAAAACCGAACAGGAACAGAATGGTGCTAATCCAAACTATTATTTATTCATTTTCCCACTTGACTGACAGAAAGCAAAAACAGCGAATCCGTCGGTCGGTGAATCTGGAAAATCGCAGTTTCATAAAAACTAACATCGCACGCGTGTCGCGACGTCTGCCACAGCAGCTCCAGCGAAAACAAACTCCAGTCTCCCGGTCCCGGTTGGACTCTACTCACTACTCATCTCCCCCTTTTCATAACCACCCGAACGTCGACGGCGCATCAGATGTTCGAAATGGTGCAGAACTTTTTAATTCACTCTCCTTCCGCCTGCAGCTTCTTCCTGCTGCGAGATGCAATCACGCTTGCACAGACTACGATACGACTGCAGCGGTCACTGGCCATTGTTGCTGACAAAAAAGAACAGATTTTTCCTTCCTCGTTTTCCGGGATTTTCTTTTTTGCATACTATATATTTTTGTCGGATTCTTTATACGATGTATTTATGTGCCAGAGTTGTGCACTCCGTACAAAGAAAAATTGAAAGCGGACGACTCCCATCGGTATGCATTCTTGGATTGCTCAGCGAAACCACGGTTGCATAAATCATGAATCTTTTTCTTTCTTTTGTTATTTCTGCTTTTCAGCCTGGTAAAGAAACAATTTTCTAAAGTGCGGTAAGTTATTCAACCATTAGATTCGAACAAATTTAAATTGTCCACGAAAATTGAACTCAGAAAGTTAACCTTTTTCTTGATTTAAGTTTATCATTGGAAGCGGATTGAATTTTCATTTACAAAGATCGATAGTCCGAAAAAATGTTTATCAAAGTCACGAACATGAGACCTAATTCAGCAGAGCATGAAACAGCTGAAGGACAAGGACAAATAGAGGCTCCAACTAAGGCTGATCAGATCAATACACCTCACAACTTTCGAATAATAAAGTTCGCCCCAGACTAGATTCGATTTAACCGAAAACAAAATCCATGGACAAAGCAAAAGAAATAATCGAAAATGCTAGGTATTATGACGGTGACGGAGGTTTCTTGCCAGCCATAAATAAATGCAACGCCACATAAATTAGACACATTTCCTGCTAGAGCGTAAGGCTCGGGGATTCGTCTGAAATGACACCATCAGCAATGGCATAAAGCTGGCACTAAATTATATACACCGCAATTTGTGTTGTGCTCCGCGACCACATTGGCGAAGCATTCGGTGAAACAGAATAATTTTGTCGTTGATGAAAGTGAGTTAATTCTTAGCCAGCCCACGCGACTCCGGTGCACCCATCAATCGTCGCGCCGCCGCCGAGTACCGACCGCCGCGGACCGAAAAACTCAACCGCGCTTGTTTGATCCCGAAAGTGAAACCCAATCGCTTCGTACCGGCTTTCAAGAGATCAATTATTACCGTGTTTGTTGGTCGGTTGGTTGGTTGCACAGGAACCCGCGCCATTGAGGAAACCCTGTAATTCCCAACTCATTCCCACAATGAGCAGCGTAACGCGAGTGAAGTGCGTTGAAATTGGAATCAACAATCGTTCGCTGTTTACGATCGGTTCCAGCCGTAGCCGCATCTTCAAGTGGTTTTTCTTCCAGACCTACAGCCAGCCAGCGTGCGGTTCTGATCCGGAAAATGAAGAATAATAAATCAAAAAGCACTTCATTGCTCTAAGATTTCAATAATCAACCCAACAGCAAGCGAAACCGCAACCGTCAATAAATGCTTCCTCCTTTGATTGACTGTTTGAAATTTGCTCGCGAAAAATGTAGTTTCATTACAATATCCATGGAAGATAAGCTTCAACCGGTAAGAGCTGGTAGCCGGTGGGAACGAATAGATTCAACCGAGTTTCAATCATGCTGGCTGAGTGAGCTAGTAGGCTCACTCGTAAGAAGCCCAACATTTGCAACATTCACGCCAGCCAGCCGTCTGCTTTGGTGTTATGGTAATTAACTCGTGACTCATGCTTACGGGCAGCACTCACTCACTGACAGCGAACGGGCGGCTGTCGGCTGTTGTTATTCTCAATGAAACGCTCGCTCGCTCGTTCGCTCGCTTTGCCGCCGTATGTTACGCTGTTACGGGGCTGACTTGTGCCCTCTGGGACACCGGACAAGGCTGCCGATGTGACGTCAGTGTGTGTATGTGGCTAACCTGTGGCCATGAATGGAATTTTATCCGTGTGGCTAGAAGGTATATCTGTAGTACCGGCTGCTGACAGCTGGCGTTTGTACGTCCACTAGGTATGTGTAGTAACGCTTCGGTAATTGTTAGTTGTTTGTTGCAACCGTAATAAAGACAAAACCAGCAGCTGCTTATGAAATACGCTATAAAAACAAGCAACTGCTCTCAGTTAGCAAATTATCTTTCTTCATTTAAACTTCTAAATTTGTCTTGTAAACCGTAAGCAAGTAAAGATTGTGATATCCTTCAATTTCCAGTTTGTATCAAATTGGATTCAGTTTATGCCGAGAGAAATGTTGTAGAACTTGGCTTATAAACTTGAATTTACCAGGTATAAATATTGGAAAGACAAATCCTTTTGTCCTTTCGTTCGGGTTACCCAGCTGGTCGCGTAGGGTGATTTATCTATTTTGGACAAGCGTTACAGCCTAATCTATTATGGACATTTTCCATTTGATTTTGCCGTAAAAGTCCAAAATAGAGTACGCCTGTCTAAAATATATAAATCACCCTATAATAGCGTATAAAACTTTATGCCGGGTCCTTTTGTGTTGTCATCATCAGATTATCAGGGAAACCACAAATACCAGTTCTGCCTAACGAGACAGCTGATGTTGCACACTGAAACACAGGTGAGCCTCAAGCATAGCCGACACGCCCGCAGCCGCGTCCTCAACCGCGCAACCGCTATCAATTTTCCAACACCAACAACCACAAATGAGCCAATATGAAGACAAAACTCCGACTTTCAGTGGTTATTAACTGGCCAGGGCTCGACCCATGGAACGATCTTCATCTTCCACCACCCTGGCATATATGCACTGTCCCAAGATAGGCCTACAAAGTAGATTGAGCGCAGCACGACATGGGTGTTCGCGGTAGTTGACAGAAGCTTTAAACCATAGAGTCAGACCCGCCTCCCAACTGTCCCCGCTATCCCCGCAACCTACAGAGAAATATGTTCGCAATTGTGGAATATGACCGAACGACCCATCATGTCAACGTTAGGACTTCGAAACCTAGCAGCTTTCCCTTCTGAATTTATAAAATTGACCAAAATTTATAATATTTTGTTCCTAGATTTCTTCCGATGACTTACTTAATTGGCATAACGTCTTGCGACAAGACCAGCGCAGTATAATTTCTCCGTCTGTTTCAGTCCATGGCAACTGATCTCCAATTCCGCGGGCACCCAGTGCTCGCCAGATCTCACTCCACCTGGTTTTGCCACCTCGCTCGCTGTGCCCCTCTTTGTCTTGTTCCTACCGGATTTGATGCGAAAACCATTTTTGCAGGATAGTTGTCCGACATTCTAGCAACATGTCCTGCCCAACGTATCCGTCCAGCTTTAACCACTTTCTGAATACTTGGTTCGCCGTAGAGACGCGCCAGCTCGTGGTTCATTCTTCGCCTCCATACACCGTTCTCTTGCACTCCGCCAAAGATGGTTCTTAGCACCCGCCGTTCGAAAATTCCGAGTGCTCGTAGGTCCTCTTCTACTAGTGTCCACGTTTCGTGCCCGTAGAGGACAACCGGTCTAGTTAGCGTTTTGTACAGTGTGCACTTTATACGGGGGCTCAAATTATTCGACCGCAAGTGTTTGTGGAGTCCGTAGTAGGCCCGACTTCCGCTGATAATACGTCTTTTAATCTCACGGCTGGTATTGTTGTCCTCTGTTGCCAACGAGCTAAGGTATACGAACTCGTCGACTACCTCGAACCCGTCATCCCCGTCGATTACCACGGTACTGCCCAAGCGGGCCCTGACGCGCTCGGTCCCGCCTGCCAGCATATACTTCGTTTTAGACGTATTTATCTTCAATCCAAACTTCTCTGCTTCACGTTTCAGTCTGGTGTACTGATCTTCCACCGCCTCAAATGTTCTGCCGACAGCATCCACGTCGTCAGCAAAGCAGATAAATTGACTGGATTTATTGAAAATCGTGCCCGCATTTCGAACGCCGCTCGTCTTATAACACCTTCAAGCGCAATGTTGAATACCAGGCAGGAAAAACCATCTTCTTGTCGAAGTCCCCTGCGAGATTCGAATGGGTCCGACAATCCACCCTTATCAGACCGGTAGTTCTTTATGAACTTGAAACTGTGACGCTACTCATGGAAGACAAACGCGCTCTTGCCGTGTTCGAGCAGAAGGTGCTGCGGACGATATTTGGTGGAGTACAAAGTGAAAGCGGAGAGTGGTGGAAGGCTATGAATCACGAGCTATAGGCACTGCTTGGGGAGATTCCCATCGTACATCTGGCAAAAGTCGGCAGGCTACGGTGGGCCGAACACGTTGTAAGGATGTAGGATGACAGTGCGACGAAAATAGTTTTCCTTAACAACCCAATCGGCACCAAGAACAGAGAGGCTCAACGTGCAAGATGGCTCGATCAGGTCGAAAGTGATTTGTGAAACTTCTGAGACGACTGGGAAATTGGTGACGAATGGCCCAAAATCGCGTTGAATGGAGACGACACCCCGGATGTATGCTGCTGATGCTAGATAGGTTCGTCTATGACGGATCTTCATCTACTTTCCCGACATAAAGTCGAAAACATAACATTCGAATAAAACAGCATTAAAGTTAAAACACCTTTATACAAAAACTAACGTTATATACCCCCCTTCAGTGGCCCAACACCAGAACGACAAAGACTTTATAAAATATTTGTAATGGCCTTATTATTTTTGCTTTTATCAATCTAAACTATCATAAAACGTCACGATCAAACAAAAGTATTTCTACAAATTGATTCGTATGTAAGAAGAGATCTCATTTAATTTTATCACTAAATCGTAGAAGTTTATGACAATTGAGAAGGTTTCACACCTTATTAAATTCCCAAACACAGACGACACATGTATATACGTGTTTCGAAAGAAACCCTTTTTGTAACAGACCTTTATTTTGTATCGCTCAAACTACAATAATTCATTTATTATTTTGACATTGTTAATTTAACTCTTCTGTATACTCACAAAAAGTTGTTTTAGTAATCCTCTATCTTCCTTCGCTTTCCTCTATTACTTTACGCTATCATTGATCGATTAACAGACTTGTTTAATTTCCAGGTTCTACGGATAAACACGGTAAGTATTCAAGTAAGTATTTATCTAAATTTTGTACTACTTTTCAGCAACTAACAAGATTGTTTTCACAGGTAAAAAAGTTTCTTCTGACTAACCTTCAATTGCACGGGAATCGCGTTCTACAGGTAAGTATAACTTTAATTATAATCGTTTCACCGTTAATTTCATTATTTTACTTACAGGTCGATCTTTCTCTGTCGGAAACACTATGCCGCGCCTGGCTAATCACTGGATTCTTTTTGCTAAAGCTTTAATTCTTGTACAACGTTCTGACTAATAATTATTTATCACTTTGTTTACACTTTTTCCATCCTCCGTACATGATATTGAACGTCAGGGCCTGTCAGCCTACTCACTTCACAAACGTCAGGCCAGGAGTCTGTCAGCCAGCCTCCTTTAACAGGGGAGAGCCGTGTTGTAACAATACGAATTAACTCTGTGGGATCCTATAAAATAAAGGTCCAAATAGAATGCGTATGATTTTGGCTACGTCGCAGAAATTTGACAAAAACTGAAAAAAATCTGGTAAATTTTCGCAACTTGGCCGAAAACGATTGTATTATGTTTGATCAGCAAGTATAATACAGCATTGTTCTTTCGATAGGATGTTCTTCGCGGTTACAGATCAATGAGAATAAACCGGATAAGTCATTTTCACAAGGTAAAACTGATTTAAAAGCTCGGAAATAAAAAAAACAGGCAGAACAAAACTTGTTCGGACCGGAAGAAACAAGAATGGATAGTATCAAAAGAGTAAGTAATATGAGATGCCACATGCATATAACGATTGGTTACTGTTATTGTGAATCAATTTTCGTGTCTTAGTGGTTGCAGCTCAGAAATAAAAAAACAGACTGTATAAAACACGTTTGAATGGAACGGAACCGAACTGGATAGTATCAGAATGACAAGCTTGTTTTAAATATCGTTGCAGATAATATGGAGTCTTGCACCAAGTTTGTGTTTTAACTTATGAGCATTTACTTAACATTATGAAGAATTATTTCATGTTTTCTTTGCGGTTATTTTCTTCATGGCTTCTCAACTTCCAAGCACATCTACAAACAGGGACTGGCTGTGAATCTCCTTTTATGCCTTGGCCGTTACCAAAAATCAATATTTAACGTTAATCTGCTCAAAATTTGGTAAATATTTTACATTAAATGCCTACATTATGACTTTTTTTTAAAACAGAGGTAATTGTTAGCAATGAAAAGTCCCTATTTTGACGTCATCTTTAAACACAAATGGTGATGTGTAATTGAATAGAAAAATGAACAATATAAGGTTAATTTTGGGACGGTGATGGCAGTGTGAAGTTATAAACCGATATTCGACAATACAAGATGGCGGATGAAGCCACTCTTGATTGACGAATTGAAATTGTAACAAGGCTTGATATTAGGTATTATAATTATATTAGAAGACTGCACACGGGGGTGCAACGAAAACGTACTTGATCAGCAATCGAGACTTGTGGTTTTGAGAAGTGTTGCGAAGACAAATTTTTGCGAATGTGTATTTAGCTAACAGCCACGGTCGTCGCTCAAGCACGTCATTGCAGCCCGAGCCGCTAATACCGATCACCCACGAGGGCTCGCATTCCTACCCGTGAGTAAAATCGAGGGCGAGAGAAGAAAAGAAAAAGTAATGCAAAGTCTATATCCCAGTGCGCCGTTAGCCCTCACAGGCAGCTGGATGTTTTCGAGTTGTTTGCTTCGTGAGTGGGTTATGCAGAAAGACGCTACGAGGCTGTGCGTTCGCGATTGAGTAGGTAGTATGTCTGCACACAGCAATGGCGGCTGTTTGTTTTACGTTTGGGTGAGTGGCGTAAGTGTTGAATGCCACATGCTTCTCCTACTCGCTCACTTGAGAGTAGAGATTGTTGGATTCTCGCTCGATTTGCAACATTGGTTTCGAGTTCCACCTGCTTTAGGTCACTATTGTCCATGTATTAAAAAAATTAATTCTTTCAATTTTTTTATTTTCCATAACAAGCGTTTACGCTTCCCAGAAAACATTAAAATATCGTGTAAAATAACCTATCTAAATACCGTCATCCGGGGATACTTGCAACACTTTGCTTGTTTTTATACGATTGGAAAGTAATTTCACTTTCAGAATAGGAAAAATGGATGCGCAAAGTTGCGTCACTGCATTGACATGAAATTATTTTTTATCGTTTGGTTCCTGTACACAATTAGTACATCATATAAGCTAACAAATAGCAACTTTGAGCTTTATTTATATTTTGAACTTGGGGAAGTAACGATGAATTCGTGTTGTTACTTCCAATATGGCGCGGCTTGCAGCACTTGAAAAATAGATAATTATAGTAATAGACAGTATGTTTGCATCTATAGGATGTTATTTTGTCTACTGCCATCTCCAGAAAAATTAAAATTGTGAAAAATTCCACGTGCCTTGAAAGGGCAATTTGAAGTTCGCCGACATGCCACATTTTCTCCGAATATCTTTCAAACAGCGATAGACAAAATTGGGAAACAAAACATGCCTCCAGTATCCCTTGTTTTACTAGAAATATACTCAAAATATCTAAAAATACCCCGTTTACTGGGTAACTTGCAACACCCCTATTTTCGGTTCATTCTACAGGCTCATTTAGTTGATAATTTTTTTCATAATCATAAATCAAAAGTACTGACCACTATACAAGTTTTGACTACTTACACTTGGACCTAAACGGTACACTTCGAAAGTTATACCAAGTCAAAGTTTAAAAGTGTTGCAAGCATCCCCGGATGACGGTACCAAAATTCACTTTCAAAAAACGCGTAAATTTCAAGATTCGTGTAAAAATAATCACGTATAAATCTATTTTAATGTAATATGCTTGGAGTTTACGGAAGTAATGTAGGTGTTGAAATATAGTTTTCATGTCTGGAATTCGATTGTCCTAATACCAAATAAGATAAAATTATTTAGTTGATTATTTGTTAGGTGTAGTTTGCGTGCAGTTTTAATATTTATAATAAATGACATCGCACACATAATCCTAAAACTGATTGAACTTCCAATCCATTTGTTAAGGGAACTTAACATGATCTTGAATAAATTTTGCGTGTAGGGGGAGACATTTATAGCCATCGTTGCCCAGTACATTTAGTGTTCTTCAAGGCAGCAAAATTGAGCGTCCGATTTTTTTGGCAATCAAACTAAAAGTAAGGCCGAGCCTCTGCAGTTTATCGTTTTAAAACACAAAGATACTATATTTTTTGCATTGGAAATGAGTTATTTCAGTACAAACTTTCTGTTGCTTGCATTTGTTCACAAATGCTCCATCTTGTCTCAATTTTGAGACGTGCAAAACTCTAAAGCATAACTAGTAATTATGGCGAAAACCATCTGCTCATTTAAATTATTTCGAAAACCGCCTTGCTTTCTCTCATCTGATGAATTAAACATTAGAACACAAACTATTTATCGCACAGCGGTAACATAACAATTTGTATTTATTATATATTTTATCGTATTCATTGTCATACAATTGCTGCGTGTTCAGCCACTGCCAGCCAGACGATCCCAGCGATAAACCGAAACTGTCTGTCATTATGTCTGCCATGCAAAACAACTGAATTGGAGTTTAATATCGCCAACCAGAAACCTTTTATATGCTTGATGCTTGTTTGCATGCATGCTTGAATGCCGGTAGAAGAAACCCATTGCGAACCGTCTGGAACTGGACTGCGACTGACAGAAGCGTTCGCTCTCCCCAGAGGGACGTTCAATGCCTCATTCGTTGATGGTAGCGGTAGTCACGCAACCGCGACTCGTCTAGATCTAACCATCACTTTTCGCGCCTCCCAGAACGTCTGGACGTGTGTATTATAACCGTGTTTCCTAGATGATTTTCGCTTTGTATTACTCTTTGTAATTATGTCGGGGAAACAAATACGGTGTTTATGGAAATCGATTTTCGATTTATTCAAGCTACTCCCTGATACTAGATATCATGAATAGCGGAGCTATTAATTCCCTCTTAACGTTAACGAGGATAGTTTCTTATAGAACAAACCGTATATTAAAGATAGAATTTATTTTCCTTTTTTTGCTGCATTGAAGAAAACAGGCTTTTGAAAACCAGTCTGTCTTGTTGACAACAGATTGCAATCAAAACCGTGACCCTTCCATCCACACCAATTAAGAAGAGTTGGGTTTGATGGAACTGAAAGATGCGGCGCTCCTCCAGTGTTTTCGACCAGACAGTACTGCTCGTTCAGTTTTTTCAAATCTGTTGATTTCAAATCTTTCATTTTTTGCGGGGTCATCTCGAACCTGCATAAATACGAAGGGGACCCGTCACAGACCGTAATTGCCTTCAATGTCAAAATAATATTTAGAGCTTGTACGAACAGCGATCGTAGCAATTCAAAGGACAGTCGCTGGTTATAGGGGAAACATTTCCAGTTGAGGTAGATGCGCCTATAGTCTCCTCTGAAACAGTTCGCTGTTCGCATGGACTACCAGTCGCTCGAATATCAGAGCACGTACGCACTCGTACGTTCGCTAGTCATTGCTCGGTATGAACTTGGAATTGGCAATTTGTTCAAAAACAAACGCCGCCGTGTGGCTTCCGTAGTAATTTGTTGCTCTGTCTAGGACTGCAGTCATATTACCCCATCTTTGTTTGCTCAACGGACAAAACAAATAGACCGAGTATTCATTATCGCCCTGTGCGCTTCCACTCAAGCGAACCGTTCTGTCCTCTGTAGTGCCCCAACAGAAACCAATCAATCAGGTTCGAAATCAATTACCGGGCCAGGAACCATGTGTGTGGGGCGGCCTTCGGGCAACATGTTGCACTCTATGTTGGCAAATTGTGGCCAAAGTGAATGAGCGATTCGTAGCCATTTTTAGAGCTGATCCACACAAATTGTGCACTTCACAATTCATCAAACATCATTTCACTGCCCTCTCAGGCCGATGATGGGGAGAGCCCCTTTGCAGGCTACATATGGCAACGCAATGGTGGGTGGCTCGGCACTGAGCAGCAGTGCTCCTCCTGATGCAACAGCGTAAAATTAATAGCTGACACAATTGCCTTTAATTCACTGTGGTGCAATGTAAAGGTCAGCCCCGAGTCTTCGGACCGGGTCGGTAGCAAGTGTTTATGAGTGCAGATGCAATTTATTTGCGACAAGAAGGGTTGCACAGAACAAGTAAATTTACAACCATGATTAAAATTTGATTTGTTTAACCGCGTCCGTCATGGAATCAACTAAAAAAGAATTGTGTTTGAGCACCTCCAATACTGACTGATGAATTCAATTGTTACCGCACCGTTATTTAAATAGTAGCGAACAAGCCGACGCAAATCCGGTTCGATCGATAGTTTCAAAGACGCATACCGCATGCCTGTCCGAAAGGTAAAGCCACGAAATAACCCCTGAGCTTTGTCGGGAGTTCAGGTTCAGGGTGAACGCAAGAATATGCATGTGCCATGCGCCAGCGAGCAACTCTTTCAAGAAGACTGGTACCAATCTGTTTATAGTGCCGTTTGGCACGCGATCTGCCTCCGTAAACATAGTCACGACGACTATTTTTAGATGCAACCGTGTACAGAACGAGCTGCCATTTGGTTCCTTTCCGTTAGAGATGTTGACGCGCGCGCTTGGGCCATTGCATCACGGCCATTTCAACGTGTGGTTGACGGATGGTTTGTCGCGTTTTTTTACCTCGACGGAATACTAATTCATTTCGTTGGTGACGTTTACTTTATGGAGTACTGCAAACATGCACTGAAGCAAGACCATCCGCAACTCACCTAGAAAGAGAAGAAATAAAATCATTCTATTTTTTTTTTTTTTTTTTTTTCTATGATGGCCCCGACCTTTCTTGGTCATTGCCTCCACCCCATACGCATCTTTGGAGTGGGAGGGACGGTTTATCTCTCGGATATTTGAAACTGATTTCTTCACATTTTCCACATCTTTGTTTATCTAATCAGTGTGACTTGTTGCATCACTCTCCCGCGTATGTCCATCATAGTATTAGTTCTTTTGACTACTAATTGGCTAAAGACTGCCGATACTGTTTTGCATGTCTTGCCTTTGCAAGCAACATAGTAAGCTCTCCTATCCAAGCAATTCTACCTTAGTAGACATCAGACTACACGAATCAATTTAATTTCAGCATCACGACGTGTTCATATGCATGTGTTGTCTTTAATTTAAAACTGACTTTTTACTGCCACAATTGCCCTTCGCTTAAACTGCGTTATATTTCTTGCAGACTTCACGTCCAACGGTAAACTGTTATATATTTGAAGACCTTTGTAAAAAAGCGACCTCTGAGTCGTATGTTTCAAAAATCGAGGTAATCTGAAATCAGAAGCTCCTCTAGTATTGTGTCTATGTACATCTCTGCCAAACTGGACTTCATGTGTTAGATACTCAGGCAAAATCCCTAGTTTCATTTTTTGTACGAACATTACGCTATTATAGATTATTCGTTGTTTCACTGACATCCATTGGAGCATATCCAACATAAGAGTTGTTGGTGTCAGCCGTTCACATCTAAGTAATGTTCTCATAATCTTATTTTGCAACCTTTGAAGCCTTTGCACCTGAGTATCTGACGCCAACAATAGCACCGTTGCGCAATAATCAAAATGGGGTAATATGACTGATTTTACATATGTTAGCTTGGACCAGAACGTTAAATATCTGCTTATTCGACACAATACTCCATACTTTATAGCTATCTTTTTTATTACGTAATCCACGTGTTCTGAAAAATTGAGCTTTTCGTCTACCTGCACTCCGAGATACTTGGTAACTTTCACTCTCTCAATTACGTTTCCATCTATTCTGAGTTCCACATTATCAGCATATTTCCTATTTCCTATTATCATCCATTTAGTTTTCGATAAATTTAAACTCAGTTTTTTCAGTTTCAGATACTCAGCGATTTGTTTCAGATCGTTTTCAGCTTCTTGAATCGCTGTTTCTAAGCAGTCACTTGTCCAATAGATTGTGGCATCATCAGCAAATAGTTTTAACTTTCCGCTTCCGCCCAAATAGCGTTTCAAGTCATTGATGTAAAGAATAAAGAGTAGCGGTCCTAAAACACTTCCTTGTGGTACTCCTAAGTTATTCTCGCGCGAATCGGAGACTGTGTTACCGTATTTAGTCCTTTGACATCTATTAGAGAGATAACTATTGAACCAATTCCATACCGTCTCACGAATTCCTATGTTATACAAAACATCAAGCAGTTGTGATCTATCAACTGTTTCGAATGCCCTTTTAAAATCCAGAAAAACAGCCACAGTATATTTTCCCCTTTCAATATTAGACTTCCAATTATGTAGTATCAAGTTTATAGCTGTCTCCGTGGAATGATTTGTCCTAAATCCTGACTGCTCTGGTATAATAATATCTTGTGAATTTATGAAAGTCATTAATTGTCCTTTGACAACGATTTCAAGAGTTTTTTCTTGGAGCTCTAACATATTAATAGGTCTGTATTCTGTTGCATTCTTTGTGTTACTAATTTTCGGGATTGGAACTATAGTTGATTCTTTCCATGATCTTGGGACCAAGCCCTCTGATAAACTTGTATTTATAATATTCAATAACAAGCCTTTTGTTTCCTTAAATGCATCCTTAAAAACTCTAGTGGACACATTGTCAATTCCTGCCGTATGTTTCAGCTCTTTAACAACGTCACATAACTGTGTCATTGAGATAAGTTCAAATCTACACATGCACCGGTTACACGTAGTCTGTGATGTAATTGTGCTAACATTTGAGTTTGGAATACTGTTCTGTATCTCGCATATACTATCAATGAAATAATCATTAAATTTTCTGGCCACCGTTTGTTCATTTGATTCTTCTATCCCATCGAATATTATTGTGTTAGTAGATACACCTTTAGGATTTGTGAGTCTTTTAATAGTTTTCCACATTTTTTTGCCGTCATGCTTATTTCTCTCTAATTCCTCTTGAATAGATTTATTTTTTGCATCTCGAATTGCTCTAGAGTAGTTGTTCCTGGCCAAAATATACTTATTCCAATTATTTTGTGTTTTATGTCTTCTATGTTCTCTATTAAGATGATCACACTCTCGTTTCATTTGTGCCAATTCATTAGTGTACCATCCACTACACCGATTCACATTTAGGATCTTATCGTCTATTAATTTAGCTACATTGTTTTTAAGCATTAAATCATAATTCTTGACACAGTTTTCAAAGATTCCATGTATACTGCAACTCAAGGACTGATCTATACCAACTATGTTTTCACTATCTAGCCTGTCTCGCCTTTGCAAGCCACAGGAAGAAGCTTGTGCGTCAAGTCGACACTGCCTTAGCAGACTACATAGATCACCTTGGTTGTATCTTCTCCAGCATTTTACTTTCAAGAATTCATCGTTTAATGCTAATGTATCGTCGATAGTAATACATATCGTTTCATGATCAGTGACTCGCAAGTTTGGCTCAATACTAGCTTCACAATTTACATGATTAACTAAAACTAAATCTATTCTTGTGCTGCTTTGGTGTGTAACACGAGTATCTTCATTCACAATTTGTCTAAGTCCATATACTTCTATCACTCGTCTTAATTCTTTGCTATCATTATTCGAATTGTAATCGATGTTAAAATCACCGCATATTATGCTATCAATGGTATCATCAAGCGCTTCCATTAACCATTCGTCTTCGAGTTTTCTTAGAAAGGCGATGTCACTGGCATTAGGAGAGTGATATACTCCTCCAACAATAACATATTTATTATCAATCTTTACTTTCAAGCCTAGAAACCAGTTTTCGTTGTCTGTTACATTCGATACTACTATTGTGCTTAATTTATGCTTCACGAATATTGTTACGCCACCCGTATGTCTGGAGTGTGATAAACAATTAAACATAGTGTACCCTTCTATTGAGAATGTCGCGGCATATGCTTCGTCAACCAAATGAGTCTCAGTTAACACCAATATAGATGGCTTACTCTCTTTAACACAAACACAGATCTCATCAAAGTTTGAAGTCAATCCGGCAGAATTGAGATACATAATTAAAAACTTTTTTTGCTATTTTGCGTAGTCAATAAATCGTTTTGCCTTACTTTGCCTCCTTTTGAACATTTCACACTCGTAGCTCCATGCGGGATGACAAATATCCAACTGGTTATCTGAGTCTAAATTCATTTTTGCCTTTCTACTATATAAATATATAGTATAAAGGTATAGAAATCACTTGGAAAACCGGAAATGGAAAGAAGGTCCTGCGGGCCGAATGTTATATACCATTCGACTCAGTTTCGAAAACTGAGCATTTTCTGTGTGTGTGTATGTATGTGTGTGTGTGTGTGTGTGTGTATGTGTGTGTGTGTGTATGTGACGCTTTTAATCTCACTCACTTTTCTCGGAGATGGCTGGACCGATTTTAATGTTCTTAGTGTCAAATGAAAGGTCTAGGTGTCCCATTGGTCGCTATTGAATTTCATACTGATCAGACTTTTAGTTCAAAAGTTATGTATAAAAATATGAAAAATATGGGACTTCATTATCTCATAGGTCCCTAAACCGATTTGAACAAAATTGATTGCATATGAAAGAGGAGCCTTGCAAACCCTTAACTTCCAAATTTCATGACGATTGGGCTTGTAGTTCGAAAGTTACATAAAGAAATGTGAAAAAATAATATTTAAAACATATTTTTGTAACATATAAGCAATAATTCAATGAAAAACATCACACGTTTTATTATTATTTGAAAATAACTGCTGAGATCTATCAAACGAAACCGAGTTATTTAAAATCGGACGGTTCATTCAAAAGTTATTTAAACTTTAACACTTAAGCACCGTATATTAAACCGTTAAAACGTGTGAAATCAAAACAAATGTTGATTGTATTTAATGCGTGTGATGTATGTGTGTATGTATGTATGTATGTATGTATGTATGTATGTATGTATGTATGTATGTATGTATGTATGTATGTATGTATGTATGTATGTATGTATGTATGTATGTATGTATGTATGTATGTATGTATGTATGTATGTATGTATGTATGTATGTATGTATGTATGTATGTATGTATGTATGTATGTATGTATGTATTATGTATGTATGTATGCATGTATGTATGTATGTATGTATGTATGTATGTATGTATGTATGTATGTATGTATGTATGTATGTATGTATGTATGTATGTATGTATGTATGTATGTATGTATGTATGTATGTATGTATGTATGTATGTATGTATGTATGTATGTATGTATGTATGTATGTATGTATGTATGTATGTATGTATGTATGTATGTATGTATGTATGTATGTATGTATGTATGTATGTATGTATGTATGTATGTATGTATGTATGTATGTATGTATGTATGTATGTATGTATGTATGTATGTATGTATGTATGTATGTATGTATGTATGTATGTATGTATGTATGTATGTACGTATGTATGTATATATGTATATATGTATGTATGTATGTATGTATGTGTGTATGTGATCCCAAGCAACAATGTGAGTTTGATTGTACTCTTATGGTGGTTTTCATGACCAATTGTGGTCTTGAATGCTATCATAAGAGTGTAATAAAACTCAAATTGTTACTTGGGATGACAATTTGCAATTTTTAAATTTGCATTGAAATTCAAGAAAAGTCTTCAAGAAATTGTCTGAAGTTTTTGAAGCCTCTTAGTGGAATACGAAATTTGAAATTAAAGAAAAGAAAAAACTTTTACCGACTAAATTCCACTATTTAATATTTATTCGCGACAGATACGTATACGCTTTGGAATAAGACACTTATGAAGCCTGCACGTCGTAGGCGAACTACGTATCTGTTGCAAATAAATATTAAATAGTGGGATTCAATCGAAAAGCTTTTTCTTTTCTTTGATTTCAGTTCACTTGCTGTTACTCACAATTGTACACGAAAAGCAAACAGCGAAGAAAAGCAGTTAATTTAAGCATGTAGGTCTTTTTAATCAATAGATACTAGAGCTTAGAAATGTTACATGAAAAATAGTCCTGAAGTAAACGTTGCACGGTAGTAATTTTGTAAGATTTGTTTTCGTTAATGACATTTTAAAGGACAGATGTCTTATGTCATGTATCATGTTTCAACAAATAAATCAAAAATGACAAGCACTGAAAATCATATCGATCATATTTCCTATTCTCAAGCATGTTTAAGGCGCAGCTTGCACTATTTTTCGACCTCATCTTGTTTTCCTAACCCTCTAACATTGTAAGAACGATGCGATCAAGCTAATGACTATCTTTTCATGAAAGTACATTCAAAAGAAGCTTAAGTTTTGATTTTCATGCAAAAATAATTATCTGAAGGAGCGCCAGCTAAGAAAAAGTTCAATTTCTCTTTTTCATATCTAATGCTCTATTCAGTTATTTTTTCTAATTCAGATATATCGCAAAATTGAAGCCAAGCAAACTAATAGTAAAATTTTGAGATTAATCATTTTGTTGTCGATATCCTTTGTCTTCAAAAGCGAAGTATAATAATAATTTTTCTGAACTCTTGTTTTTCAAAGATGCTAACTTTTGAACGCATGGTATTAATTAATTATCAAAAAATCTGTTTTGAACACATATTTCATATTGTCAATTCAAAACAAGTTTCGTATATGGCTCTGAAGCCCAACAGTTAAGGCCGACCGATTATAAAACTAAATAAGGTGTTACAAGTATTTACGCACCCAAGGAAAGAAAATTTAATTATTCTACGCAATACGTTGGTAATTTTACTGGCAAATAAGGATTTTGAGGAATACGGAACGGATATTTAAAAATATAGTCAAGTTAATTATACATAGACGTTCCTGAGAAATTAAATAATGATTATTGTGGCAGTAGAAAGGCTACGTCACGCCGCTAGGTGGATTAATTCGGGTTTTTTGTTAAATTTGTCGCAATTGATACATTTTTCTGCATTGCCTTTACATTCTTTTAAATCATGATTTTCCGCGCATCTAGGACAGCATACATTTTCTTTACATTCCGCTATTTTGTGGCCATAATTCCAGCACTTATAACAACGCAGTACACTAATCTCTTCAAACACTTTACATCTATCCCATCCCACATTTACTTTTTTCTTATTCATAATAGACTCAAACGTAACAGCATCTACTTCCAATATAGATACCGTTGTACTATTTTTCCACTTATCATTATTGAACGTCTTAATTATTTTAATGTCTGCTTTGTCATGTAAGTCATTTTGTTTGATGAGACTATTGATAAATTTACTACCATCAATATCGTCTTTCTCTTTTTCATACCCCACAATACGAATTCTCGGTTTACTTGGTTCTTTAATTTCTACTTTATATTTATCACCTAGCACCTTTTGCGCATTCGTTTTCAATTCAATAGATTTTTGCTTTGTGACGCATTTGACAAACGCTTCCCCTGTAGATTCAGAAAAGCGAACTGATTTTACTCCAGATGTAACCGCGTTTAATGAATGCCGAATATCTTTTTTCGTAATATCAACATCTTGACTAGCTATCGGTCTAAAACAAATCGTTTCAGCTATTTTGTTGTTAATTATAAAGTTTTGCTCATCAGCAGCTATACCAGGCATACACTGGTTTGCTTCCTGGTAATTATTCGCTATTCTTCTACGTTTTCCACTTCTAAGAAGTCCCCCATTGTCATCATAGACGCGTTTTTTCATATTTGGCGTTTGATCCCTAAATATTTTATCTCCTGTTCCTGAACTAACAACTTGCGACCAACTACTTTGCATAAGAGGAGTATTACTAGAGTCAGAAAAAAGTTTATCTTTTATGCTTGAAATTTCTCGTTTTACAATTTCCGTTATTTTATTTTCAATTGTTGTCATAAATTTTTTGGTCATCACTGTAATTTCATCACATACAATCTGCTTCCACGCATCTTTCATCTGTGTCATGCACGCATCACTCATACGTATACCAGTCACACTCTCGTTCGTATCATTATCGCTCGCATGAGAAACTTTGCGCTGTTTGTTTTCCTGCAAACCTTTGCGACAGTTAAAACATACATACAGCAGTACGCTGTTCTCACTCATGGCATGAATGCCGGTTTTAGTTAATCCTGCACAGGAGACATGCCAATTTCTTTCGCATTCTCCCGCGCACTTAACATACTCAGATCCTCTCGCAATTTTCTGCTCACACTCTACACACGCATACATTTTGGTCGCTTTGGCTTAGGTACGCGAACGCGACCCAGCACGACATAAAGACTATGGAATAAAGCACAAATTTACTATTTATTTTTAATCTTATGGCACATATAAAACATCTATTTAATTTTCTACTTAGCTCAAGCGATAGCCGGGATGCTAATTTATCCAATGAAACTCCACTTCTTTTTCATACACTAACTACACTTATAAAAATTTGATAGAGAACTTTAACAATCAATCATCACATCCACTCACACCGAACATTCAATTGATTAATTATTAGCGTTTATGATGGTACACTAAACGTAGAATAGTACTTTGAATCAATGAAAATAACAAAAGCATCAAACTTGGAGCAATAAACTGTTCTAATTTTTTAACATAATTCGCATGTTTAAAATAGACTACACTAGACTACATCAAGATTTGTTTCTTAAAAATAAGACATTACTTATTACGAAGATAACCATGCAGCTCCTTTTATTTGAAAATCGATGGAGGCATCTTGTTTACTATGGCTTCAGTTGACCCCATTGTATTTGAAATCGGTGGAGGCGCCCGATTTATTATCAAGGCAGCAGCAGAAAAGAGAATTCTTAGTAGAAAGCTGCGAACTACTAATCCACAGGATATATCAAATAATTCAATGATCAACAAACTGAGAAAGCGCACGTTTTTACCACGAACATAAAAGATACAAAAAATGAGTCATGGACCAAACAATATTTGAGCACTGAGACCTTAATCATGATTCATACCAACAGCACGACTTCATTGATGACTAAGAAAGAGCGCACGCTTGGTTTTTAATAATGAATTTTCCAGAAAAAAAATTCTGCGAGAACCCAATCAAGAGAGCATAAAAATAAAATCTTTCATTGCTTAAAAGTGAATGCTTAGTACTATTTAATTGTAATTTCTCAGATCAGTGCCTAGCTTAGATCATGCTCACCATTGTTGTTAGCTTTTTTGCTTTGAGGTCTTTGACCATAAAGGCGTATGGCGTAACGCGAGTGCCACCTAGCGGTAAAAATATGCACCGATTTGTTTCTGATTACAAGAAAAATATGCTTTTCAAAAGTGCGAAATCGCCCATAAAAGTGCCATTTTAGATTGAATCGTTCCGATCTCTTCGGCGCCTTTATTGCTTGGAAGTACGCCGCAGATACCGAATCGATTCAAATTAAAATAGCGCTTTTATGAGCGATTGCGCACTATGGAAGGTGATTTGTTTCTTCAACCCGCAATACGTTTTGCCGATAATTCCATGCGTTTGATTAGTTGCGGCACGGCTGCTAGGCTGGATAACTTTCGCTAAAAGCTGTGTATGACCCTCTGTTTATACGTGACCATAAACTTTCCAACTTTCAGCCTGTTCAAATGATCCAATCAACTGGATTCTTCCGTTTGATGGATAAAAAATTTCAACGTCCACCTCTCACCATGAATTCAGTGATAAAACCTAATCAAAACTATCCTAGTTGGAAAGGGTCCATAAGAAGTGAATTGCTGGGTTAGCTAGCATAAAACGCCGGTCATTTCGCTTCGCAATGCAAACATAAGTCAACGTGCTTAACAGTTTTATACCCCTGCTGCACAGGAGCTACATTCCCAAGAGGAAAATGCATTCGTTGCTCTTCCGTTCATGAACGGACGGGTTGTTAAGAAAAACACATCAGTTAAAACACATTTGTAACCTTTCAATGAGCGCAATTTAATTGTACAGTTAAGTTAAGACGTTTCCATTACAATACGGTTCCATTTCCTGCGGTATGTAACTACCCACTACTAATAACTAAACGATCTCTGCATTGCTCGGTAAAACATTAAAAAAACTGGATCACGTTCACATGACCACAATAAAACATGTAGGTACACACAATTAAAAAACGCAAGGGCTGAACGCACCCGTAAAACCGAAAGTGAAAATCACTCCTCTTCATTCTTCCTTTCTTTTGGTTGCGCACTAAAATATTTACCGCCGCGGCCGAGAAAGGATGAACCGAAGTAAAGTAGAACAAATAGATTTATGGCGGGCTTTATGAACCACGCGCCGCGCTTCAAACTGCCTCCTGTGCCTGTTATTGCGGGACCGATCGACCGACCGACCGACCGACCAACGGACAATTAGAAAGCCAGAACGTAAAATGTGAATGTGGTTTTTCTAAACCAGTATGGATCGCAAAAACATTTCGATTGGTTTCGACAGTCTATTGATAGTACAATGCAATCATTTTTACTGTTCCATAAGACTGGAAGTAGTTAGCAGAAATTCAGTAAAGGCTTAGTGAAAGCTGGAAAATAAAAACTAAATATTTGATGCATTTTACGGCAAGAAAATCTGCCCTATTTTTCTTTCAAGCTTTTCAAACATCGTCTCATCGGTTAAGGTTGGGTTAAGGTTGGGCAAACAAACAATGATTGATTTATTGGAACGAAGAAACTTTCACGTTTTCGTTTGAAACCAAATAACAACAATTTTCCAAGTGCAACTTTCAACTTCAAGTTTAATACTCTTTCGCCACAACGAAGCTATTGTGAAGAAAGAGCATCCAATTAAATGCATACTTGGCCTCATCAAGCCTGCCATGAAACACATTTTTTCAATACCCTATAATACTTCTAAGACATCAAAATCAGATGTAAGTCGAAAAAAAGCAAACTGCAGGCACTGTCAAGAATGAACGATTCAAACAATCACATGCAAGCATATTTTTGCTTCCCACGCCCGGTACGACAATCTTACACAGCTACAATTTCCTTTACATCGAGTTCATAAAAAAGTATCAGAATCTTTCCGTCCCAACAGGTCAGTAACTATTTTTTTCGATTGAACTTTGACGAAATTAAAAAGTTAAAACTTGAACGAAAGTAAAAAATGCTGTAAAGGATCATATTGAACATCGACATTGAACATTATCGTCTTCCAGAAACCAGCTAGGGTAGTTGATCCAATAGTTGTGGTAGCACCAATAGTTGCGCTACTATTCATTATTAATGCATATTTTCGTCACCGTAGCATTTTAGATAAAACAATTACGTTCATTATATAAAACAGGTTTTTAGAAGTATTGGTAGTTAGACTACACGATTTAAAATTAAAGCATTATTTGCTAAAATGCCAATTTTCGAAAATCTAACGCGCAGTTGGAGCGCACAACTATAGGCGCTCATCTATAGTTTTGCTACGATGTTTTTTCACTTAGCAACCTAACAATGTATATGGAATAACACAATTAAAGGAACACCAAACTTAATTAAGGAAACATTAGCGCAACTGTTGGTACAATATAATTGAATCGGAAAATTCCTTTTTACTTAATAAAGCTTCTCGTACAACGAAAGCAATTGTCTTGCCTTGTGACAAATACATTGTATTTGATAAATTTATATTCCACAAGCATTAATTAGAGCATATACCTCAATAAACAAGAAAAATGAAGTTATATTGTGCTTAGTGGCGCGACTTATGGAGCACCCTACCTATATCTATTTGAAGAAACCTGGGAAATGGCGATGAGCAAACAACAACACCTACCTGTGTGTGGACGTTTTGCAGTGACAACAGCTTGCTTCTGGCGCTAGTGTACATTAAATCGTTCATATTTACTAGCCAGAAGCAAGTGGTTATCACTCAAAAACTAGCTATTTCAACATGCTAGAAGTATTCCGGGCGCATCTGCCTCACATATTTGTACACTCAAAAATCAGAGGGGTTGTGTACAAGACACGACCGCATATATAGGTGACGCAGGACTACGTAAGTCTCTTTGTAGTGATAGTGGCATGTATTCATGCTTGTAATCATTCGATTCTTCATGTATACATGCTATATGCAACATATATACATGCTACATGCGTTGTATGTAACATTTATCAAAGTAGTAACATTGCATACGTTCAATTCTCAAAAGATTGTGCATTTGGAAACAATTTAACAAAATCAAGAACACAAACTATTGCTTTCCTGCTACCTTACTGAAATTAAGAATTGTTTTTATTATCCATGGTTTCCCACGTTGAAGGGATTTTACCAATTCAATCCTTTTTTATCAACAGCACATCTTTTCACAACACTTCTAATGAAACGGCAAGCATGCGTATTCATACAGAGTCGTATTATAACCGAACACTACAGCTGTAGCACATTTTTCCAACACAGATATCAAATTCGCCGAGGTTTAAACGTCTCGCAGTAAAGAATTTGCGATCTGTTGTGACAACGAACTTTGGAACTTTTGGAATGACACCCTATCTCAAAACTCGCCTTAAGACGTATTCCTACGTCATCGGCTCGTCAAGTTTACGTGAAAACATAGGTATTTCTCATCCATCACACTTTTCATGTAACATTTACGTGAATTATTGGTAACTCGCACTCATACTAACCAGTTTACGTGCGATCCCGGTAAATTTTATCAACTTTCCCATTAACTAGTACATGAAGTTCATGTAACTTACTGTACAGAAGTTTACATGATTTTTCACGTGGATGGAAGAAGTAGAATTGTTCTGTGATACGGTATTAAGAGCTATTTAATTTCTAGAAAAGTAAACGTGAACAGAATTATGTGTTTTCCAAACCGTCATCGAGTGATGATACACGTAAGTGATTGCCTCTATTTTTTCGGTCTAATTACTTGCTAGTGGAGAAACAGTGATTTTGATGTTTAATAATGAATGAAAATTAGCAAGTTACTGAAAATGAAGATAGTTATAACACATTAAAGCCTCTTAGAGCTATATTCGCGGACTAGACTGGAGCTTGGATTACTACCAGGACTGAGGTTTGCACTAGGAATAGGACTAGGGTTTGAACTAGGACTGGAAGTGGGGTTTGCACTAGCACTAGGACTCAAATTTGGGCTAGGACTGGGGTTTGGACTAGCGTTACGATTACGGCCAAAAGTAGGGGCTAGGGCTAGTACCAGGCCTAAAACTGGGGTGTGGACTAAAACTAGGACTGGAGTTTGGACAAGAATTAGAACTAGGGCCCGCCTAGCTAGCTTCGAGGTACGATGCTGGTCTAACAAGCCAGTCGTCGTATGTTCGAATCTCGGCTAGGCGGTGCTTGCTAGTTAGAGTCAGTAGGATTGTTGCACTGGCCTCGTAATTTTTCTGTACTCTAACAGCCGGCTGCGAAGTCTGTCGATAAAGAAGGGTAATGTCTAAAGACGGTATAAACCCATGACTTTGCTTTTTAGAACTAGGGTTTGGTCTAGGACAAGAACTGGGGTTTGGACTAGAACTGGGGTTTTGGCAAACACTAGGACTATGACTGAGGTTTGAGCTAGGACTAGGACTGGGGTTTGGACTAAGACTAGGACTTGTGTTAGTAATAAGACTGAGGTTTGAAATAGGGCTATGGTTACGACCAGGGGTAGGGGTTAGGGCTAGGGCTAGGACCAGGACTAAGATTGGAGTGTGGACTAGAACTAGAACTAGGACTAGGGCTAGGGCTAGGGCTAGGGCTATGGCTATGGCTATGGCTGCGGCTACGGCTAGGACTAGGGGCTAGGGCTAGGGCTAGGACTAGGGTTAGGACTGGGGTGTGAACTAGAACTAGGGCCAGAGTTTGGGCAAGAATTAGAACTACAATTTGGACTAGAACAAAAACTGGGATTTGGACTAGGACTAGGACTTTGGCTAGGACTAGGACTAGAACTGGGGTTTAGATTAGGACTGGGGTTTGGACTAGGAATAAGGTTTGAACAAGGCTGGAAGTGGAGTTTAGGCAAGGAATAGGACTGTAGTTTGGACTAACACTGGGACCCTAGTTTGGACTAGGACTGGGATTAGAACTAACGGGTGGCAACTAAAATTTTGGAATTTTTCAGCGGCCCTTATGCTCAACAAAAAACGAGCTCAGAGACAAATGAGAGTATGTATGTGTAAGCTCTCTCTCTCTCCTATTTTTGTTTATATTTTTTGTTTTGTTTATTCTTGCCCAGTTTTGCTAAAAATGACGTCGAAACAAGAAGCATTTCGGGAGCGCTTAGTACACTTCTACGAACTGCAACAGAAATCTCGGCAAAAAGTATACGGTACAACATTTAAAAAACAAATATGTTGCGCCTTCGACTGTTTACCATATCCTAAGATGCCCAACAACTATTCGCAAGAAAGGTAGTGGACGACCAGTCAAACGAATGAAAATTTTGATCCCGTTTCTACAAAAACATCATACAGATCGACAATACGTGTTCTGGCCGGATAGAGCAACGTCGCATTACGCCAAAAGAACACAATCGTTCCTGAATACCCTTTCGATCCCATTTTTACCCAAAAACCACGTCCCGAAAAATCTATCTCAGTGCGCCCAATGGAAGATTTCTTCGGGATTTTGGTGCACAAAAATAACTGGAGAGCCACGAATTGCAAACAGTTGATTGGTAGAATCAAGAGATGCATTCGCAAAGATGACATGACGGCCGTACAACGCTCCTGTTTCGACGTCAAACAAAAGCTTTACCGAACAGCCGATTACGGACCGTTTTCAAATGTACACTAATTTTTTTTCAACCAAGGGATAATGTATCTTTAATTTCGGTAAATCAGATCTTCTTCATGAATCTTTGTCTTTTTTTGACAGCTTGAAAAAAAATTCCAAAATTTTAGTTGCCACCCGTTAAGACTGGGATTTGGACTAGCACTGGGACTGGAGTTTGAACTAAAACTGGGGTTTGGACTAGGACTAGGACTGTAGTTTGGACTAGAACTAGGACTGAGGTTTGAACTAGGACTAAGATTTAAGCATAAGCATAGGATACCGCCCGCCCGTGTGCTGCTACTCCGTTATTGACCAGGACCGATGAAAATTGCAAAATGATGGCTGGAAAAAGCATACTTCGGACAGCACGCTATTCCTCATTGTGCAACCTTATCAGGTCCCTGCATGCTGATCAATACCGACGCCGGCCACGTCCGAATGCGGGTCCTAATGGGATGGAAAGGAATGTTAGTCCAATACTTGTTGCTACTAAAGATTTGGGAATCCTCTGTATCTTCACAAGTGTTTCGGGAAAGGAATTGTTGTTAGTAGATGGGGGGTTAGCTAGATGGATAATGTAAGTATGTAAGCTCCAGTTATATGCAACTAAGCTGGTTGTTCCAAAATTCTCTTGTAAATTAGATCCGCGGGCTGGAATGACTTTTAAGATTAATAAAATTACCCTATACTTCCCGTAAATCACCTATCAAATCAGACCACGGGTCGCAAGGACTATATTCAAGAGTAGCATGCGGCCCGCGGGCCGCAGTTTGGCCATCACTAATCTAGAGCTAGGGTTAGGACTGAGATTTTGGCTAAGACAGGAGTGGGGTTTGGACTAAGATTATGACTGTCGTTTGAACTAGCACTGGAACTGAAGTTTGGATTAAGACTAGCACTGGGGTTTGAACTAGAACTTGAACTGGGGTTTGAACTAGGACTTTGACTGGAGTTTGACTAGGGCTAGGACTCCGGTTTGAACTAGGACTAAGACTGGGGTTTTAGCTTGGACTAGGATTGGGATTGAGACTAGGACCAGGCTTGGCTTGAGTTTGGAATCAGACTTCAACTTGGACTTATGATCTTAGACGTAGACGTGGACATAGTCTTGGCTTTGCAAAGTCTGGTCGACCTCCATCCATTCTTCCAAGCGCATGAAAAAGTAGAAACGAATGTGTAGCTTGTACTGATATCTATTCAGCAGAGATATCTAAGCCAAATTACCACTGATGGGGCATGATGCCTGACTTATATCGAGAAGGAACAGCTAACATTGAGACAAGAGATAACTGAGACACTCTCGGTGAATACAAAATCCTGAATGTTTCATTCTTGGCGAAATTTCACAGTTATATGATAAATTTGACGTAGGACTTCGTCTTTGTTTACTATACTGGGACTGGGTAGCACTTTGTGAAAACGAAAATAGAAGTGTAACGTTTGAATGAAGGATTTCAAATGCTAATAACTACTAAACTACTGAACGAAACTGAACAATTTATATGTCGTTGGATAGATAAAATAACCAGCATTTTATGGTGGGGGCGGTAAGAGAACAATTTAAAGAAGGGCGTAAGAGGGGGGGTAAATTAAACACTAAAAACTGGAGAACTAATCAAGCAAATGGAACCAAATTTGGCATGTGGAGTTTTCGGAAGGCAGCATTTTTTTCTATGGAATACTGAGACCCCTTCCTTTTCTAAGAGGGGGGGCTACAACTAATCAAGCAAATGGAACCAAATTTGGCATGTGGGGGTTTCAGAAGGCAAGATTTTTTTCTATGGTAAATTGAGACCCCTCCCCTCTTAAGGAGGAGAGCTATGGAAATAATATGGATAATATGTATGGAAATAATATACAAATTTCCTCATAACTCGAGAACTAATCAAGCAAAAGGAACCAAATTTGGCATGTGGGGATTTTTGGTGGTAAGAATTTTTTCTATGGTATTCTGAGAGCCCTTCCCTTTCTAAGAAGGGGGCTCCCATACAAATGAAATACAAATTTCCTCATAACTTTCAACTAATCAAGCAAATGGAACCAAACTTGGCATGTGGAGGTTTCAGAAGGCAAGAATTTATTCTATGGTGAATTGAGACCCCTCCCCTCTTTAGAGGGGGTGGGGGGCTTCCATACAAATAATATTCAAATTTCCTCATAACTCCAGAACTAATCAAGCAAAAGGAACCAAATTTGGCATGAGGGGGTCTATGGAGGCATGAATTTATTTTATGATGGTTTGAGACCCTTCACCCTCCTACCACAGGGTAGGGGGATAAGGACTCTCATACAAATAAAACAGAAATTTTTGCGTATGTGCCATATTTTCTGCTGTGTAACAAGCGGCAAGCTGTGAAAGTAAACTAGTAAAACCTTCTCGGAGCAAAAGACAGTGAATTGACGCCGCTAAATTACGTGCCTGTACCCATTCATGCCAAAAGGACAGTCGAATGGCACGTCATATTTGCGATGGATGTGCGCTGGCTTTAATGTTATTTGTAACTAATGGCCCTTTTAAAGGCCACAAGCGAGTTAAAGTAAGATTACTGAAACATGTCAAGCTACGCATAATCATATATAATACAATAATCTGTGGGCTGGTCATTCACACAATGTGATGCACACAAGTGCTTTTTAAAAGAAATCTCAATGTCTCAATGGTTGCAGGTGTTGTACTTACGAACCTCCGTCCACGTATTTTCAAAGCCACCATTGCATTCTTAAGAATTGAATCTGATTATTTCGTTTTTCTCTTTTAAACATTCACTTAAACAATGGCACTCACAGATTCTTATAAACATACATATGCCAGAAATGTACATTAGTCTTTGATCCAATAATCTGATATATTCCTACGTCACCCTTTCGTACAACCCTTAGGGCTGTATGCCTTGTAGTTTTTTCCATGTTAACGCTTGCTATTATGGTTGAAGATCTGCCCTAAAATTGAAAAACCTTAACATTATTCTCCACACTTTCTTACTAATAATCAATTTTTACCATTTATCAGTTGAAACACAATCTTTTATCAAAGCGAATCAACTTGTAGAAGAACTTTTGATCCAAAAATCTTGGTAATCTATTAAGAAATAAACCTTTATTAAGCGTTCGAGGCCTGACCGATTCATCATTTTTAAATCAGAATCAAGCTTCCCTTCCCGTAAGACGTAAGGCGTACTTCAAAATATGCACTTTATAAGTTGTTGAAAGTAGTTCATTTCGATTCGATTAGAAAATTTGCGTGAAACATATCTCAGGGAAAATAATCGTTTGAAAAATTTACCTTCAATCATCAAACTCAGAGACATGATCCTCACCGAAAGAAAGTAATTTCAATACCAACAATTTCCATAATTGATTAGTGATAGGCAAAACAGTATGCAAAAAACAATCGACGATGACGGACTAAACAAAACCAATACATGAAAGCAATCACTTATTTAGCGTTGCGATGAACCCATGATAATCTAGTGCAAGTGAGTGACTTTCTGATGGTGGTGGTTGGATTCAAGTGTGCATGTTTGGAATCATTTTCCGCCGTCCGCACGCAATCGCAGACAGGTATTTTGTAAGCAAATGTAGTAAAAAAAAATAGTCGAGAGCATCATCATTTTGCAATGAGTTGCACCGTGTGCCGCTGCATCATGCAGCTCCGAGCGTGACTAATTCTAATGTTCGCATGTTTTGCCGGCATATTGAATTTCCTACTGTGTAGTTTAATAGCAAACCCATTTCAATCAATTTTCAGTGTATCTATAATATATTTGGTAGCTAACCATCCAAGGCAGGTTGTATCATAACTAACGTTTCAATTTAAAGCTTGAGATATAATAGCTTGTTAAGTAGCGAGACACGAAGAGCTTCAACAAACCGATATACTTTCGAATAGCAAAAACAAACATTTACTTCTGCCATGAAGCAGAACCGGTCGCAGCTTCGTTTCCGAAAGAGGCTTGTGTAGTATCTAGCGTTTTTGATATTTATTTTTAGGTCTGTTCTGTTGACTCACGTGTGCTACACATACAGTTTGTGCGTTATGCGTGTATCTTAAAAACGCAATCGCTTTCCCAATATGCATTTGGATGCAATCGGCAGCAGGGCGGTGACCTACTGTCGTGGTGGTGGGGAGAATTAGAATTTTAGACATTAACATAGATTGTTAATAAAATTAAGTCTAACCAACACAAATTTTAAGACAATTGCAGATAGGAAAAGTTACCAGAAGACGAAAACTAAATCAACGCAACGCTCAATTTTCCACATATGTGATTTGTAGTAAACTACAAATAAGCTAATTCCTCATTAAAAAAATTCCGTTGCAGTGCTCAGATTAAAGCTATCATCATCAATACTATTATGAGCTAAAACCTACTTCCCACTGAAGCCACGCATGTCAAGAAAGCATAAACTAAAACCGTTTTCATTCCATTTTTGCTTCTATGGCAACATTACACACAACATATGTATACGGCAACGTCTGCTCAGCGGGATTTGCACCGAAAGCGAAAAATACCAACCGTTTTTTTTTAATCGAATGATGACCACAGAGAGCCAGTGGTAGTTTATCTAAATTTATAATCTACTTTTAAGCCTCTGGCAACCATCAAAATTTCGCGCGTAAAAATGCAGGGCTTGTATTTTCTTCACATTAACACACTTTTTCCGAACAGACCGATATCTGTGGTAAGTCTGAGTTAACCAACCAGAGAAGGGTTTCAATGTTGGTTACAGTTATTAACGTCTACTTTTTACGATCCCATCTCTATGTGTAGCGAATAAATCAGAAGTGAGTTCCAAGAAAACTAACCTCACTGCCGCAACCCGACCCAACAGAACATCGATCCAGTTAGTTTAACGGGACTTCTTCTCCAAAACAAGATCACACACATCACATCCCGTTTAGCGGACGCGGCAGCAAAATCTGCAACAACAAACAACAACAACAAAAAGCAAAACAACTACTGTGCTCTGTCACCACAAGTGTTCAAGTGCTTTTATTTTAATTACATCAGCTTCACATGGCACCGCACCGAGGCGAGTGATGTCAACTTATGCGACCGCGCACCGCCCGATATGATGATCGCATTCTGTCACGATCCTCGGTGTTGCTCTAATAACGGCGCTGATGGTTGCCGTGATGAAATTAACAATTAGCCGTAATGTTTCCAGAGCTTTTAAAGTAAACATCTTTGGAGAGAAATTGTTTGGTCGCTTTTAGGTATGTACCTTTTTGTGACAATGCCGGTCCGAATTCAGCATCGTATCACGCGACAGGACAGCAGCAGCTTAGCTTGACAACCGCGTAAAACCAGTTTCTTTTCGTTCCCACCAGAATACAAAGCCGCGGTGCTGCGTAATATGCGCTCTGAAACCTGACCGTAAAGTGAATTGTAGGTCATGATTGGTTTGCCAATTTTTTACTGTATCGATTCAGATCTGAATTGTCCTTGATGAACAGGGGGGTATTCGATTTCGAATTTAACCGTTGAGGGCTTTTGGAACGTACGGTAAAATAGTTAGCCACCGAATGAGTAATTCCACACAAAAGAGAATCATTATGATGCTATGATCACTCGAGGGAACTTATCTACAATGGCAATTTCACCATCGACTACACACAGCAGTTCAGTTGATTTATTTCGTAGTCATAAAAAATATCTGCATGAAGAGAAAAATCAAAAAGTTTCGCCCTTTTTAGGCTCCAGGGCTATACGCAGCACAAAGTAGATAACAGAAGAGCAAGAAAAGAGGAACACGAAAAAAGATAAATTGCATGAGGCAATGTACAAGTGTGACAGAAGTAGGTCAGCTCACCTGGCAACTTTCAAACTTTCCACAATCAGTTCACACACAATGTTTCAAAATGAAATTGATTTTAAAAAATCCATGATGGAAAAATTATGCCTGTTTCACTGAATACAGTTTTCGAATGTAGGAAAACTAAGCATGGGGTGGAGGTGGTCAAACGCAAATATAATATAATTTTCACACGACTCATTCAAAAACTGAAGCCGAATGACCAGCCTCCGCGTTGGATTTCTTGGTAAGTAGCTCTTAGATCAACTAGAAGATTCGCTGTTTAACAAAAAAAATGTGTTCAACGACGAAGCTCATTTCGGGTTGCGTGGAAACGTCGACAAAGAAAAATGGTACATTTCGTGTGATGGTACAGCAAAGTGCACTGTTGCGAGCGACGGAAACAATAATTGGATTTTTTTAAGGATGAAAATGTCCCTAGCGTTACTATCAACGACGTCTACCGCTATCAGTTCATGCTCACTGAATTTTTCGGCCCTAAATGCGACCATTTGAGCTGGCCGATATGTGATTTCAACAAGGCGGCGCTGCTTACCACACAGCACGTGCATCAACGAACCACTTGAGAAGCGAATTTTATGGGCAATTGAGCTCATTCAGGCTTAGGAGATCATTTTAGACCTGTAATCTGGCCACCCAGATCGTGTGACTTGACACCTATCGATTTGTGGGTTTGTGGGGTTAAGTAAAGTCTCTCGTCTATACGAATTAGCCAGCAGCTTTGTAGGTGCCTAACAAATTATGGTCCTCCAGTACTGTCAGCCCTGAGCTGCCCTCGAATACCAGCAGTACGTGCATCGTCCTCACCAGCGCACATCTATCGGGTGCGAGGTCCGTCCCGAAGTCTACGGCCTTTTGCTGGTACTCTGCTGAAAATAGTTTTAGTTACTCTTTCATCGGACATTCTGGCTAGGTGCCCAGTCCACCGCGGCCTGCCACATTGTACCACCTTCACTATATCAGCATGTTTGTATACTTGATACAGCTCGTGGTTCACGCGTCCGTGCCGCATTCCATTTTCCTATCAAGTATTGGCATCGACGACATCCACAAAATCAAGAAGCATGTGAGATTTCGTGGTGATAGTCCCATTCCTTCCCACGTTTACTTTTCGTGTTGCACCTTCCGAGGCAATATTAAATAGCAGGTTAGATAGTGTACTCCTAGCTTCAGTACATCCAACGCAACGTTCCGAAAGCGGCTGAGCTCTCACCCGCTATTCTGACGCACGTTGATGACCCATCCAGCGTCGCCCGAATCAGCTTAAGGGCAAACCGAAAATAGCTCAAAGATGGCTGGATAAATGGCTACCGTTCGATGCATGTATTGTTTTGTGCCTTAAAAATGCATCTGTATTGGCAGGGTATGAAATGGGGAAGGCAGCTAGGAAAAAGCGTCCAACACATCTCTAGCCATCCCAAGCCCCTACCTAGTGTCTCCACGTGGCCATACCTGGAAATACTTCAATTTGTATAATTGAGGTTTTCAGTTCCTAACCTTACAAATGTAGTTGTAGGCAACCATTAAACCACACGACTTTATTTTCAAGTATTATATAATTTAAACTAATATTTTTGGCAAACTAATCTATTTTCAGAGAGCGAAATAAGGCGCTATATATCCTTGGCCAATTGCAGCCTGGCTTCTGGTCTAAATGCCATTAGTTCATCCCTGAGGGTCCGGAGTATCACTTAACCTTTATTAGCAAAGATACTCCCAACGACTGTAAATAAAGCATTATCTATGTATATGGGAAGCGTTTGGTACGGGAGGTCCACGCTTTCTTCCTTCCCTTGATTTCAAGGAGTTCAATGGAATTAGGTATTTTTTCTGGTTCCATTTGATTCCTTGGAATCCTCTCTGCGGTACATGCTGCGCAGTTGACAAGAAAAATGATTGATTCAAGTAATCGTCATTTTCCCGGATGCCTTCAAGAATTGGCTGCGTTAGTGTGAGATTAGATTAGAGATTAGATTAAAAATGCATCTGTATTGGCAGAGCACGTAATCAGTACTTCCAGAGCTATTATAATTTCCAGAGCTAAAACTTGTCAATGTCATTCCATTTATCGACCCGCTATATATCAACAAACGCTCAGCAAAACGTAATTGCTCATGGAAAATAAATTCAACGGATCATATAGATCATTACGTGTTCATAAAACGTATAATTTGGAATTAGTTAATAGATATTTGGTTGCGTACATATTTCGTTGCACTAGCACTTTTGGAAAAAACAGCACCACGGTCTCAAAGTTTCACCACATCAATGAGCTTTTTTCTGCTTTTATCGCATCGGTACGCTTAGCGAAAGTAACCAAACTAACAGCTGACCAGCACACAAAAAATCGCCGTCAATGCAAACGCCATCCTATTGATCCTATGCATTTTCCAGTTGCTGCTGCATATCTTAAATTTGCATGCAGGGGTTTTGCGGCCAGGGAAGGTTCTTATGATAGTTAGAGACCCCTCCACCCTCTAAGAGGGGGGGGGGAGCTCTCATACAAATGAAACACAAATTTCTGCATAACTAGAGAACTAATCAAGTAAATGGAACCAAATTTGGCATGTTGGTGTTTTTAAGGCAAGAAATTTTTCTATGGTGAATTGAGAACCCTCCCCTCTTTAGGAGGGGAATTATGACCCAGCCCCCTTTAAGAAAGGGGTTGTATGATGAATTATGACCCCTCCTCCCTTTAAGAGCGGGCACTCCCGTACAAATGAAACACAAATATCCTCATACCTCGAGAACTAATCAAGCAAACGGAATCAAATTTGGCGTGTGGGGGTTCTTGGAGGCAAGAATTTTTTCTATGGTGAATTATGACTCCTCTCCCTTTAAGAGGGAGGATTCCCATACAAATGAAACCCTTCACACCTGTGGTAGTGGGTTGTTTATTTGTTTTCTTAGGCCTCTATTACTTTGCTTTAGTTGGGTCCGAACGAGCGACAGCGAGTAAAGAGAGGATCACTCCGGCGAAATGGTACTTTCCACGAAAAAGTTTTCCATGAAATGGTACATTCCGCGTAAGGTTTTTCGCGAGATGGCATTCGGCGAAATATTATACAATCACGGCGAATATTTAAGTGCTATCCGCTTGATTTTACCTGGCTAACCAACACGTGGGGTTGTTTGCTACTTTACTGTGAGGAATAATTCCAAATTTGTATATTAAACTACCCTTGTTTTCATAGTTACGTAACTGCCAAAACGAATCATCTAAGGTTGAGCTCCTCAGAAACTTGCAAAACTCGAGATTGTGACAAAGGTCATCCGAGATTCACGATTCATGTACAACACAGTTTGATTTGTGGCAATACAAAGTTTGTCGGGTCAGCTAGTATTATATAAGTTTCACCCTCGATCCTGTTTTTCATTTGCTGTGTCACGCGTCACACATGGCTGCCCAACTGGACTGCACTGATCGACTGCTTGACACAGCTGCACACATCGACTACTCGACTTGACTGTTCGATTCAACTTAACTACGTGACTGAGCTGCTCGAATCAACTGCTTGACTCGACTGATCGAGTCGGCCGCTCGAATCAACTGCACGACTTGACTGCTCAGCTCGACTGCTCGTCTCAACTACTACAGTCAACTGCTCGAACCAACTGCTTCACTCGACCACTCGAATCAACTCCTCGAAATCGACTACTTGACTCGAGCGCACGGTTGAACTGCTCGACTGCTCGTCTGGATTTACGCTGTTTTAGTTTACATGAGTTATTGCAAGTGAAAAAAGTGTTGTTTATCTTCAAGGTTTCATCACAACTACGCAAACCGGTCGTGTTTGGAACACAACACCTGTGATTTTTTACAAATAAGACAACAGGGGCCATCCAACCAATCCGCTGATGTTTGTTCTATACCCCAGATCCTAACAATGATCAGGTTGACAGCTCCGTATAGCCGCTCGCTCCCAGCTTTTAGAAGTTCAATCGGGATACCGTGCATCCTTGCAGCCTTACCGTTTTTCAGCTCACTGATTACTATTTCTGGCCTGAATTTTGAATAGGTCATAACTGCAAATGAGAGATTCTCTTTGCGTCTCCTCTATTACGTCTATTACGGGTGCATGTAAGCATTTCAATGCAATTTTTCTCAAAGATTAGCTAGCATGTGACACCAAGAATCATATCGTGCGAAAAAGATGCCGTCAAATGTATGTATAGCATCGTGATAGACGTAAGAGAGGAGACGCAAAGAGAATCTCTCTTTTGCAGTTATGACCTATTCAAAATTCAAGCCAGATTTATTGTGTTGTGAATTGTGACATCCTTAAGAGAATGGTTACACTTTCGATGCTCAGCTGAATGTAGAGTTAAAGCCGTCTTTTCTATATCCTTCGTAGGAAACAGATTTACGCTGAGACACTGAGAATGAGAAAAATTTTCTTTAATATGCGACAGAAATCCATGTGAATTAACTACGAAAAAGGTTATATGTTATGTGTTTGTCTTGTGAGACTAACGTGAATTTGAACCAAATATGTGATGGCCAACTTGGCCACGCTCAGATCACCTGGATTATTCCTTTTTTTATTTAAAAGAAGGCCCGTTTTCGTTCTTAATTTTTAATAATGGTAGTTTTTTACAATTGGCGGAAGGACGTTAGATGAAAGTAAGGAAAATAGTGTCCAAATAGAACGGAACAAGGCATGATGAAGGGGAAAGACCGGAAAAACAGGTAAGGGACGGTCATTAAAGCAACGCTCAAGAAGTTGTGTTCCATATCTTTTACGAAAACTGGGGAATCCGCGGATTTTCTCAGCAATTTAGAAAAAAATATCTGGAAAAAAACTACAAGCTATTTCGTTCCCCAATGAAACATCCAAAGAAACATTATAAAAACTATAGGACATGAAAAATATGTATTTTCTTGTTGATCAATTTATATTCCTGATAAAAATTTCACAGGTTGGGGCAAATGTGTCATTGTGTCAAACTCACACTCCACGTTAGCAGCAGCCCAACAATCGAACAAATAGAATTTGCAGCTTTTATTCTTACTTTTCGAGTCTGGTGATGACGTTCATTTTCAGGTAATCAACGAATGTGGCTCTTCACGGAAGCACAATGCCGAATGCAGAGATACTTTTTGCTTCTTCTGCCTGTGATTACCGTAATGCTTACACCACTAGTCGTTGCTGGCAGGACGTGCATTTAATATTTGCAGGTAGCAATGTTGGTTCAACTATATTTTCGTCCTTTGCAGACCAAAAATAACGCAGGCGTGGAAATATGGTAGTGTTTAAAATCTTCACTAATCAACCAAACGAGTACCAAGGAAGATTTCGTGATTTGAAAGCGTAATTGTGTTTGAAAACAATACACGACTGTCGGCAAAGTTCAAACTTGCTGCTTGTTAAATCTCGTATAAAAATCTTGAAATCATGTGTTATCAAATAACCAGCCGAAATTTACAAATGAAGTCACATACCGATGATTAGAATCTTTTTCTTTCGGGCTCATTATAACAATGAATACTTGAGCAGTGGCACCGGCTGGTGGGCGCACAGAATTAAAACAGTAAAAAAATGATTGTTCACATGGCGATGAACGTGAAGCAATTGCGTATGTTTTAATTATTTCACAAAAAAAGCTAGGTTAATACCAGCACGAGCAACTTGAGCACGTAAGACGTCCGAAGGACGGCAATCTTTTACGAAATCAATCACGCAAGTTTTATTGCTGCAGGTTGACGCCACACGCGAAAGGGTTAAGAGGGGCACGTTGAAACCGGGCTGAAAAATGCTAAAATCAATAGCAGACTCTACAATCGACAGAAATTGACCGCAACACGTAACGTTTTTTTTTCAACAGCTACACTTGATCTCAGTCCTTGATGTTTCCAAATGACTGACTGTCACAAGTTAGCGCACACACACATCCGCTGTCATTCACCATTCAGCAAGAAGTTTTTCCTTCTTCATGAGCTGCCTGCATGAAGAGCAACTTTCGTCGGGATAATCAACAACATGACAACCCATGTGCCAATGACTTCTATCCTACTTCTTCTTCTAATGGCCACCGACCGGACCGGCGGATGGATGCCGGGGCGACGACATAACCATGGTATGCAACTTTTTTCTTGCCGCTTCCCGTGTGGTCGCTTCCTCTATCTAAGTAAACTTTAAACGTAGAATAGTAGGATGGATTATGCAGCCAACAAAGACAGAATATGAGGATGAGTAAAAAAAAAGTTCTCGTTTTTCATGCCGTTGACACGCCATCCTGTATCGCGACAGACCGTAGCCTCGGGAGCCTCACCTGTAAAGTATGGAAACTGCTCTAAACGGGAGATGTTGTGTGGTTCATTAGACTGCCTCAAGACCAGCTCATGATTAAGGCGTAAGTTGGAGTATCGGTACTGTTCGTGAATTTCACGTTTGGTTCAAGTCACATTTTGAACCACTCTAACGCTTATCCAGTGACGTTGCAGACGATTCCACCGATTCACCGTCGACCGTCCGTCGTCGTGTCGTGAGGTAGCCTGCAGGCATCCGGTGCAAGAGAAAAACTATACACACGTACCGTAAACTATGCTGTTTTATCTCCGCGTTAGACGATAGCAGTTAATAGTGGTTTGAATTGAAGAACTACACCCGGGAAAAGCCATCGGCTGATGAGAAACGGAAAGGTACCACCACCATGGTATGCTGCGCACTGCTCGTTCATCCTTTCTCCCACACACAGTGCTGCTTTTGATGCTAGACGTTTGTGTTAATTTCTTTTTAAATTAGCTCTAGCTTCCGGATTGCAGTTAGTTTTTCTGATTAGCTTGATTATTTGGAGTTTGTAACATTAAAAAATTTGACTCATTGAACAATTTATTGAAATTATCGTACTAGAGCAGACAGAAATTTGAAATCTTTTCCAGACCATAGCAACGAAAGTAAGAGTGATTCCACCTGGATGTTATTCGACGCTTATAGTCAGCACAAGAAAGCACAAAGTGTTGAAACAAATTATCAGCACATTATTTTTACATTGTATTTCAGAGTACATGCTGTACATAAGAAACTACAATTAGCGTGACTCACGATAAAGTACCATATCGTGCCTTGAGTTAGGTACTTCCATGCTGCAACCTTATAACCATGGTCAAATTTGAAAATGTGATGCAATTTAAATGTAAATACAGTTGAAGTGTTGTTTCCATTTTCTTCATTGTCAAGAACCTATAAATTTTGCCGACCAGTGCTTGGTTTTGACTTGTCTTTATTTGATATTTTTAACCAAAGTAGAATACAACTTAAATAGCCTGTACCAGAATAATGCTATAGTAAGAACCGAAACGAATGTTTCCAGAACATCAAAATTTAGTCAATTCAGCCAATCTAGACTGTGACCGTTTTTTACGGTGGGCTGTCACTTAACCGGTATTTATGCAAATCACACCGTCTGATGCTGAGCATTGTATGTAGATTGGCCTCCGGCGAAACGCACTTGGCTTGGCATCCTGCTGTAGTAGTAGTACGTCACCTCATTTCCATTGTGCGGAACTTCCGCTGCTCTTTTCACGCTTCTCGAACGCGCGTCATCATCGTGCGAATGTCGGTCAGCCATTTCTTCGCATCGACAAAGGCAGCAAATTTCCTTGTCATGATTTTGCCATATCGTAAAAGTGCATAGCGATTAACGCTGGAACCGATTGTTGTGCTATAAATAGGTCGCTACTTGGACGGGATTATGTTACCTCCGGAGGGCGGAAATTTGATTTTTAAAGGCCACGAATTTTTTCGTTCCTCAAACTCTACGCAGCACGAATCAGCCAAATCACCTTTCTAGTCAAACGAAAACAATTAACCATTATAGTCGAATTTTAACCTTCTTTATTGCCATCTCCACCTTGTAGCGTGTTTCGAAGTTATGCGTTACTATATTTGGAACGAATCGTTTTGATATGCCTGGCGTACCGTATCCAAGGCCTTTGAAACGATGAGGTAACCTTGATAGTTGATGGATGGCGTAATACGATAAAGATGGATTGCAACAATCTTTGCTATTTTCACGATACACGAATATACCTCCCGTCATCCACGACTGACCTACTAATTGACAAACTTGACAATCAACAACCGAACTGTAGGATAGTGCCGCAGTTGCCCTAGATAGTGTCAAAACAACTTTCACAGAAGGGATTTCATCGGAAACAGGTTTATTTCATCGCATTGTCATCGCACCTTGGCTGGCGAAAAATACCTGACGACACTCCCGAAAAAAGAAAAAAAAACACTACCACACCCGTCTGACAGCCGGTAATCATCGCAGTCATTTATCATCCAACGCCCTCCCGATTACGCGCGAAGTGGGTACCACCTGATGATGATGATGCTGATGGTAATGATGAGTAAACGATAAATGCCGGCCGGAACAATGAACCTCTCCCAGAAACAGAAACCGCAGCCGTCAATTTAGGTTGTCTACTTCATCACAAACCATACGCCATCATATGCTGGGGGACTATATATAAAGAAGAACCGCCGCCATTTCAGCACATTTCACGTCTCTCAAGGATGAATGGCTGTGTATTTTCGTGAGATAACAGAAAGTTGAACCGCATTGCAGCACTAAATCGAATCCTGGTTCCTGTGTAGGACAGGAAGCGAAAGCCAGATCGATGGGTAATTTCCGAACCACACAAAAACATCCGCACGCAAAACGCATACGCGATATTCAGTTCTGCAAGAGGGTTTTCAACATCATCATCCATCCATTAATTGTAAGGATAAAGTTATATGATCCATCATACTGAAGCATTTTAGCAACATTATAAATCATGAAATGTGTTGCCTAGTGTTATTGAAAAAAACTTTTTAGTGTTTCATATGATTTGCAAACTAGTTGAGGAAAACTTTTTTATACATATTTATACTGTTTACCTTGTGATAAGTGATTTTTATGCATAAAACCTATCCATCTCTATCTGACAATCCATACGTCTCTCTTTATCTAACTTCGTTTTGCCCTTTTCTTATTATTTTGGAATACAATGAACTCCAGTTTGTAGCATAGTTTTCGAGCCACCGAAAATCTTACATGCACGGAACCATTACATTACATTAAATTTATCAATTTTTGGTTATAGTTTTCCATATTACTGTACTTATTAGGAAATTTGCGAATATTCAGATTAATGTTGCAAATCGAGCGAGCAGCAAACGATGCCGACCCGTTCGCGAGCGAGAAGCATAGCATCCAACGCTTACTCCCCTGACGCAAGCGTACGACAAACAACCGCTGGTGCTGTGTACGGAAATTCTGCTACTAAGACACTCGCGAGTACACAACCCTTGTAGCGTCGCTCAGCGCAATCCGCTCACGAACCCAACAACTCGTGTGCTATCAAGAACCCGCGAGCGTGGGTAGGATGTATGGCTGAAGATTTTGCTTTACTTCTTTTTTTGACGTAGGACTACGTCTTTGTTTACTATACTGGGACTGAGTAGCACTTTGTGAAAACGAAAATAGAAGTGTAACGTTAGAATGAATTTCAAATTGTAATAACTACTAAACTACTGAACGAAACAAAACAATTTATATGTCGTTATATATATAACATGACCACCAATTTTATGGAGGGGGCAAAAGAGCAATTTTATGGAGAGCGTAAGAGGAGGGGGGGGCTCCTATTCAAATGAAACACAAATTTCCTCAAAACTCTAGAACTAATCAAGCAAATGGAACAAAATTTGGCATGTGGGGATTTTGGACAGCAGGATTTTCTATGGTGCTGAGACCCATCCATCTTTTAACAGGGGGGGGGCTCCTATACAAATGAAACACAAATTTCCTCATAACTCTAGAACTAATTAAGCCAATAGAACCAATTGAAGGCATGAATTTATTTTATGATTATGATATAATACAATAATCTGTAGGCTGGTCATTCATTACTATTTCAACCTTTATGATGCACACAAGTTATTTTTAAAAGAAATCTCTATGTCTCAATGGTTGCAGGCGTAGTACTTTGAATCCCCGTCCACGTATTTCCAAAGCCACCATTGCATTTAACCGTTATGTTTTCGGCTGGGTACCCGGGTACCTTTTCAGACTTTATTGCCTAGAAAAACAAGGTTTACCTCAACTCAGCCAGCTAAAACTCATAGAATGCTCCTAACTAATGGGAATAAACCATTTGCCATCATTAGACTGCCTGTAACAGCAGGGGGGGGGGGGGGTCGAATGGGGGGAGCTTCGAATTTCTTTACCCCATAAGTGTTCGGATGGGTACCCGGGTACCCACCGAAATGAAATGCTTCTAACTTTATCAATTCTTGACCGATTTTGGATCTTGAACCGTCAAAAGATTGGAAAATTTGTCTATTTTTAGAGTACGAGACATACAAGACCTGAAAATACGTCTAGTTCCCGTAAAACCGGATCTCCGGGACCATGTTCCAGACCCTAAACAAATTTGTACAATTGTCAATAAAACCACACAATATTGGTATCAAAATTCATGAAATCGCTTCAGAAGTTGATGGTTATGCATTTGGAGTCCATTTAACAAGTAGTTTTCAAAATGGCCACTTCGGAGCAAGTTCCTGCGGGGCCCTATAAGGTCGCTAAAATGTTTAGATAGAAACCCTAGCAATATGTATATCAAAATTCATGAAATCCCTCCAGGAGTTGAGTTTTATCCATTTTGAGGATAGGATTAGGATTTCTACCCGGGTATGAAATGGGGAAGGCAAATGAGGAGCGTCCAATATAGCTCTAGCTATCCCAAGCCCCTACCTAGCGCCTCCACGTGGCCATACCCGGTAATGCTCTATTGAGTAGCCAAGCTAGGAGGTGCGATACTGTGTGGTTCCCGGCTGCCTGATCTCATAATCATGGATATTGGATACCAGAAGAAAAATTAAATTAATTATTAGAAGCATTTATGGAAATTAAAAGGACGCAACTCTATTCCATTCGAAGGACTGCTGGTGAGATTGTTCTATTTTTACCCCTATATACCACATTTCATAAATAAACTAGAATCGGGAAGAGGGAGGGACCATCAGAGCACTTGTTTGAAGCGGTGGGCCTAGGGAGAGTGAAACAGTCAACTTTCTAGGGTTAATCTTAGGCCGATTAACACGTCGTAGATAATGAGCGGGCTCTTCTCCCCACCTGCTGGAGTCATTCTGCATTGAGACGGTTTATTCAACGATTGACTCAGGTGACTTAGCCCTTGGAAGGAGATTCTCTAAATCCCTGGGACGTGTAAGTGATGTTGCTTATCGACCAATTCTCTTTTGGCCCTTCATACAAGAGTTGGGAAGCATGACCAATCGTTGAATATGTTCAACTCTTTTTGACATGATAAGCTCATTGCTATGAACGGATGTTCTGCTAAGGCAGGTGGTAGTACCATATATTCATTCATTCATATTCACATGTTGCTAGGATTTCTACCCTACCAAGTTTGTGGTCATACAGGGCCCCACGAGAATCTGTCCTGAAGTGAATCTGTCCGGGGACAAGTCATAAATTGGACTTGAAATGGATAAAACTCAACTCCTGGAAGAATTTAATGAATTTTGACATACATATTGCTAGGGTTTCTATCCAAACATGTTAGCGGCCTCATCGGGCCCCGCAGGAACCTGCTCCGGAGTGGCCATTCCGAAGACTACTCGTTAAATGGACTCAAAATGGATAAACATCAAATCCTGGAGTGATTTCATGAATTTTGATACCAATATTGTGTGGTTTTATTGACAATTGTACAAATTTATCGAGGGTTTGGAACATGGTCCCGGAGATCCAGAATTACGGGAACCATATAAAGACGTAAGGCCGTTCTGGTCCTACATGCTAAAGATTTTTTTTTAAATTAGGCAGCTCCCCCCCCCCCATTTTATACCTCCATTTCATGGTCCTCTATCAACCCCTGAAATATTTGCACTAAGCTACCCAACACCCTGTATACTGAGTGTCGTTTCGTGTGACAGTTTCACATCGTTTGCTTTCGTGCCTCGCTCGTTGCAAAAGACACTATTGCTCCGACGGCGATGGTATTTAAAGGTCATTTTGAATTTACTTGACCACACCTGGGACTAGGGACCACACTAGACTAGTGACGCGATTACAATCCAGGACTTACATAGGTACGTCGAAGCTTAATAAACGAGATTAGATATCTCGTACATTCAAAGTACGTTGCTGTATTTGACAAATTTTTGAATATTTTTTGAAACGTAAATTTTTGAAGTTTCATCTGCTATACTTTGATTGACTTACAAATGCACACCGCTACACAAATAAATTATGATCAAATTTAAAATATAATTAGTAAAAAAGCAAAGCCTTGGGCATAACCGTCTTTAGACATTACCCTTCTTTATCGACAGACTTTGCAGCCGGCTATTAGAGTGCAGGACAGCTACGGGGCTGGTGCAACAATCCTACTGACTCTTTCTAGCAGCACCACTTAGCCGGGATTCGAACATACGACGACTGGCTTGTTAGACCAGCATCGTACCTCGATGCAAACTGGGCGGTTTCTAAAATATATCTAAATTAGGATGGCATTTTTTATAAAATAGGGTTTATTTCTAATTCCCGTCGTAGCAAGTAAAGCCATTTTAATTTTCATCATTTGTTGGATGAATTTAATGAATACTCCGAAAGTTCTTGTGCTGATTTGACTAAAACACACTTACCTTCCGATCGGTGAACTTTGAAATCACTGAAAGGCGATTATTAGAGCATATTATTGAAATTACGCAACCGACTTTATTTCTTAAATTCGTCGTACCGTTTTAAAATCCGTCCATCAAAATTTTTCATCGTCCGAACTAAAAATCACAACAATGTTTACGAAGCTAACGCGTATGCATTTGTGTAGGACGACATAACAAATGTTATTCTGCAAAATTTCTGCAGGTCAGGCAAGTTTTTCTGGCTGTAGAATAACGACAATGCCTTGCGTGAGTTATTTTCATTCATGAATGACGGAAATTAAAACGATTAGTCGACATTTTCTTCTTCGTCGCACGAAAACAAACGTAGGAAATGTGTGTGGTAGGACTTCTTTAATGATAAAAAGTATTTAAATAGATCTCAGCTCACTTTGATTGATCGCGTATGATAGACAACAAACTAAAATATTAGGGAATAAATAGTTTTGCATTGTGTGTCATAAAAATGCTGATATTTTTAATAATTTGTGTTGGATAGAACGGGAATACGCAATTACGACGAACCAGTAACATACCCTATATTCAATATATATATTGATTTTATGTGCAACGTAAGAACACTAAATAACGCGATTACTAGACACAACACTTATGGTTCTTACAAAAAAACATAAATACCTTATCCGCTAACCGGTTTCGGGTATGATGCTACCCATCATCAGAGCGGTGGTCGACTGGATACAAAGTAGTAATCTGCTGACGAAGTTGAAACTGTAGTAAACAGCAGATTACTACTTTGTATCCAGTCGACCACCGCTCTGATGATGAGTAGCATCATACCCGAAACCGGTTAGCGGATAAGGTATTTATGTTTTTTTGTAAGAACCATAAGTGTTGTGTCTAGTAATCGCGATACCCTATATTGTAGTATTTATACTTTCGAACCATACAGGCTACCTCCATGAAACTTCGCTAAATTTAGAAACAGGTAGATTTGTCAAAACTTAGACCAATAATAAACAGTCGCGCGATTGTAAATATGCTACCGTACCAGTAGTTTTGAATCGTTGTCTTTTGGCTGATTTTCTAATTCTAATGAAGCAACGAAAAGTTTGTCTAAAATATCGCATATTATCTCATTCTCGAATGTTAGTGCAATGCCAACTAAACTGAAATTTTAAATAATAATAATTTAACAACAATTCAATCACATTCTAAGAGCAATTATAAAAGTTCCAAACGCACGGAACATAATATCCATTAGAAATAAGTTTGGTACCGTAAAGGTGTGATTCCAACCAGGTTTGATTTAGCAACGTGTGAAGCACAAAAGCATATGATGCTAAGTGCCCGCACAAGCGAAACCAAGTTTCGTCCTTCTGAACAAACTGAATAAAAAACATTTCGAATAATCCATCAGTGTAATAAACTTGTAAATTTGTTAAATAAAAGTCTAGCAAAACCGAATAAAAAAGCTCATTTGAACGAGAACGTTTTTTTCGATATCATTAAATAGGAAATATTAATATAGGTGCAGCTTAACGTTGTGTGCAAGATCAGTAAAGTACTTGAATAAAACTAAACTACCAAAGCTTGCAACGTATATCTACTACTACAGAAGGTATCTCATTCGCAGTTGCATGCAGTGCAAAGTACGCGGGTAGAACTAGTAGTCAAAAAGTTTTAGTTTTTTTAAATCAATCAGACATTCAACATTCAAAAATTTTCCGTGTATGCAACCTTTAATTGTTTGTAGGATGAACAATATCTGCATAAACATGCTAACATTTAGATGCAGACAATCGTTTTAATAATGTAAATTTTCCGATAGCTTCTCACCTGAAGCTAATCAAGTAACGGAATACATAACAATGAAGGTGATTCATCCTATCTTCAATTACAATTTAATTGGTTATGTATATATAACGGAGGACCCGGAAAAATCCACCATCTGCCTTCTATTTATTTCGATTCCATCTAAGTTTGATCATTTCGAAAATAATCAGTAATTAAATAGCTTCCTGTATTTTATAACCGTTTCATAAGCAGACATGTTTAATAGCTTAATTTTTTGCATAGATATGTATGTATACTGATCTGTAACTGAAGGGCTGTGCTTTCCTTCATAAAAGTATAATATATTAAGATTTCTCATTCGCGATCGGCTTTTACGTACGGCCGCACGCGGTACAATTAGAGAAACAAACGAACTATTTTACAATTAATTTCCCGGAAAGCACGAATGTGTGGTCTTTCCACCTTCAACGTCAATTGTCGATCTTGATAAGCAAGAGCTGTTTAGAAGAAATAAAAGTAAAAACAAACAGCCCGCCCTGTGCCCGATGAGTGCGTGGGTATGATTTGCTATGCTCTTGGAAGCGGGTATATACCACTGCACCGCCTGCAACCAAAGTAAACGTTTCGCTGGTGTAAATAGACATTTTAAACAAACTGTGCCTAGTGTTTACCATAAGCGCTGCAACCGCTAATCTGCACTTGAGGCGTCGAGATCTGTCAGCGGAGCGGTGCTCTAAGCATATGCAACTAGCGCGGAGAGTGGAAAAAGCGTGTGAAATGACGAGAATGCAGCCCATTGTACGTGCTTGGTGCTTGATCCGACAAATGCATAAATAAGTAATCATACAATGTGTCTAGTATAGTCCTAGACTGCACTGGAGGGGAGCACTAAGCTGACCAAGATTTTTTCCACTCACTGATCCGCTGTGACCAAATGGTCTTTAAAACAGTTTCTGCGAAACTGAAAATGTGACATCACACTGAACCTACGAAATTCCAATCCCAGTGTAGGACAGAAATTCCTACGAGATGTTATATTTATCACAAGGGTGACAACACTCGACCGGCATTGTTGCAGTGCAACATAAAAACAAAGTGAAATCTTTCCGAAGTGAATCTGATTAATCACTTTCAAGAATCGGTGCCACCGTGTTTATGAGTTTTCGATATTAATCGTAAACCGAGGGGAGCACGATCTGTTTACATCGTTTTCTCCCGGGGTTTTGTTTTTCACCGAACCCCCCGAAACTAGTACATGAAGTTTCAAACAAATGATCTAGCATATGGTTATGTTCAACCATGATAAATAACGTACTATAGTCAGTAGTTCAACCAGACCAGACCAAACCAGGGTCAGCCACTTTCCATCAGCTTCGTCGAATAAGGGGCGCGGGGGCTGGGTGCGAGGACTAAAACAAATTTTCCTTTCTTTTATTTTCATTTTACGACCAATTTGCTAAATAAGTCGGTCTCAAATGACGCAAAGTTTTTACGATCAACAACAGAACAGCATAATAGTGCTGATGGTGCATTCTTTCGGTTGCCGGAATTATTACGTCGTGCTTGCTCGATAAACTTTGATGATTGAATCACAGAAGAATGTCATTCGGGCAAATTGCGGATAGTGCAGTCATTTTGAAAAAGAAGATATGATGTACTCGATTTAAAACGAGGGTTATGGGATTTGCTTTATTTTTCGCAAGCAATGCCGGTGCAATGAAAAATTCAAACAGCAACAAATCAAACAACAATTCAAAGGTTTTGGTATGGATCTTCCATTTGATTCTTCAATGCCACTTCAAGCGTTCGAAAATACGGCAATAGCCAATTCATACCAGTCCACGTCCACGTGTCACGAGAGTGATTTTGATCGTCTAATGGCAGCATCCAGGCTAATGGACAGAATACAATACAGAGCACTTTTTATGTGAAATGCTCGAATAGATGACCCTTGTAGATATAGCAAATGAGACCTTCTCACCGATCGATCAGTTTAACATCTTTCTTGTTTGAATCACTTGAGCGGACAGACTGTTGATCACCACAAAACTTAAATCGCTTTATTGCGAAAGGAATGCTACTAAGATTTTTTATATATTACAGGCGCTTTTGATGATGTCTCTGTCGTCTCCAATTTGGAGGTCACATAATGAGCCTTCCATAAATCATAGATTGCATTGAACAGATTGCTTTATTCGTCGTTGGGACAAGCAAGCATATGGAAGTCTTTGTGGATGTCCACAAGTTAGTGTTTTCTCGGTTCTTTTACGGAGCCTTGCGATGGATGGCCTACTCAGGAAACTTAATAGTCTAGGTTTTCCGTCATATAGTTTTCCGGATGACTATCTCATCTTCCTAGTTGGAATGTGCATAAGTACACCCGGACGTGCCAAAAACATTCGTACAAAGTTTCTAGGATTCCTTGCATTGAAAACTCGGTAAAGGAGATTCTAAAAGCAGGAAGCAAGAACACCGCTTTCATCGTAACTAAATAGGATTCATACTTCATTTCAAGTTTTATTTGAGATTTTAAAGGAAATATACCTCCAAGTACTCAGCCCGCCCAATTAGCGGGGTACGATACTGGCCTAACAAGCCGGTCGTCGCATGTTCGAGTCTCGGTTGGGCTGAGTGCTGCTTATAGAGTCAATAGGATATTTGCACTAGCCTTGCAATTGCTTTTTTTATTTCCAAGCACTCAATGTTTGGGCAAGAGATAATCTCTACACTTCTTGGTAGTACAAGTCACCCATTTAGACAAATAAATTATTTCGGAACTTGCATTTTTAGTGAAACAATTTTTCATGCTCCTGCGGGAGTTCGTTACGCGGAAACTTCACTTCACCAGATTTCTTCCGTCTGTCATGGAGACACGCTATGGCCGAAGGTACTTATTATTTAACTATCATGCACCTCAGATTTTTCTTCACAAGATGTTAGTATTGGTCAAAACAATTAATTTACAAAAGCTCTTAAAATATTCTATCTTGGGTTTTCCACAAAATTCAATTTTCAAGGTTATATAGGGGTCATTCCCTCTCAAGTGATCATATCCGTTGTAATAGACCACCTCTCAATTTCCCAAAATTTTGTACGGATTGAATAATCCCCCTTGCAGTGCCCTACAATGAAAAATGAGTTTCTTCGAAAATCTAAGAAAAATGGAGAAGCGTCACTGCAAGGGGGATTGATCATTCCGTACAAAACTTTGGGAAGTTGAATGTGGGGTCGGAATGAGCAATTATACCAAATATGGTTGAAATCGGAGGTGGCCGATTACAACGGATATGATAACTTGAGAGGGAATCACCCCTATATAACCTTGAAAATTGAATTTTGTATAAAACCCAAGATAGAATATTTTAAGACCTTCTCTAAATTAACTGTTTAGACCGGCTTGTTTTGGCGCCTTTGGACATAGCGTGGAAGCACGAGCTATCCAAGTTTTACAAAAAACTGGAATCACTGCTCAACATAGTTGAGTTAACAACAAGTTATATTTCAAGAACTTAAATCTAGTATCTGTCGCAGAGGAAACATTCAATAGTAAACCTTGGGAGTAATCCTCCCAAAAACCAGCCCAATCTTTAATACAGGGCACTTTGCCTGTAGAATTCAGTAAAGGAATGCCTCAATAGACACTAACATGGAACTGATGACCTTTCCGTAAATCTATACCAATAAAAATGAATTTCAGTCTGTCTGACCTTTATAAACTCTGAAACTATAGAACCGATTGGCGTAAAAATTTGTATGCAGAGGCTTTTGGGGCCAGGGAAAGTTCTTATGATGGTTGGAAAAACTAGAACTGTGCAAAAAACTGTCTGTTCCTTATAGACTCTGAAACTACTGAACCGATCGGCGTGAAAATATATGTGCAGGAGTTTTTGGGGCCGGGATAGGTTTTTATGATGGTTCGAGACCCCTTCGCCTCTAGATGGGAGGCTGCCGAACAAATGAAATACAAATTTCTGCATAACTCGAGAACTAATCAAGCAAATGGAACCAAATTTTGCATGTAGAGGTTTTTGCAGGCAAGAAATATTTCTATGGTAGTTCGAGACCCCATTCCCTCTGAAATATAATCGAAGTCATACATTATCGAACGAAAATATTTTAACAAAACTTATTCCGAAAAACAACCACAAACGCGCGAGTTCTATTAATTTGTTACTCATTTAGTGGCATGCATATAGCATATAAGACTTCTCACGAATCCTCCGGCAGTGCAAATCCTTGTTATCCGCTGGATAGCTTAACCCTCCGTTACTCGCGCTGTTGTATTTTGTACAACGCCTGTGAACCGTCAACTTTATCTCGGTATATTTCAGGATTCCAGCAATAATGAAAATAACTGTTTTAAGCCAATAAATCGAAGCTGGCGCGAGTAACGAAAAATTAATACAGCCAGTCATTTTTCATTTACATAACCATTCATTCAAACGGCTTTACCGTTTTATAGTTCACCAATTGCCTTTAAACCTAATTCTATGTTAGTAAGTCCCCAGCCCTGCTCGAGCCAAAGACGCTGATACCTGATACCTGAAGTCCCCAGCATGTCCAACGTTCGCAAAGCGCTTTCTGACTCTCGTATTATTCCTCATTTAACAATGTCCAAAAGGACTCCGTCCATCTAACTGTAACCACCGATTTGTCAGTGCGCAAGTTGCCATCAACTGGCATGAACATTTCTGCTATGATACTGTTGAACTATAGAAACTACGTACAACGATTCTAGCGAAGTTGTTCCCTGAACTTATTTTTGACGATGGACTCTTTGAACTTTTAGGAAGTTCTAGCCTTCCCATATCTCTCCGCTGTGATACTTAAGGTTTGTAGCCGCAATAACCTGGATACGGTATATGAAAATTTTTGTTCGCGAAAAAATTGTTTTTTTATATTGTTAAGATACTTAACAACCCGTCATTTTTATGGTAGAATTTCTCAAAACCATGAAAGTTATGGTAGACTACAATAAGTTTGATGGTTTGGTTATCTTTTTTGACGATAAATTTTATTGTTTTTACTGTATTTAGTATCCTACTGTTACAATAATTGTTAACTTCGGATTATGGGTATTTTTTCCGGGTTGTCACGTCTTGTCCTAGATCAGCATTATAATCATCTTTTGTCACTATGCTAAAACCGTGATGGGGTAGCAAGAAGCCAATAGAGTCACTATCGTGCCAACAAAATCATTGAAGAGACTGCTTTTTGGCTGTCTAAATTATTACGGACACATACCTCAGTTTGCAGTAAGTTTGTAGCTTCTGAATTGAATTGCTCCCCTTTGGCACCCGGCACCGCGACCAACTGTTAAGGCCCGCGCAGAATTGGTACTTCATGGGCGGTGCCGCTATAGAGTCAATAGGATCTTTACACTAGTCATGTAGTTTTCCTGTACTCTAATAACCGGCTGCGAAGTCTGTCGATAAAGAAGGGTCAAGTTCTTAAGAACGTTTATTCCCATGGCTTTCCTTTTTTTTCGGCATCGTCGTGCCGTCTGAGATTTCAGCCCGTTCGTCGGCCATCTGCAGATTTTTTAGTCGACATTTGCAAGACATTACATCGAAAACATGTAAAAAGTGCCGATCATCAATCAGAATTATTATGATTCGTACAATCAATATCATTGATATAATTTCTTTATCAGAATTATTTTGATCATAAAATTGCACGCAAATTTAACAGTTACTTTCTCATGTATCTATTCCCGCCGATTAGGTCAAGTTAGGCATGATTTTTTTGACGTAGGACTACGTCTTACGGCAAGTTTTGAGATAGGGTGTCATTCCAAAAAATCGAGAAATGCGAGCGTCACGAAAAATGACAGGTTTTGAGCGCTAATAGCTCAACGGTTTTCCGATCGATATCCAATATTCCTACACCAATCGATTGGAAAATCTTCTAAGAATTGGCCCAAATGAAGAAAAGTATGGATTCTTGATGTTGAACTATTGAAAAATTGAAAATAATGAACCTATGTTTTATCAGAATTCTCGCTTCGTGATTGGTTGTTGGAAATGACGTCATCAAAGTGGAAATGCGTTTTCACACTTCGGCTTATAACTCAATCAATTTTCTATAGATTTTCATATATTTACACCAATTGATCGGAAAATCGATTTGGAAAATATTGAAAATATAGAAAACTATTGATTTTCAATGCGCGTCATTGGAAAATTGAATTATTTTCATTTTTTTGCCTTCCCACGTCAGTGCTTCCCTAGCACGGATGACAAAAATATATACGATATAAGGTATGGGTTAAGCTTCCTTATGATTGAAGACCCAATTCTTTTTTTGCACGGTTTCTCGAAATAACACGGTTTTTCTAAAATTTCGCCAACAACAGTTGTACACCCAATTATTTTTTTACACGGATTCTTTTACGCGGAATTTTTTTTGCACAACTTTCTTTGCACGGTTTCTCGAAATAACACGGTTTTTTTACACGGTTTCTCGAAATAACACGGTTTATTTTTGCACGTTTTTTTTACACGGGACGCATCCCCCGTGTAAAAAATGGGTGTATTAAATTTACGCTCTATAGAATCCGATCGAAAATTGTTGACCTTCAGCTGTTGCTGCTTCCCCGGATAAGGCAACGAAGACATCCAAATTCACCAAACGAGACGCCAACAAAAACCAACCGAAAAATCCATCGACTCATCCGCCAGTGATATGGTTTTGGCTGCTATGCCTTTTACTGCGCATCGGTCAGCGGCTTTCGTTGGCGACACATCGGCAAGCAGCTAGCTTGCGACACATCGGACAGGCAGCTTTCGAGTCACATCCGTGGCGTACTTTTAAAGGTTGTATTTGAAACATTGTTTGCCTTACGGTGCACATCGTCGTCAGTTGGTCGTGTTCATCGGCTGCTGAGGAAAGGAAAGTGTGCTGAGCGTGTTGGAGCTGGAGCACTCGTCTCGCCGCCGTAATGGAATATCTGGCTGCTGAAGTTCTGGAAATGGCAGGAAATATGCTGCTCGCGACAACAAAACGACCAGAATTATGCCAATAGTGCAAATTTATTGTAAGCTAGAGTTATAATAATCAAACAATGGGTCCTTTTAAGGATCACACAACGATTGAAGAGTTTATTATATTTTCTTGCCCAGTTAATACCATAATAACACAGGCAACGAGGGAAAAGTTGAACTCTGGCTTTAGTTTTCAGAAAGACGCATAATCAACTCTTTTACATGCATTATGCGACCTTTTGAAAACTAAAGCCAGAACTTTTCGCCGATGCGGACGACCAACAAATGGCGGGAATAAGTTTTCACATCTGCAGCTTGTAAATGCTTTATTATCAGTATTCTTCTTTTGTAAACTGCAGAAAAGTTTTGCGTTTTGGAGGGAACGATAGAAGAAAGTAATGAAATAAAGGTGTTGATAGTACTCCCCTGAGATCAACAGAAGGCGTGAAGAGGAAAGAGCAAAAAATTAGGTAAGGGAGGGTCATTGAAGCAACGTTTATTAAGATTGTACTATGTTCCTTTGTACCCAAGCTGGGCGATCAACGGACCAAAGCCAATTATAACCGGATTTGAACCTACATTTTCACTGAAAAAAACCAATCGATTATAAAAACTGATAATAGATCAAGACAACAAAACACGAAGTTGGCCTAGTACATTGCACAACCCAATATATTTTTGGTCTATATCAAAATTTTCCAATTCATCCAATTAATCATTCCTTGCATCAGATACTTCCTCCCTTTCCAAAATAGTTTACGTCATGAATAAATAAGTAGAAAAAATACGCCCGGTGATGGTTTAATCACGAGACTTGCCGGAATGACTGTCGGTAACGCACTGCTTCTTTCTATCGCAATCTATCTTTTCGACGGTAGAAACGAAGTCAATATCAGTCATATTGTAAAGATATTGTCGTCGCATAGCAGAGTGGTGTGCGTATACGGAAATGATAGATTTAGGAAAATAAAACAAAACTAGCTATTAGACTACCTAATATAACGGGTGGTTATACAGTTTACTAGTTTAACTAATATAACGGGCGGTTACTAGTTTAGTGAGTACAACATTCGGGTACCAACCGAAAGACCGTGGGTGTGAGCCCCACCTGCCCGATATATTTTGGTCTTTTCCATAGTGATGAAGTCAGGTTTCTCCACTGCCAACGGTCATCAGCCACGTGGTACTGCCACTTTAACTGGTTCGCATTAACAGTCTGAATATCGTTGGTCGGGGTCAATCGTGTAGTGGTTAGCATTTACGCCTCTTACGCCGACGACCTGGTTTGAAATCTCTAACCCCGCAGAAATCACAAATGGCCCAAAGCTGTTGAATTGACTACAATCAAATTAAAAAAAATATCGTAGGCCTGTCCCTGAGGATTCCTGTTGAGTGCCTCGCTGCAGATTTCGTTCGCTTATCTCTTCAATCGATGCTCATACTTTCAATCGGTCCAGTGATTTAAAAGTTAATTTCTCAAAACCAGGAAGGTTTTTCGGAACAACTCTAACTCAGAGCAATGCGTCGAAAACCAAATATATGGTAGGAAGAGGCTCCAGAGAAAGCAACGTTTGCCTCCCACGGACAGTGAATATTGACGGCAATGAACTGGAAGTGGGTGATGAGTCCGTATATTTGAGATCTCTGGTCAACGCCGACAATAATACGAGTAAAGATATCCAACGACGCATTCAAGCCTCGGGTGTCGACTGAGATTGAGAAAAAATCTAATCGACGTATTTTTGCACAAAACTTGGATGTTACATATAACAAAATTACAGCCGTGTAAACATAACAAGTTTTGCTAACTTTCAGTCAGTTCAAACTAGTAACTTTGCTCCTGGAAGGTGAACACTGTCTGCGGTTTTTAGTTGAACAAAATTTTCCTAAAAGTTTCAGCTTGTTATCACTTCTGGAAAAAAGGTAAAGAGATGATTGCCTAAAGATTTTTGGTACAAAAATGTGCATTTTGCTGGCCTCGAGGTACGGCAAAAGTTTAGCTAGAGATATTGTTAGAAAATGTCCACATGGCAAATATTTTAATCCTCAATGGTGGACAGTATGCGAAGTTAATACTAAAGCTGGGTGTCATAATTTCGGATTGCAACTATCAAGTCTCGAGAGCTATATCGACTCGAAGTTCTCTGGAAGTTCGGTGGCCATTTCCAGAGAAACGGTGTTCTGTACAGAATTAGCCGGTGGAAGCCCGTAGATGACCGTATACGGGTGTTGAGAATTAAAGGCAAATTCTTCAACTACAGCTTAATCAACGTATACTCACCAACAAATCATAAATCCGATGATACTAGGGACGAATTCTATGACAGGTTCGAAAGGATTTATGGGATGCGTACGCCTAGAAAATTCAAGACTCTGGCTCCCAGATCGATCATGTCCTGTTTAACACTTGACACTGTTTGGAAGTCGTCGATGTACGGTCTTTTCTTATCGACTTTGACACTATCTCGTCGTAAGATTCGCGCAAGCTTATCGAAATCGGCGAAGGCTCTTTAACGCGAAGCTTGATTAACGAATCGTAGAACAGCAGGAAGAAAGGGAATAAGATGTAAGTGGGCTGTTGAGGATCCTCCATGGCGCCAACAACTACGAGGGAAGTAATAGGCACGACGTGTAGAAGACAGTATAACAGCTTGATTGATGTCGAATGGCAGAAAATGACAGATGAGAAGCTGCTAGGAAGAACGGTATCCAGGCTAAACTTCCAAACGCGAGGAGCAATCGGCTGTACGAAGCAATATACCGGATCATTGTCAGAATCTGGGCAGAAGAACAAATGTCGGAAGAGTGGTTGGCTGGTCTCATGTGCGCTATTTTCGAAAGAGGACATAGTCTCCAGTGCAAAAACTATCGAGGCATTACACTGCTCAATTCAGCTTTCATGAAGTTGGATAGACTGAAGCAAGCGGATGCACTCAGTAACCTGCTATTCAACATTGCCTTAGAAGATGCAATACGCGAAAAGGAACGGAATCATCACGAAATCTCAAATGCTTCTTGGTTTTGCGGATGTCATCGATATCATCGTAGAGCCGTGTTAACAATATTCCAGTGGAAGAGGCCTTTCAAATTGAAAGTGGCAGGATTAACACTGCCAAAGCGAAGTACACAATTGTTGGTAGAGATCGTGGGTGTCCAAATAGTATTGGTGCCGAGGTAGAGCTGCATGGGAGCCGATATGAAGTAGTAGAAATGCACATACCTACTTTGGTACGCGCGAAGTAAAACGACGCATTGCAGCCGCGAATCGAGCTTTCTGCGTATTACGCAACCAACTGAATTCCCGAAGGCTACCAACTCGCATAAACGCAAATTCTACAGAACGTTAATGCTTCCGGTAACCCTTTACGGGTTTACGGATATGAATCATGGACGCTGAAGGAAGATGATAAAAGAGTGCTTGGGGCTTCTGAGCGTAAAATTCTGCAATCAATACTTGGTGTTAATGAAAATGCTGTAGATCGCATGTAAATAACAGTCTGTATCCAACTTTGCGCTCTTGATGCCGGTACCGTAAAGTGCCGGCCATTGCCGATTCCGAGCACTACAACGAGTGAAGTCTGACAATTGTACGGCGCAAAACAAATAAAAATTCTACGACAAACTGAAAGATAATCAAATCGCTACCACACACTAGAGTGACTAGTTTTAATTCAACCAACGAAAGCTGATCAATATTGCCGAATGAATAAAATTTCCCTGATTGAATTTTGAAATTCCCTGATATTCCCTGATTTCCCTGATCCAAAAATGAATTTCCTGATATTCCCTGACTTTCCAGGTTTTTTCCAGGAAATCGACACGAAGTCGAGCCTGGTTTTTCGTCCACAAAACGCTTCGATCAAGAAGCATACGCCGCCGCACAATTAGAAAGTGATAGCCCGGAACCGAGTATATTGGAGAAACTTTGTTCAACAGGCTATGTTTTAGGATGGCAAGCCAACAATTTTTTCCTGATAGCAGTTTTTCGCATTTTTTAACATTTTTAGCGTTGACTCCCATCGTCGCGTCGCGTCATGGCCATCGCGTCTTTAGCAATAAGGCCTCTGCCTAGGAGCTAGTCCAGAAATCGTCAAGCTATCAATATCATATCATATGGAAGCATATCAAATGGAAGAACAAAAAATATCGTTAGCCAAATCGTGCCAAAAACACTTCACACTCAGCCTTGATGAGATGATATAGCTTATCCGAATATATTATTATAATCCGGAGCGTCGTAATATGTTCCAGCTTGCTTCTGTCGCAGAATAGCATCGATTTCCTAGATCCGATTAAGAATCATCATGCAAAGTGCTTTGAGAGTGGCGCTTGTTTTCCCCCTTAGTTAAGGAGTTGACCGAGGTTCTCCTGTCCCGTCTGCAGTCTGCAGGTCTTGTAACCGCCCTCTTCATCTCGGTGTATCATTGACGGGCTTTCGCCTTTCCCCGCTTATCGATCATCCTCAACTAAAGGATTCATCCGAAATCCATTCTTTCCGGTCACTGCGCACTTGGCTGAGGATTGTATCATTCGTGCGACGTACGAATGCATTCTCAATGTGATTAATGTTCTTCAACAGCTGGTATCACACGATAGCTGTGAACCACGAATTTGGTTTTAAATAGCAAGATCACCTCGGGCCTTCGCTCGATTAAATTACTGCCACGTATTTGCCCGAATTCCGTTTTCCCGTACATCTCATGGTCCATGAAAATGCGTCGCGTCCATCCAATTTGGTCACCACTAGATCGTAAAGTTGTCGAAAACGCATTTTGGCCACACTGTTTCGTTTTGAGGAACCGCGGTTTGATTGCTTGCAGGTTCGGTAGAACTTAAAACCTTCCTGGAAATACATTATTCGCACTGTACTGCAGGCATCTTTTTGTCAAATCACGACCCAAAATGTTCGAACTATTAATGACTTAATGACCCTTTTGACTTTTTCACGTAGCTTTCGATTGGCAGTTCCGCTTCAACGTTTGATTTGAGGCATCTGAGCCATCGTTAATGCGCCCTTATACCTACTCTAGAAGCGCTGTAATAGGCAAACTTACTTTTTAAATTTGCTACCACACACTACCTTAGACTATTCCCAAAAACATAACTTTATAACTGACCCGAATTTTATTATTTTGATACCACGTGAACGGTATTCTATCCTTTAAGATTTGACTTTCTGAAGGACTGATTTTTTTTAATTATTATTTAGTGCAGTTGAATGTAACTACTGTTGTGTTGTCTCACTCCTCACTTCCTTCCGTCCATGCAATCGACGGTTTATAGAAATGCGCCAGGGCTAACACAACTGATAACAGCTGGTACATTGTACGCATTTGCAAGCAGTCTGCTGTGCAAAAGGTTACTAAAGTCAAAGTCGAATGCCGGTTGGTTGGGAGTCGCACCGGAAAACAATCGATCGAGAAAAATGAGATCATCGCCCATTCGGTCCCGTTTATATTCCGAGAATCCAACCCTTTTTTCCGTCGATCATCACATTTAACCACGTTTTCCCATGGCATAAGATAACACAATACGGAGAATGTGGGTACAATTATTCAGAGGATAAAGATAACAAACCACACGTAGGGGAATCGATACGTTGCAACTTTAAGTTACGTTATCAGTTTGTGGTGTTTGTTTACATTCATAATCCGTTTGGTCGTCTGTCCCGGTTTTATTATTTTCATATTGATGTAACATTTTATAGCACGATCGATCATAGACAAGAACTGGCACTAGGTACCCGAGATGTAGACAAGCGTTTGGAGCTCGGTTCAAATCCGAACCGGCTGGTTAGGCTTAAGTAAAGATTTATTCGTCCGCCCGGCCAACGAGAACACGAACTGAATAAATAAATAAAATCCCACACATGTTTGCCGCGCACTGAAATCGAATGCGACGAATAGAGATTGCCCTAAACCTATCTGCACCCAAAGCATTAAAGTTCAAGCCGATCAAACAGATGAAAAATGTGGTATTAAGAATCGATTGATCTAGTTTATGAATAAGCAAATAGGTACCAGCCTCCACTTTCAAAGATAAGAATATAAAAATCACATAACTCACAGGCCTGGAAAATGTACTTTATTGCGATTCTAGTCAGCACCGTTGGTCAATGAACTGTAATGACTAGCGTAAAACGTGGTCTGCGCCAATACAGTAGAACGGTGCAGATCCACCCGTAGTCATTAAAAATGAATCAATTTCTGTCTGGCGGCGTGGTAGCCACGCCAGAAGCTAGCAAGGACAAAAAAAATCAGAAATTCCACATGTAAAGTTTCAATAAATAGCTGTTTTGTTTTAAGTTTTTCAATTAAAAAGATTCCATTGGTTTGATTTCCGGTTGAAATAAATTTAATGCCAAAAAACACCATTTTTTTATTTTTTTACTCCATTTTTTACTCCATTAGAACAAAATACAGAAAGATTTGAAAGTTCCAACCAACGAAGTAGGCTTCCATTTTTACTCCCAGCCTGGGCCAGGAGCCTTGCTCTATTCACCTACTTTGTTCTTGTCAAGTAAATTGAGTGAGGGCCAATTAATTAGCAAAAATCGACTGAGTCAGTAGTCCATCCCTGATGGAGGATTTGTTCTCATTCTCAGTTTCTTATATGAACATTAAGAAATTATAGCATACTTTTGCTATAAGTCAAATGACAATAAATTAATACAATAAACAGCTGTATTAGCATCCTGTTGTCATGAAAATTCAATTATGTATTAAATTTTAGAGGCTAGGTCATAATGGATTAGAAAAGAAACCCATTTTTAACCCAAACACCAACCTGCAATGACCGTATCGCTGAGGTTGTACTTCCCGGCTGCTTTCGGGAAGTCCTTCAGCTTCCGTCCGCTCAGCTTCAGCTCGCCGCTCATGTTGGCATCCTCCAGGATGCGCTCGAGCGACCGGGTCAGCTGACTTTGCATGTGTCCACCGGCGCCACCGCCACCGTGCATGGCCACACTTCCGGTACCGACCGAACCGGACAGTATCGAACCGGACGGCGAAGTCGAGTACGGCTGATTGTTATTTGCAGTTTTCAGACAAACGACGGCCATATTACACTCATCTGGGATCACAAGCTACTTTTTTCTTTCTTCCTTTTCCGTTTACACTTGGGGTCACACCCTCGCTCGAATTCGACTGTCTCGCTGCTGATTTCACCGGAGGTACACCCTCTTCCCTAGCCTAGCCGGTATGCAGCTGCTATACTTTGTTCTCGCCGTGAAACAGCTTGCACCGAAAAGCAGTCAGCAGTCGACTTTGCGATAGCGACCAGAAAAGAATCGATTTCCTTGCACAACCCCCAAATTAAACACGGCAGGTCAATTTTGATCGTTGCTCTTTACTTCGTAAGGCCGCAGCCAAAATTTATTTCCTCTTCCGCACACCTAATCCGATAATTATTACACTTTCTTCTTTTGCTTTCTTAGTAGTAAATTTCTTTGTACACAAGTAAAAAAATCACCCGTTGAAACTTGCTTCAAAATTCTAATTTAAAATCACACATTTTCACTCTACTGCTTTCTGAACCACTCACACCAACAACGCTAAACAAAAAGCTGTGCGGCGCCGACCCTTGTGGCTGGCTGGCTGGCTTGTTGACTACACGGTTCGGAAGGTGCAGTTTCTTAACAATTAAAAGTTCTAGGCGATAGTGGCCGCAACAGAAGAAAGCGCGAACGAAAGCGTACAGCTAACCAAATTAAAAAATTGTATTATACTCTTGCACATACGGGCAAACGCACGCAGAATAACGGGATAAGTTTTAGAATGGTGGAGACCGAAATTTGGATATTCTGCTACTTTTAAACTACACACGCACGCAATCTAGGAACGTACAGGTCAACACTGCACGGTGACTCCCAACGAACTGTGATGGAGTGCTGAGAAAGATTTAACTCCGTGAGCCGTGACTTCGTGCGCTGTCTGAATATGTGATAGAAAAAGAACGCAAGTTGCGTTAATTGTTGCGCTCTCTGTTACCCTACCGACGGCGCAACTGACGGATAGTTTCGCTTGATCGTTTTGCTCTCTCGTTTGTTGTTTATTTGCCTTATTCTCTCTCCGCATGAGAGAATCCGCTTCTCGTCATGCTCAGCGCGCGAAATGACACTTCTAAACCCAGTGTAAAATAAATCCAGGATACTTTTTCAAATGGACGTGATGAGGATGACACCAAGCCCATGGCAGACAACCATGTTCTCGCCGCCAACATCTCGTGTGTGCGAAAATGAGATAGCAATTCAGCACTGCGTTTCACTCAACTGCCAGCAGTCTAATTTGGGCCCGCTGTCAAATTTTGAGCCCCGGACATGCTGTCGCTGACGTTTACTGCAGCTCGATATAGAGATGTCGATGGGGTGGATGACACATAGCGAATTTGTTTATTCAATCCGGGTTGGAACTGGGTGAATTTTTTGTGTTCATCTGCTCCTATCTGACAGATAAAATTCATCTAGTTCCAACCCAGATTGAATAAACAAATTCGCTAACAGAGAACAGGGGTGACATTGCGATTTGCGATTCTCGTTTCGAGTGATTTTGGCACAGTGCGCAGATTAAGGCTGTGAACCATTTCGCGAAATTTTTAACTTTTTGGTTAAAATTTGACAGTTTGATGGTTCGATTTCTCCTTGAGTGGTTAAAATCAGTTCAGAATGTGAACCATTTCATATTTGACGGATTGATAGTTTTTTTGCTCAATGAGTGCATATAAGGTGAGGATGAAAATATTGTTTTTTCTGTCCGTGTTAAAATCGGAGGAATTTTTGATGTTCATTTGCTTTTATTTGATAGATAAAATTCATCTCATATCAACCCGGGTTGTTTGAACAAATTTATAATGCGATAAGCATCCATACCAATGTAAAAAAAATCTAACGAAAAATCAGTGGAACTTGTCGAAGCTCTCTTCCTCACCTGTGCATATCTCATTGGCTCTCAGAACTTGGTTAAAACTAACCATGCTCCCGAGCAGGGTTATTTTCGGAAAACCATCGTCTGTCAAATTTTAACCAAAAAGTTAAAAATTTCGCGAAATGGTTCACAGCCTAACAGGCTCGAAGGAAGTAATCGATTTTTTATGTGTAAAATCTGTCGGTAGCGCCCCCCAGAAATATTTTGCCAAACGCATCAAAAAATAACCATCTACCTTCATCAATATTTCTTTGTGCTGGAGTTACATAGCAGCGATGGCAGCGACACCAAGATTTAGTTTGCCACTTTACAGCTTGAGGGTTGCTCTATTGAAGGATTACTCGTAGATTACATAAAAACCTTTTACACACTTTTTGTCAATTACAGTGGACCCCCGTTCGTTTGAACGATTCCTCATGCAATCTAACGGGGTTACTTTTTAATTTGAACAACTGGTTACCCGAAATATGCTGAAACCTGTGTGAACTGGCCGCCCTGCTCTTTGTTACAGCAAAGTTTCGTTAATTGGTGGTTCGTTAATTGGGCGGTTCGTTAATTGGGCGTTCGCTAATTGGGCTATGTGACAACTTGAATGTCAAAATTGTATGGAATTTTCGAGTTTAGAATTTTCTAACAACTGTCAGTCGGCCCAATTAGCGAATCAGCTGGAGTGCAGTCGTGGCCCAATTAACGAATTCAGGCTGTATTATTTTGGTGGTTTGTTTTAGTTGGCAGTTGCAAGTGCGAATATTGCATTTTCCGATCGAATTTCTATCTTAATCGTTAGGAAAACGAAATGTGAAACCGATTAGACACACTAGGTCAGTACAAACAAATCGTGTTTATGTGCATTATCTACGTAAACAAATGATGTCATGTTGAGAATGACATTTGAACCATTTTTAATTTGCACGTCGTGCAAACCAGCGGGGTTCAAATTAAAAAGTGTTCAGATTAAAAATGGTCAAACGAACGGGGGTCCACGGTACCTGGTAGTCTGTTCTCTGTGGTGATGTGATAGCTGAAAAAATCTCGATATTATCCACCCAAGGCGTCATTCACAAAAGACGTCTGTCGAACAAGGGGGTGGGGGGAGGTTTGAAAAAATGGACTCCGATGTGCTAGCTGATATGGACGAAAAAGGACGATGAGGGTTGGGGGGGGGGGTGTTCTTAGGCTGTGAACCATTTCGCGAAATTTTTAACTTTTCAGTTAAAATTCGACAGTTTGATGGTTATTTCTCCTCGAGTGGTTAAAATCAGTTCAGAATGCGAACCATTTCATATTTGACTGATTGATAGTTTTTTTTTGTTCAATGAGAGCCTATAAGGTGAGGATGAAAATATTGTTTATTCTGTCCGAGTTAAAATTGGATAAATTTTTGATGTTGATTTGCTTTTATTTGATAGATAAAATTCATCTCATTTCAACCCGGGTTGTTTGAACAAATTTATTATGCGATAAGCATCCATACCAATGCAAAAAAATTCCAGCGAAAAATCAGTGAAACACGTCGAAGCTTTCTTCCTCACCTGTGCATATCTCATTGGCTCTGAAGCGAACCATCGAACTGTCAAAACCTTGGTCAAAACCACCCCATCGACATCTCTATATCGAGCTGCAGTAAACGTCAGCGACAGCATGTCCGGGGCTCAAAATTTGACAGCGGGCCCAAATCAGACTGCTCGCAGTTGAGTGAAACGCAGTGCTGCCATGCTATCTCATTTTCGCACACACGAGATGTTGGCGGCGAAAACATGGTTGTCTGCCGATGGGGTGGTCAAAACTAACCATGCTCCCGAGCAGGGTTATTTTCGAAAAACCATCGAACTGTCAAATTTTAACCAAAAAGTTAAAAATTTCGCGAAATGGTTCACAGCCTTAAACGCCCAAAAATAACGGACGTCCTTTGCGAACAAGTTTGTGAACGACGTCCAAGGGGTTTCCAACAGCAATGATTATTACGCACCTTTGAAAAATGTTACTTTTGATTACTTAACTGATTACCTCTGATTACTTACTTAATTGGCCTAACGTCTTATGACAAGGCCTGCGCAGTATAATTTCTCCATCTGTTTCGGTCCATGGCAACTGATCTCCAGTTCCGCGGGCACCCAGTGCTCGCCAGATCTCGCTCCACCTGGTCTTGCCACCTCGCTCGCTGTGCCCCTCTTCGTCTTGTTCCTACCGGATTTGATGCGAAAACCATTTTTGCAGGATAGTTGTCCGGCATTCTAGCAACATGTCCTGCCCAACGTATCCGTCCAGCTTTAACCACTTTCTGAATACTTGGTTCGCCGTAGAGACGCGCGAGCTCGTGGTTCATTCTTCGCCTCCATACACCGTTCTCTTGCACTCCGCCAAAGATGGTTCTTAGCACCCGCCGTTCGAAAACTCCGAGTGCTCGTAGGTCCTCTTCTAGCAATGTCCACGTTTCGTGCCCGTAGAGGACAACCGGTCTAATTAGCGTTTTGTACAGTGTGCACTTTGTACGGGGGCTCAGATTGTTCGACCGCAAGTGTTTGTGGAGTCCGTAGTAGGCCCGACTTCCGCTGATAATACGTCTTTTAATCTCACGGCTGGTATTGTTGTCCTCTGTTGCCAGCGAGCCAAGGTATACGAACTCGTCGACTACCTCGAACTCATCCCCGTCGATTACCACGGTGCTGCCCAAGCGAGCCCTGTCGCGCTCGGTCCCGCCCGCCAGCATATACTTCGTTTTAGACGTATTTATCTGCAATCCAATCTTCTCTGCTTCGCGTTTCAGTCTGGTGTACTGATCTTCCACCGCCTCAAATGTTCTGCCGACAGCATCCACGTCGTCAGCAAAGCAGATAAATTGACTGGATTTATTGAAAATCGTGCCCCGCATTTCGATCGCCGCTCGCCTTATAACACCTTCAAGCGCAATGTTGAATAGCAGGCAGGAAAGACCATCTCCTTGTCGAAGTCCCCTGCGAGATTCGAATGGGTCCGACAATCCACCCGAGATTCTCACACAGCACTGGATCCCATCCATCGTAGCCATGATAAGTCTAGTAAGCTTACCCGGAAAGCCGTTTTCGTCCAAAATTTTCCATAGCTCTTGTCGGTTTACGCTATCATATGCGGCTTTGAAATCGATGAACAGGTGGTGCGTGGGGACTCGGAATTCGCGGCACTTCTGGAGGATCTGCCGCAGGGTGAAGATTTGGTCTGTTGTAGACCGACCCTCCATGAAGCCGGCCTGGTAACTTCCCACAAATCTATTGGCTATTGGCGATAGTCGATGAAAGAGGACTTGGGACAGCACTTTGTAGGCGACATTCAGGATAGTGATGGCTCGGTATTTCTCACAATCCAGCTTATCACCTTTCTTGTAGATAGGGCAGATAACCCCGTCTTTCCACTCCTCCGGTAGTCGTTCCGTATCCCAAATCTTGACAATCAATTGATGCAGACAGCCGGCCAACTTGTCCGGGCCCATTTTAATAAGTTCCGCTCCAATGCCATCCTTTCCCGCTGCTTTGTTGTTCTTCAGCCGCTGGATGGCTTCTTTAACTTCCCTTATCGATGGGGGTGGCACATCTTCGTCGCTTGCTGCACCAATGTGGTCACTTCCTCCGCTATCATGGTCTTCCGCCTGCACGCCATTCAGGTGTTCATCGTAGTGCTGCTTCCACCTTTCGATCACCGCACGGTCATCAGTCAAGGTACCTCCATCTTTATCTCTGCACATTTCGGCCCGCGGCACGAAGCCTTTGCGAGATCCGTTGAGTTTCTGATAGAACTTCCGTGTGTCGTGAAAGCGGTACAGCTGTTCGAGTTCTTCGCACTCCTTCTCCTCTTGGTGGCGCTTCTTTTCCTTGAAGAGTCGGGTTTGCTGCCTCCGCTTCTGTTTGTATCGCTCCACATTCTGACGGGTGGCTCTACGCAGCATTTGTACCCGCGCTGCGTTCTTCTCATCCAATATCTGCTGGCATTCCTCGTCAAACCATTCGTTACGTCGATTCGGTGCCACACTGCCTAGGACGTTCTCCGCTACGCTGTTAATGGCTGTTTTCACGGCATTCCAACAGTCTTCAAGAGGGGCTTCATCCAGCTCTCCCTCTTCCGGCAGCGCGGTTTCGAGAGATAACGCGTAGTTTTCGGCGACCTCTGGTTGCTTCAGTCGCGCTAGATTATACCGTGGCGGGCGGCGGTATCGTATGTTGTTCACAACAGATAGTTTTTGACGTATCCTTACCATCACTAGGTAGTGATCCGAATCAATGTTAGCGCCCGGATAGGTTCTGACGTCGATAATGTCTGAAAAGTGCCGACCATCTATCAGAACGTGGTCGATTTGTGATTCTGTCTGGTTGGGTGATCTCCAGGTGTACCGATGGTAGAGGTTATGCTGGAAGAAGGTACTACGTATGGCCATGTTCTTGGAGGCGGCGAAGTCGACTACCTCGGATTACCGCAGTAATTAATCTCTTGTGATTACTAAAAATTAGTCATGATTACCATGATTACCAATGATAACTTAAGATTATCATTGATTACTATTGACCTATTGGAGTAAAAACTGCCGCAGTGGCGCTACCTGCTGCGATGGTGATAAAAGCGAAAACGAATGTCAAATGCGGTATTGTGCTTTGCAGCTGTACCTGGATTAATCCAGATTATTTTCTCTGATGCCAATGTATTAGACAAAACAAAACAGCAACATTGCAGTTGTCACTCTTTCTCTTTCTCACTCACAGCATTCGCATTGTCGCACTTTTTGTGCCAGTCGCACTTTTAGACTGCGGTGTCCAGTAAGGTGCAAAATGCGGGATATATTTCTGAAAAAAAAAATTCATTAAATTGAATTTTTAACTAGTTTTCGATTGAAAACTTTACTAGATTTTCATCAGGTTTTGTTGCGAACGCATTTGTCAATTTTGAACTTGGAGATTTAGAATGCGATAACGCAACTCACGTAGGGTGAAATAGTGCCTAAATGTAAATGAAAGTGAAATGAAACAGAATTTTAAGGAAAACTTTGAAGCAAGGTCGAAAGTTTGGTCCACAGAGAACAGACATTTATGCTCATATATAATACATGCAAATGGTGTGTAAACTTTATAATAAGACACTAGCGACTTCTCACTTCAGGTGCACCAGTTGTCCAACATCCTTTCATGGGCATTTCCACTTACTTTCAAAATGGCGGCTGAGCTTTTACACACGTTGCGAGATTAAGATGAAGGTCTGTTCTCTGTGTTTCGTCTTTTGTAAATTTTGTATATAAACCTCACTTTAATATTAATAAAATCAGTCTTAATCGTAAACTCACGACCATCAGATCTTATTTCTCTCTCACCAACTCCTACCTTTAGCTTGACTGCCGAAAATCCGAAAGCTTAGTCCGTCGTTTAAGATACTGTTAATTAGGTCTCTACGCAATAGCGTTAGAGAACTATTACCGGTTTAATTTCTTGAACGGCGCTCTAAACCATAATCAATCAGCAGTCAAGTTGCTAACATTTTGGTAGCTCCAGAGAGGAGCTACTCCCCTGAGCCAGCCAAGTTCGTAACATTTTGGTGGCTCCAGAGAGGAGCTAGTCCTCTGAGCCAGCCAAGTTCGCAACAGGTTTTGTAAGAAATTTGCAAGGTATGATGCAATAAATGATGCAAGGTACTTAAAATACTTTTAAAATAGTGAAATGAAATAGCATAAATTTGAAGAATACTTTAAAAGTTGGTGTGGCTACTTAACTAGTCGAACACAGTGATCCTTAATTGGTTTTTGCACATAATTGGGTATTTTAGCGGTATTTAAATTCTCACATATTATGATTATATATGAAGTCACCGTAAAGTCACATGAAGACTTTTTCAAATTTGACGAGTAAAAGTAATTAAAAAAAGCATTTTTTCATTTAAAAATTTTTTTTAGGATAAGACGATAGCTTATAAGTAAACCATTTTTCTTCTCAGGTCGCCTTAGACAACACAGTGGATAGATAAACTATGGTCATCAGCCGATACAGGTTTCATATGGGAGCTGTCAAAATGAAAAGCTCTATCAGAAAGATAGAAGAGAAGAAGAGAACTTCTGACATCATTTCAATCAATCGGTTTGGTTGATATCTGTCAAACAGCAAATCATTCTATTTTTGATTTTTATTAATTTTTTCATCAAATATTCACTTAATTGAAATAAAAAAAGAACTGTTAGATTCAGAAAACGACGGGCTATCAAATGAGGCAAAAAAAGCAACTTTTTTAAGAAAATTAAAATACCCAATTGGAATGTTTTTTTACTTTGCAAAATTTGATCCTTAATCGGTTTTTACACATAATTGGAATGTTTTTCTGCTTTGCAAAATCTTTAAGCTTGTTTTATATCGGTTCAAGTCAAAGTTCTGGAGATTCGAACATCTGTCAGTCCTAGCGAACCATGTTGCTCCGGCTCTGTATGAAAATATGAATGTTCTCTTTGGTTATCATGTATCTTGCTTGCAATAGCCTGGTTTATGTTAATTTCACAAAAAACAAATGCTTTGCCACTTGAGCACGTCGATTTTTATAATTTAACGTAATATGTAACCTGCCTTTTGTCGCACAAATATACAAAAACTTTATTTTCTCCTATATACTGTAAATTTACAGTTAACAAGTTGTTAACAAACCATTGACCAAAAATACCAAAACCAATACCAAAAATAAAGTACACAATTTTCTTACATATTGCAATAATAATTTCACTTGTACACACTTAGAAAAAAGCACCGAATTCGGTAAAATTTTACCGAAATCTAAACAGCTGAACGTTCGGTAAAATTTTTTATGTTACCAAACGTTACTAAAGATCAGTAAACGTCGATATGCACGGTCGAAATTTTTACCGAACGTTCAGCTGTTTAGATTTCGGTAAAATTTACCGAACTGTTTAAGTGTGTACATTGTCTACATTAGGAAAATTTAAAAAAAAAAATTCCGATTCTTCAAGCAAACTGTCAATTTTCTCACCGTTCGGCTAATTCCGAAGACCACCACCGTCAGAGCATAATTTTCTGTCGAATAGGTCACTACCGTGCTCTTTCTTTCGTTTACGCCAAAGGAGGAGAGCAAAAATGTATGAAATGTAAACACGTGTACCTGTAACTGTAAAACCACCCCATCGACATCTCTATATCGAGCTGCAGTAAACGTCAGCGACAGCATGTCCGGGGCTCAAAATTTGACAGCGGGCCCAAATCAGACTGCTCGCAGTTGAGTGAAACGCAGTGCTGCCATGCTATCTCATTTTCGCACACACGAGATGTTGGCGGCGAAAACATGGTTGTCTGCCGATGGGGTGTGTAAAACCATGTAAACCTGAGAGTCGCGAAGACGGTCTTTTTTTTCTCATGCTTTGACCGTTTTTTTTCCTACTATATTTGTACAGTGAACCCCCGTTCGTTTGAACGATTCCTCATGCAAACTAACGAGGTTAGTTTTTAATTTGAACAACTGGTAACCTTAAACACAGACAAACAGACGAGACACTCGCGTTAATTCCATCGTCCAATCAAAAACCACTCATTTTTCAAAAAAGCATGTTTCGCAACATGACCACACCGCCGCGCGCGATTGTTGCTTTGAGTTTTCAGTATAAAACCATACAAATGTAATAACCCTACAGCGTAAAACCCTGCAAGTGCAAGCTACTCCGCGACATGCATAACTGAGGGTGCTAGTGTGCAAGCAAAATGTGTAGGACGATGGTTTTTAAAAGATTTTCTTCTATGTGCAATGTCAGTTCGTCAGTGCCTTAAATATGCTGGAACATGAACTTGCCGCCCTGCTCTTTATTATTGTTTTGGTAGTTTGATTCAGTTGGCAGTTATAAGCAGCGAATATTATATTCTCCGATTGGATTTCTATCATTATCGTTGGGAAAACGCAACGTGAAATAGATTTAACACTCTAGGTCAGTACAAACAAACCGTGTTTATGTGCATTATCTGCATAAGCAAATGATGTCATGTTGAGAATGACATTTGAACCATTTTTAATTTGCAAGTCGTGCAAACCAGCGGGTTTCAAATTAAAAAGTGTTCAGATTAAAAATGATCAAACGAACGGGGGCCCACGGTACCGTTAAACAACCCAATTGTAATCAATGAGGTAAGCTGTTTCCTAAATTGAGCCTGCAACAATGTTCTAAACGACTTACCCTTGTCCGTTACCCTATCCAGCTTTTTACGAGCCATAATGGCGGACGTGTTTGTAATATTTGAACGGCATCTTTAAAATTTCACTAATACATCGCAAGTCTTGTTTCCGCGCGTTCACGGTAAAGCCACGTAAAACTAAAAGAATGTACGGAAAGAAAACGTGTGGTGTAAGGGAAATGTCAAAATTGATGTTTAAATATTACGAACACGTCTGCCATTATGGCTTGTAAAAAGCTGGATACCGCATCTGACGTTTGTTTTCGTTTTTATCTTCAGGTAGCGCCACGGCGGCAGGTTTTACTCGAATTCGTCAATAACGCCATCTGGTGCCCGATGCACTTGGCTTAGAAATCTTTGACATAACGTATATCTGCCAAAATGGCAACCCAGTTTTCAGAAGACAAAGGAAAGAAGATAGAAATGTACGTGTCTAACTTGTCTAACACATCAAAGAAGGTGCAGCAGCAGCTCTGAGTGAATGCTTTTTGTCGCCTTGTTCAGGTTGAGCAGTGTTTTTCCGTGATTTGTGGCGAATTTTGTGGTTAAATTTATACAGAACTGTACATCGGTGAATTTGCTATCTTTTGTGCAGCTTGGTGAAATTTAAAAGTGCTTGAAAATTTGGCATACTGTAGCATTTAAATATCCATAGCCATTTGCCTTTCAATCATCTTTCACTGAACCTCGGGACTAGAGCAGTGGAGCGAGCAAGAACGCATTCATCACGGTAGGAAGGGTCAGCGCGAGCAAGACCAAACGAAAAGAAAGTTAACCATCATCGTCGTCATTGACTGCATTAATCATTGACAACCACAAACCTGCTCGCTACTAAAGTTACATTCGAAACCTTTTCGCTGCTGCTAGGTAGTTGCTGGGCTGCTGAACATTTTCTACACGAAATGACCTACCGAGAGGCTTCTCACGCCGGAAGCTGGTATACCGATTCAGGTAAGCATTCGGGGTCACTAAATGCTGCATTATCAACTCTGTTTTGATGGTTGTTTTCCCGTTTTAATTACTTTCTCGGAAGTCATTCAGGTTTTGAACGGGCAAGCTTAATTTATTCTCTCTGGCTTTGCATCTATTTATGTTTTCAGGGTTGAAAATTTTCTTTCATTAAGTTTATTCATTGAAATTCAGATTACGCATTTGCTTCTTCTAAAATTCGTTTTTTTTTTAATACAACTAGGTTCCGATTTAAATCGACAACTGTCCAAATGGTTGGACGATGCTGACCTAACTTTTGGACCGGCCCGTGCAATTATTGCTCCGTAACTATGTTTTTTCTTTGGGGAGATCGATTGGTGTTAAATTTTTTTTTTTTTCATTTGCAGCCACGCTGGTTATCGTTACTGCGGAGCATGTGGAGCCTGGGCTTACCGACAGATTAGTCCGGCGGTTGTGTAAGTATTTTCTGCAGCAAACTGATAAATAAAACATGTGACGGTATTTGCTCTTTTCTTCAGCAAAAGAGTTTTCATTCTGGGACCGTCGCATCATGTGCGGTTGTCGCGTTGCGCTTTATCTGCGGCCCAGTACTGTCGCACGCCGCTGTACGATCTCAAAGTAGATCAGCAAGTCAACGCTGAGCTCGAAGCGACTGGTCATTTCAAGTGGATGGACCAGAAAACGGACGAGGATGAGCACAGCATTGAGATGCATCTTCCGTATGTGGCCAAAGTGATGGAAGAGTGAGTATTGTTCTGTCCAAGATTACTCTTAATTCTGTTGGATTAAATATCCCTTTTTTTGGCTACCGCAGTTTTCGAGACCAGTTCACAATTGTGCCAATCATGGTCGGTTCGATTAGCAACGAGTGGGAGGAAACATACGGGAAATTGCTCGCTCCCTATCTGGCCGATCCGCAGAATCTCTTCGTTATATCGTCCGATTTTTGCCACTGGGGCGCTCGCTTTCGGTACACGTACTACGAGGAATCGCATGGTCCGATCTACAAGTGGATCGAAACGCTGGACAAAATGGGTATGGATCTGATCGAAACGCTCAAGCCGGAAAGCTTCGGTGAATATCTGCGAAAGTACAACAATACGATATGCGGCCGGCATCCGATCGGCGTGTTGCTGCAGGTAGGTTTCACAGATCGAAAGCCGCAAAGGGCGAATCACAAACAACTGCAATTCAATATAATCTATGATTTCTCAATTTCAGTCAGTGGAAGAGCTGAAGCGACGTGGTTATCGAATGAGCTTCAAGTTTCTTAAGTACGACCAAAGCAATCAGTGCTGTGATAAGAAAGACTCCAGCGTTAGCTATGCCTCAGGTTCGCTGATTTTCGAGTAAGCGAAGCCATCTATCCTGTGCAAAATATTTTTTAGTGTTTAATACAATGATAGGCACACAAGATATAGCGATAGTGATTGTAAAAAAGTGAGAACAAATTGATCCAATGAGGCACAGGTGAACAAACGGCGAGACATTAAGAGATCAGGATTCAGCAGATTTTTTAATATATAATTTTCGAATTATTGAATAATTATTTAAGTTTTTAAGTTAACAATGAATCGCGTGTTTTCGAGTTTCAGAGCTAGATTGTAAGAGATTAGAAGCAACGAGACGTCGATAAAAATTTATTGAATTTCCGACCAGGGTGGCTCATCGATTGAACAGCTGAGACGGCTAGTAAAACAGAAAACTGGCAAAAATAGGATGTTTTGTACAAACCCACCAGGACACTAGGCAATAACAGGACATATCCTAGTTAATCAGGGCATGTGGCCACCCGCTGGTAAGAACTAAAGCCTCATAGTTTTGGCAGCTGTGTGTGAATTAGGAAGCAGGTGTTTAACCTATTCAATGTAATACGGTATGCTAAGAACTGTAGCTTATATTCGTTACGAACAAAATACGTTCAAATACGTTAAGGTAAAACGTATTTAATATTTGTTTGAGTGAAATAAAATCAGTATAGAAGCATCAATCTGTTGTGCACGTGTGCTAACTGAAGCACTTTTCACCAGGCATTCTGGCAACATGTCCAAGCCACTGCAGTTTGTCAAATTGTATTAGCTTTACTGGATCTGAAAGTTTTCGCGGCGATAAGGCACTTATGATAGTGTGTAGTCCAAGATGAGATGGTTTGATATCCTGGAGAATGTAATAGCTTTGCATTTGTCGGAGTTGCTGGCAAGACTGAGTAGGATCCTTGCCTCAGCCTCGTAGTTGACCTGTACTCTGGCGGCCAGCTGCGAAGTCGGTCAATACATTGACCCTTCAAGTCTTAGAAAGCCGTAAGCCCAAGGTTTTTTTTGTCGGAGTTTAGCACCATGCGGTTATCTATGTAGCGAAAAATGATAACTGATCCTGTAGAACCGCGGCCTAGGACGGATTTTCTACGTTTGCATATAGCTTAAGATTATCAGCAAACGCGAGTCGTGGAAATTTGGACAGGAAATTGACATCGTTGATGTAGACTAGGAAGATCAACGATCCAAGATGGCTACCGGGATCCAAGATCCCGACCTCCTCGTGATACCAGCCGGAATACGATCAAGCTTAGCGGAGATCGGGTAACCAACCCCGGTGGAAACTAAGGTCGTATACTAACCGGGAAGGAGGTATAGTGGGTCTCGGTACTATAAGATGGCAGCTCCATCTCGAGACTCGGTCGTGTTGCTCCAGTACGGCTACACACCTAAATTAAATTAAAACTAACAACATTCAAGCATATTCGGAGCGGAATATTCGGCATCGAACTAGGCGACGGAACAAGGACGACGAATATAGACTCGTTACTTGGAACTGCAGATCGCCAAATTTCGCAGGTTGCGAGCGGGTGCTGATTGAACAGCTTGAACCCCGCAAACTCGGCATCGTAGCTCCGCAGGAAATCTGTCGCAAAGGAGGGAAGGTATGGAAGATCCGTGGCGGAAAGGCCCAGTTTTTCCAGAGCGGTGGCGCTACCAACGAACTGGGAACGGGCTTTGTAGTGCTGGGCGGAATGCAGGATCGCGTGATAGATTGGACCGATCAACGAGAGAATGTGTGTATTGAGGATAAAGGACCGTTTCTTCAATTATAGCATCATTAACGTGCACTGCCCGCACGAAGGTAGACCCGACGATGAGAAAGAAGCGTTCATCAAGATCGTCACCGGGGATATGAACGCACAGGTCGGTAGGGAAGAAATGTATAGACCGGTGGTAGGACCCCATAGCCTGCACACCGACACAAACGATAACGGCCAACGATGTATGAACTTCGCAGCTTCCCGAGGCCTGGTGATCCGAAGCACCTTTTTCCCGCGCAAGGATATCCACAAAGCCACCTGGAGATCACCTGACCATCGTACAATGAACCAAATTGACCACGTTCTCATAGAGGGCCGGTTTTTCTCTAACATGACGAACGTACGCTCCCGTCGGGGTGCGGATATTGATTCTAACCATTACCTAGTAGCAGTACATGTGCGCTCAAAGCTGTCCACCGTGTACCGGACACGTCAAAGTCACCCTCCTCGGCTGAACATCAGGCAGCTAGATAACCCACAAGCTGCCGAGAACTACGCGCGCGTACTGAATGAGGCACTGCCTTCTTCCGAGGAGTTAGGTGCTTCAAACCTCGAAGACGGTTGGGGCAGAATACGTTCGGCCATCGGAGAGGCCGCTACTGCGGTACTAGGTATTGAGCCTCGGAGTACACAAAATGATTGGTTTGATGGGGAATGCCAACAAGCGGTGGAGGAGAAAAAAATGCTTGGAAAAATTATCTAAGTTGTGCCACTAGAGGGAACCTGGCCAAATACCGACGAGCTAGGAACCAGTTGACCACGGTGCTGAGGAGAAAAAAGCGCCAAAAGGAGGATAGAGATCGTGAAGAATTAGAGTAACTATTCCGAGCTAATGACACGCGCAAGTTTTATGAGAAGGTGAACCAAACTCGGAAGGGCTACACACCGAAACCTGACATGTGTAGGGACGAGGGAGGGAATCTAATTACCAACGAGCGCGAGGTGGTCGACAGGTGGAAGCAGTTCTTCGATGAACGCCTCAATGGCGAAGTCACAGAAGGAGGCGGAACGGAAATTAACCTAACAGCGCCCATGGAAGATAGTAATGACCTAGCACCTGATCTCCAAGAAGTCAAACGAGAAATCGGTCTGCTGAAGACTAATAAAGCCGCTGGGAAGGACCGCCTACCGGCAGAGCTTTATAAACATGAAGGAGAAACGCTAGCAAAGGCTCTACACTGGGTTATTTCGAGGATTTGGGAGGAGGGAAAGCTACCGGAGAAATGGATGGAAGGAGTGGTTTGTACCATCTACAAAAAGGGTGTTCGGCTAGACTGCTGCAACTATCGCGGTATTACGCTGGTAAACGCCGCCTACAAGGTACTCTCCCAGATCCTGTTACGCCGGCTGTCACCGATAGCACCAGGTTTCGTAGGGAATTATCAGGCGGGTTTCATGGGGGCTCGCGCAACTACGGACCAAATTTTTACTATCCGACAGATCTTGCAGAAATCTCGGGAGTACAACGTGCCCACGCATCACATCTTTCTTGATTTCAAAGCGGCATACGATACAGTCGATCGAGACAAGCTATGGCAGATAATCCACGAATACGGTTTTTCGGACAAACTAACGCGACTGATCAGAGCTGCATTGGATCGAGTGATGTGTTTCGTACGCATCTCTGGGACACTCTCGAGTCCCTCCGAGACGCGGCGAAGGTTGAGACAAGGTGACGGTTTATCCTGCATGCTGTTCAACATCGCAAATGTCTTGAGGGGGTGATCCGAAGAGCGGGCATCGAAACGAGAGGCACGACTTTTACCAAGAGTAGCCAACTTCTAGACTTTGCAGATGACTTCGATATCATTGCCAGGAACTTTGCGACGGCGGAGGCAATCTACGCCAGGCTGAAAGCAGAGTCTAGGAGAATTGGGCTAAAAATAAATGCGTCAAAGACCAAATACATGAAAGGAAGAGGCTCAAAGGAAACAAACGCGCGCGTTTACGCAAACGTAACCGTTGACGGCGACGAACTAGAAGTGGTAGAGGAGTTCGTGTATTTGGGATCGCTGGTGACCGCGGACAACAACACTAGTAAGGAGATCCAGCGGCGCATCCAAGCGGGAAATCGGGCCTACTTTGCCCTTCGTAAAACGCTACGATCAGGAAGCATACGCCGTCGCACGAAGCTAACAATGTACAAAACCATTATTAGACCGGTAGTTCTTTATGGACTTGAAGCCGTGACGCTGCTTACGGAGGACATACGCGCCCTTGCCGTGTTTGAGCGGAAAGTGTTGCGGACGATATTTGACGGAGTACAAACTGAAAGCGGAGAGTGGCGGAGGCGTATGAATCACGAGCTACAGGCACTGCTTGGGAAGACTCCCATCGTACATCTAGCGAAAGTTAGCAGGCTACGGTGGGCCGGACACGTCGTAAGGATGCCGGACGACAATGCGACGAAAATAGTCCTCTTCAACAACCCGACCGGCACCAGGAACTAGGTCGAAAGCGATTTGCGACTTCTGAGACAACTAGGAAAATGGCGACGAGTGGCCCAAGACCGAATTGAATGGAGACGAGTGCTTGAAACAGCACGAGCCACCCCGGCTCTATGCTGCTGAAGACGAAGAAGAACAAAGCAACGTGATTCACATGATGGTCGGATGGCATCGTTTCGGCCGTTACGGTAGACCCACATGAGACAATTGATCTTTTCAAAAAGTTGTCTTATATCGAAATTGTCTTATATTGAAACGGTTTTAAAAAAAAAAAATCAATAGCCAACTGTGTCAAAGGAATTTATCTTATATCGAAACAAAAATCAAGGGGTCGGTCACTCGGCATCGCCGTTTTTATGTTAGGCGACTTGAAACGAGCCGAACTGTGCCGATGCTGTACCGAAAGTGTCGAACTGCAAGATTCGTTAAATTCTCGCGTCACTTTTGATTTCGTCCAATGTAACAATTCCACCATATTGAGAAAAACGAGATCGAAGTTCTTCGAATTGAACTTTAAATTGTTTCAAAATGAAATAATTTTCAGTCATTCACTCAACGGGGTTGATGAATAATAACATTCAATATTTAACGGAGATTTTAAAAATCTAATTAAAACTAAGCAGTTTTGGTTTATTATGGAAAAAGTTACATTGGACTGTTTACCATCTCATGCTGTACTTTGGACGTTTTTATTTTTCCAGGCTATTGCACATAAATTAAGCGAGATCACCGTAAAATACGTGCGTTGCCGCGCTACGCTATTTTCGAGGCTATTTTTCAATATTAGGCCGCTTGTTTCACTTAAAATGCATAAATAATGCGAAAAAAAACTTTCACTTGCTAAACGTCCAATGTACAGATTGGGTTTGTTATGATTATTTTTGCACTTTGGACATCAGATGAGAACGACCGAAGTAACAGTCAGTCATCCATAATTCGAATGTGCACATTGGACATTTTGATAATGCTAATTTTTTAATCTCGAAATAATTCTATTTGGGCAGATGTTTTTGTATAACATAGAGTTTAAAAAGAGCAATAATTTGTTGTGATAAACCAGATTTGTTTACATTTGTTACATTGGACGAAATGAAAAGTGTCGCGAGAATTCGTTATAATCTGATAGATTTGGCAACCGTGCGAGATGATTTTGACAACTGGCAGTGCTCCCATTTCATATGTAAAATTGAACCGGAGGTGTGCCGCTTGATATCTCTGGAGTGCCGCGGCACGTGGTGCTGAGTGTCCGACCCCTTGGCAAAAATGGTCTTATATCGAGATTGTTTTATAACGAGGTTGACTTATATCGAATTATCCCTGTACACTCAACCCACGCTAATATGAAAAACACCAGATTGGGCGAGTTCATTTTTAATCTGAATATTCGGTAACTCTATTCATTTTCACATACGCGCACCCTATGAACTTGTTGTTTTGATTTGACGAAAACAAACGTTTTGAAAACATTTCAAACATGCGTGAATTCTAAACGTCCGGTTTGTAGAACAGGTAATTGGCTCGGCAGTTTCGACTAAAATGGTCTATTTTGAGTACTGGCGAGAGGTAAGTTCCATATGAGCTATATTGCCAAAGCTCTTGAGCAAGAGGAAACGCATTACGTTTTTTTGCTTTTATTCAATTTACCCGGTCAACTTTAACGTCAATTGTGTATGACGCTTGATCGGTTTTTAATGTGAACGCATTCATACCACCGGGGTACAGATTAAAGAATGTCGTACCAACGGGGGTACACGGTATGAGGTATTTGTTGAGCTAGTTATTAAATATCTACAATTTTGCTGAAAAAAGCTATAGGTTGCATCCTTGTATCTTATCTATTCACTGTGCTACAATGCTGCTGCCCCGTTGGTAGTCAAGTGAACGTTGATTCGGTTACCAACGGGGTAGCAGCCGTATAGTACCTTAAATTCAAAAGATGCAGTGAGTCAGGTAAAACAGTAGGCAGATCTATCAGATTATAACGAATTTAACAATTCTTGGAGTTCGGCACTTTCGGTACAGCATCGGCACAGTTCGACTCGTTTCAAGTCGCCTAACATAAAAACGGCTGTGCTGAGTGACCGACCCCTGGCGTTGTAGAATAACGGGAACAACATCATTATAACGTTCTTGTCGAAGCATCTTGGCTTTTTTTTTCATTTTGTTTTCTTCTTATGAAACCCCCACTTTGCGACGACGCTACAGATCTGTCTGTAATATTCTGACTTTCTGACACCTTGCACCATAATCATCATCATCATCATCAGCTGACGGACGGCTCTCTTTTGACAGTTCAGTTGCGCTGAGGACGTGTACGTGTGTGCGAGCGTCGAAGCAAAAAAAAATAATTATTTACGTTGATTTTTGTCCGTTGTCGTCGTTCGTCGTTGCCTTTTCCTGCAAAGCAGATTTTTTTTTCGCAACCGCGTTCGTGTTTGATTGCAAGTGTTTATTCAGTGAAATTTGTAAAGAATATTGTACCTTATTAGCCGTGTGGTAAATTAAAGCTTCTGTGCGAGTTCGTGTTCCGTGGTAAGATTGCATTGTAATCATTTCCTTCCGGCGGTCGTGCGAAGTGAAAGGTCCCGTTTGGTGTCATTTTTGCATTGTTTACTACCTCAATGGCAGAGTGTCGTGATGTGAAATTCCTCTAGAGGAATGTGATTGTGGCTGATATGCGGCCAATCGTCCATGTTCTAAGAAGAGAATCCGTGCTTGTTGAAGATTTGCGGCTTATGTGTAGTCGATTATGCAACGTAGCCTAGCGATATACAGTTAGAAATTGATAATAACCTAGAAAACCCACCGAGCAGAAATCTGAAAGATCGGCGATTTCGACGTCTGCAGGAGATGCGAGCCGACATTAACTTATCAGAGGGGGTTTTGTATCGTTGTTAAGGGGCATCGGAGGCACCATTACAAGCAAAAGCCGTTGAACAAACCGTAAAAGATTCAAAGATCAGAAAAATTCTTGAGATTCTGCCGGTCTAAGAACATAATCTAAAAATAGCGTGTGATGTTTGTAAATACAGTCGCGTAAATGATTCAAGGGCAGCATCCATTACGAAAACGCGCGTTCTATTTTAAGATGAAAATGCGTTACAGTGCCCGAAATAGCGCAACGGGTAGTTGACTTGTCTAGAAGGTAGAAACAATTTTATAACGTTAGCTGCTGCATCCAATTGTCAATTGAGACTAGTTTTGCGGCATTTAATTGCCAGCCGAAGCGAATCATCGCACGACGCCGCTCTGGCGAAAGAGGTTCTGAAAGACGATCGTTGTTTTTGTGCGTCCGTGATACTTGATACTGATACAGCGACAACCGATAAATGCCTTTTCTAACGTGAATCAGATATCTCTAGCATCTATAGCGATTAGCTGAGGAGTGGCCACAAACACAAACTTCGCTAAAGTTCAGGCATGATCTAATTTAAAAAGAATTCTCTTAATTTTGTGTAAATATTTAGTGTCTAATGAATACTGCGAACAGAATAGGTCTCTGAGGATACAAATTATGCCCAAAGGGCTTCATTTGGATTTTACTATAACTAGAATTGCAAATTCAGAATTTGAAAAAGATTCCAGATTTAATAACTATGCTGAATATTTCAAAGTATTTGACTACCGCTTTGTGCTAGTTCCTAAATAAAGGAATTTACAGAGAGGACAAGTGTATTAGTATTATTTTCTAAATAACTTGATGCGATAAACGAAATAAATTCAACACACATTTGAATTGCATTGAAAGGACTAAAACCTGTAATTATACTCGTTTTATATCTGCATTTTTTTTTGTTATTTCTGTCTAAGTAAAATATGAAATTACCTAAGCCAAACGTATGATTGAGTTCAAATTATAAAAATTAAACTACAATAGATCTGTTATCAGCGTATCTAATCATAGTGATCATGTGGCCACTCGTAGGTTTTATTTAGAAACTACTACACTAAAACCTTTAATCAACATTTAATTAAATCAAGCTTATCCCAAGGAGTCAGGTAAGTAATTGATAACTAGTTCTTTCTTTCACCATCAAATACAAGCACAAGCAAAACAAATCACCATAATATGAAATGTAATTTAAGTCAATTCCAAACCATTCGAACTGCATTAGTAGTTCAGCTTGGAATGGAAACAAAATAATGTTCGGCGCCCAAGCTGTCAAGTCTAGCTGTGCGTCTCGCGAAAACGGACGTCAGTCGGCTTGGTCGGCTTTAAATAAAAATCACTTTACCGTCGTCTTGTTCGTAAACAACGTCGAAGCCGGTTCGGACGATTCGGTCCGGGTTGGTGAAATGCGGCTGATGATGGCGTCGAAGTAATTGTTTTAACCTTTTGTCCATTCCATCTTAACCGGAATGGTAGCATTTGCGGGTGCCAGTCGACATTGTCGTGTCGGTCGTTCGGTGTACTGTGAAAGCCGTGATTCCGGTCCGTGGAAAATTGGGGGAAATTCATTACGCAGCAAAAAGTGCGTTTTTCGTTCAGGTCAATCATACGGTTGTTCGTCGTAGCGTGATTTGAATGTGAAGATTTCAACTGAAGAGATCAGCCAAGCGCGGCATTATAAACGAAGAAATCCGTTTTATTCCGTTCCAGTGAGTGTATGTTGAAGTGTGTTTCAATCAGAAAAGTTTCTTGCTAAAGTTTGAAAAAAAAAAAAAAATGAGTGATCCCAGTGGTGCTAACGGTGCGGAACCGAACGGTGCCGATGGTGGTGCGTCGGATCCGCCGAAAGCTGCCAGCATTCCGGCGTCGAAAATTGCCAGATCGATTCCGAAACCTTCGGGAATAAAACCGCCAACCATGACGCTCAGCTCGTCGACCAGTTCGCTGGCCAGTGTCGGCTCAACTGCTGCCTCCATCCCAGTGCCACAGAGTCGTATTGGTCGGCCATGCCAGGGGCATGTTGCACCGAAGGCCGGACTGCCTCCACCGGAACCTAAAAGTGAGTATATCGTTTGATTTTTTATTTTTTTCATTACATTTTACGCTAGATTTTTATTGAATTAGCTATATAAAATGAAAAGTAAAAGCCAAAATTTCCAGCCGTTTTTCCACTTTTTCCATCCTTTTGGTCAATATTTGCAGGGTAATTCGGGCGGTTTCCTAATTTCTATTTGGTTTACTTAACAGGTCAGCGAAGATTTTTGTTTTTTATATCAAACGATCCGTGCTTTAACACGCCCCCAGTAACAATTTGGCGTTTATTGCAGTTTCCATAGCCAAAATGTCAATACAATTAAAAAAGGATTTTGTTGCATCTTTCTGTAGCAACTGCATTTATTATAGCTTTTTTCTACATTTGCCATGAACAATTTGCACAGCAATATTGATAACGGGTTGCCCATAGGCACTCCTTTTAGTTGTTTGCATAAATAGGAAATAAGAAATTTAAGCAACTATTACCAAGCAACTCCTAGATGATTTCGAGATTTGCGGCTACGGAGCCCAGCTCTACAGCTGGGGGAGTACAATTTAAGCTATCTAAGCACACTAAATACTTGGGTGTTGCGCTTGATCATAAGCTAAATTGGAATGATCACCTATTCAAAAGCAAACAATGCTTTTTGGGCCTGCAGTAATACTTTTGGCAACAAGTGTAGACTTTATCCGAGGTTGATTCACGAGATTTATTCGGTAATTGTGAGACCCAGATCAACATACGCTTCGCTAGTGTGGTGGGCTAAAACTACACAAATAACACAACTGAACACTCTGCTAATCATTAATAAAGATTGGAAGGAAACTAGGCCAAACTTCGATATACCCTACTTTGAAGGGTTCGTTCATTTTAAAATACAAATTAATTCGTGAAGATACTAAAAGAGACAAATGTCTCAACACAATTTAAGATCAGTTTTAAATGTACTTTCAGTTTATATATACTTCAGTTGCTACATTTTGCATCTTTTCAGCCTGTATGAGTAAGAAGTGTGCCATTTTTACACTTAATCTGTCAATAACTCAGTCTGAGTTGAAGATACAGGCTCGCGGTCTTCTGAAAAATGATGTATTTTTATGAAATTCACTTATCTGTAGAACATTGTTGTTGTCTAAATTGTATAGTTTTAAAAATATACTAATAAAATTGTTTTTTAGGGGTCTGTCAAAAATGACGTCTAATATCCCAAAAACTGAAGAGTAGAAAATTCAAATTTTGTCGTATTGCTCTGCAATTTTGCATTTAAACACTTCAATTGTATAGAAATACAGGAAAAATATAATGGCGAGTCAAAATAAACTTTCATTTTTTGGCTGATGGTCAGCGATTTCCCACTGTGCACTGTGCGATGGACCTTTTTCATCAATAGGGCATGTGAAACCTTCCAACCAGTCCGTAGGTAGTCCCTTCTCAGTCCATACTGTTAGTATAATCTGATGGATTACCCAATACAGCTGGTCGCCTCCGACTTTCAAAAGTTTGGCGGGGATGCCGTCCTTTGATGCTCTGTTGCTTTGCCGTTTTTCAGCTTTCTCGCTGCTCTACTAACTTCCAAAAGTTGGTGGATCCATATCTATATCTGCTAACCGCTCCATCTGGTTCACCATTCAACAATGCATCGAAATCTTGTTTCCAACGCCAGGCCACCTCCGATATTTCGGTAATCAGGTTCCCTCCTTGTCGTTGCACATAACAGGAGTTGGCACGGTTCGTTTCCTGATTCCGTTGATCGTATTAAAGAAGCTTCTCGTATCGTGCCTCTCGAAGCAATTCTTCGCCTCCGCAAGAACGCGATCCCAGTGCTGGCATTTTTAACGATGGTGAAGTCTCTTTTCGGCAGCTCTAGCATTTCGGTATCTCTCTCTGTTCTGGCGTGTCACAGTTGTAGCCAATATGTGATTTCTGGCTCGATTCTTCTTATTAGTCACTCGTTGGCACTCTGCGTCAAACCACTCACTGCAAGTGGATGTAGCAATAGCATCCACTACTTCTCCCGCTGTAGTACTGGTCGCGTCGTGCATGTGCTTCCACTGTTCGTTCAGGTTCTCTCCAAGATGTGCACCGATCCGCTTATCAGTCTTCCGAGAGTACTCTACACTAACTCCTTCCGCTGATAACCGCCGAGTGTTCAGTCGTATTTTCCTCATTGGTTTCCAACTGAATACGTTGGACAACTGGTCGCGGATCTGGCTTACTACGAGATAGTGGTCTGAGCCGACGTTTAATCTTCGGAAGGATCGCACGTCTGCGACAGCAGAAACGTGCCGGCCATCAACCAGAACGTGGTCAATATGAGAGAAGAGCCTCTCCATTATGGCGTTTCCAGGTGTGCTTCCGAATGTTCCATCGCGCGAAATAGGTACTACAGATAGCCATACATCTCGCTCGCTCGCGAAGTTGATTAGCCTCATTCCATTGTTGTTACTTTGGTAGTGGTAGGATGGAAGCTTTCTCTACCAATAACGGGACGGAAGAACTCTTCGCCTGCAGCAATATTTTCGGCAAAAAGTGGGGACTTAAGCCGAGGATGACTCACTGGATCTGTTCGGTAATTGTGAGACTCAGAATAATATCAATGTAGCGCACTGATTCTGCGAAGACTTCGGATTCTCGGAGAGGGCGTCCTAACCCCGAACGTGATATAATGAGCTGTCCAGTCCAGTCAACCAGGGTCAACCAGTTTCCAGAAATCGCAAAACAGACAATCAGTTTGAGAGAGTTTAAACAGATCCGTGTAAGATTTGGAACGCAAAGAGCCTTTGATTGAGAGATATGGATGGAAATAAACGGAAGTGAAGTCAGACGAAATGGAATCGGTTTGCAATAAAATATTATCGGAAGATATCTGCTCGTATGAAATGGAGCGAGTTACCTGGAAGGAGCGTCAAACATAGCTCTGGCTCTCTCAAGCTCCCACCTAGCGCCTCCACGCAAATCTAAGTCAAATGATGACGGTCGATGGCCTTACCCGGAAATGCTTCATGTACTTACTGAAGCAGCTAAGCTAGGAGGTGCGAACTAGAGCGCCTGTTCTCAAGTTGAGGGTCGGCTCACACAGCGTCTGTTTTAAAACGGGCGGCTGAATATGAAATGCTGTATCCCGTAAACTATACCTAAGATGGCAGACTCATCAGCGGGATGTAGGTATCGCGACCCCGGTGAGGTAGTATACCGAAAACTCAATTACCATGAATAACGAAGAAAGAAATTCAGGACGGAACAATCGGTATACGACACGGCAAAGGACAAGGAAACGATTAAGGGATAATGATTGGAAACTTGGTACCTGGAATGTCCTAACTCTCCATGAACCGGCACGGGCTGGTTTGCTTGCTCGAGAACTCCATCAACTCGGAGTGGAGATCGCTGCTATTCAGGAAGTTCGGTGGCCAAATTCCGGAGAAAGGGAGTTCCGTGCAGTAGACCCTATTGCAGGCACTTCTTTCAAGTACCACATCTACTACAGTGGCGGTAAGAAAGCAGAACATGGAGTCGGTTTCGTAGTGTTGGGAAAACAAAAGCAACGAGTTATCCGGTGGAGGCCCGTAGATGACCGTATATGCGTTGAGAATTAAGGGCAAATTCTTCAACTACAGCCTAATCAACTTATACGCACCGACAAATGATAAATCCGATGATGCTAAGGACGAGTTTTACGACAAGCTTGAGAGGACCTATGGAGAGTGCCCAAGACACGACGTGAAAATCATTATCGGAGATGCAAATGCGCAGATCGGGAGGGAGGAATTCTTTCGTCCAGTCATTGAAAGACATAGCCTTCATCTGTCGACCAATGATAACGGTCTGAGGCTCATAAATTTTGCCGCGGCCAGAGGAATGGTCATCTGTAGCACCTACTTTTCACGTTCGAATATTCGGAAACACACCTGGAAGCATCCAAATGGAGCTCTCAGATCGATCATGTCTTGATTGACGGTCGACACTTTTCGGATGTTATCGATGTACGGTCTTTTCGGGGACCACTATCTCGTAGTGAGTAAGATTCGCGCAAGGTTGTCGAACACGGCCAAAGCTCGCACTGAGAGGACGCTCAACATCCAGCGGTTATCGGCAGACGGCGTAGCAGTGGAGTGCGCCAGGAGGCTTGACCAACAAATCGCAGAACAGCAGGTAGTAGGAGAAGATATAAATGGACTGTGGAGGAACATCCATGGTGCCATCGAAACAGCTGCGAGAGAGGTGGTAGGCACGACGCGTGGAAGACAGCGTAACAGGTGGTTTGATGCCGAATACCAGAGAGTGACAGATGAAAAGAACCAGGTCGGGAGTCACATGCTCACTGCGGCAACGCGTTAAAATAGAGAGAGGTACAGAGAGACTAGAGCTGCGGAAAAATGAATCCATCGTCTAAAGAAACGCGAGTACGAGGAGCACGTGCTCGCTGGCGCAGAGGAGCGATACGCCAGCAACGACACACGGAGTTTCTATAAAACGGTGAGAAGCAAGAATTTTGCCATGCCTGTGATGTGCAATGATAGTGCTGGCAACCTGCTTACCGACAAAACGGCGGTAGCAGTCAGGTGGAAGGAGCACTTCCAGACACTATTGAATGGAGAGGTAAATACGGAGATCAGCAGGGACAGGATAGGAATTGTTAGCGATTGTCAAGCTGTTGAGCCACCAACACAGGAGGAGTTTAAAAAGGCAATCAGTGAGCTGAAAACGGTAAGGCTGCTGAGAAGGACGGTATCCCGGCTGAACTTCTAAAAGCGGGGAGCGAGCGGCTGTACGAAGCAATCCACCGGATCATTGTTAGGAAGAACAAATACCGTAAGAGGCGTTGGATGGCCTCATTTGCCCAATTTTCAAAAAGGGACATCGACTGGAGTGTAAAAACTATCGAGGAATTATATTGCTCAATTCTGCCTACAAGGTGCTTTCCCGTATCCTGTTCTGCACACTGAGACCGTTAGCGAAGTCCTTCGTCGGCGAGTACCAAGCTGGTTTTCGTGAGGGTCACTCCACGACGGATCAGATGTTTACCCTGCGTCAGTTACTAGACAAGTTCCGGGAGTACAACTTGCAGACACACTATCTGTTTGTGGACTTTAAAGCGGCGTACGATTCAGTTAAACGAAATGAGCTGTGGCAAATAATGCTAGAACATAGTTTTCCGACGAAACTAGTTACGCTGATTCGTGCGACGCTGGACGGATCCAAATCATGCGTTAGAATAGCGGGTGAGACCTCAGCTGCTTTCGTGACGTTGGATGGACTGAGGCAAGGGGATGCACTCTCTAACCTGCTATTCAATATTGCCTTGGAAGGTGCATTACGAAGGGTAAACGTGGAAAGGAATGGAACTATCACCACGAAATCTCACATGCTTCTTGGTTTTGCGGATGACGTCGATATCATCGGAATCAACCGTAGAGCAGTGGAAGAGGCCTTTAGGCCCTTTAAAAGGGAAGCTGCGAGATTGGGACTTACCATTAATACCGCCAAAACGAAGTACATGGTTGCTGGTAGGGAACGTGGGAGCCCAAGTGGTGTTGGTGCCGAGGTGGAGTTAGATGGGGAACGATATGAAGTAGTGGAGGAATTTATATACCTTGGTACACTCGTGACATGTGACAACGATGTAAGCCGCGAAGTGAAACGACGAGTTGCAGCCGCGAATCGGGCTTTCTACGGATTACGTAGCCAGCTGAAGTCCCGTAGTTTGCAAATTCGCACAAAACTGGCGCTCTACAGAACACTAATCCTCCCGATGGCCCTTTACGGACACGAATCATGGACGCTAAAGGAAGCTGATCGGCGAGTGCTTGGGGTTTTTGAGCGTAAAATTATGCGATCTATACTTGGTGGCAAAATGGAAAATGGAGTGTGGCGCAGACGCATGAATCACGAGCTGTACCAAGTATACAAATATGCTGATATAGTGAAGATAGTGCAATGTGGCAGGCTACGGTGGGCTGGACACGTGGCCAGAATGCCCGATGAAAGAGTAGCCAAACCTTTTCAGCAGAGAACCAGGAAGAGGCCGTAGACTCCGAGGCAGACCCCGCACCCGGTGGGTGTGTGCTGTCGAAGACGATGCACGTTCAGATGGTGTTCGTGGGGATTGGACAACGGCAGCCCAGTACCGACGGTACTAGAGGACCATAATTCGTTCGGCGTAGGATCGGTAACAGACCGTTGCCACGTAGCCTTCTACGATACAAAAGATGTGTATGGGGATTGATGAGGACCATCCAAGAATGAACCTCGTTTCCTTAGCAAATTGACTGAAAATTACAAAAATATGACATGGCATTCGGCAGTTTTTCAATCAATAGTCTACGTAGTTTGTTGAAGTCTACGGGCAGAAGCTTTTTCGACCGACTGGTGCAAAAATATTGAACATTGATTCGGAGATCACGAAATTATTAGTGCTCAAAACCGAACAACTTTTCGTGACTTTCGACCTAATTTTTAGATTTTTTGGAATGACTTGCTTCCCATTAGAGACTAATCAGTAAAAACTTAATTTTATGGGGCAAACAGCGCTCGTAAAAAGTTTCATATAAACTAGAGGAGGCCGAAGTGATAGGTAGCCGCTTCAGTATGGATTTACCTACATTATGCAACGGAAATTTTAACATGAAATGAATGGCAACTTTATCGAATTCAGCACAAACTTCTGGAACATGGCACATTTTCATTTGCCCGTCACATTAATGCGCAAGCATGAATTGAATTGAGCGACCACCAACGTGATATAAAAATTACCGCACGCAACGGTACAACCTACGCGTGCGAAACGCACACTCGTGATCTGTGAATTAACGTCAACAGCGATAACTCAATTAAGGTATAGGAAATTAAGAGTTCATAGCGTACACACTACGGAGCTATTTTAAGCTGATCAGTTCGACCTCAAACATCATAATTTTAAGCTTCGATTTTTGTTGAAGAACAAACCAATAAAGTATGGAGAGAATACTTTACGACCTCCAACTGAAATTGGGAATTTTGGTAGGTTAAAAACAAATTACATATGCATCTTCTAACAATGGACCCTCAAATTGGTTTCGTAAACAAACAAATCATCTTTCGAGAACATTCAGAGGTGCTAATAAACACTCCAACTTTGGCAGGTTTACACCTCCACTCAAAAAAAAAAAGGTAAAGTCCGAAAACGAAACAAAACGTAAGGTGACTTTCACACAACCGTTGCGTCTCCCGAGAGTGCAGGGCAATTTTTCATGGCTTATCCTTCCGTTGCACTCTCCGGCAGTCAGTCAGCACGCGGTGGTAATATTCTCGGGATATACTCGGGATGTTAAAAAGTCGTGATTAATAATAATGGTTTTACGACTGTTATGGTGATGTTGATAGATACAAACAGGACGGAGTTGGACTCTGATGACGGATTCGAGGAAATGACTCTCTGTCATTTGAATTGAAAATTACGTACACAAAATTTGCATCAAAACAAAAAAAACGCAGAAAAACTTGTAAAAATTTTGGTTATAAATGTATGACCATAATGTACATTTAGCAACACGACAGTCATAACACCAAAACGAGAGCAGAACACCCATTAAAATTTTAATATGTTCTTCTACGGGAACATGGTCGAATGAAAAGCCACCCACACTGGCAGCGAAAAACAAGCAATGATTTACTGGTTGGTCATGCCAAAGTGACAACCGTGTGCTTATCACTGTGCTTCAAATTTTCCTAAAACAGCGATGAAAGCTCCCTATTTAGTTTGGCTAACAGATGCGCTAAAATTTGCTGTTGCCATTCTAGCTCGCTAAATGCGCGAATGCGGAATGTGAAACTTATGTGTGATTGATATCCCAACAGCGCAAACACAGATGGCATTTAAATTCCGGCGGTTTCGTATCAATTTCCCTCGGCCGACCAGGTGGGATGATGATACCAAATTTATTTTATTTATTACTGTTTAAGAGTAGATTAACGAACGTAATCCGGTCGGCCCCAGCGTGTCTTGGCAGCCCTGCCAGACGGCTGGATCGCGCTTCCCTGGACAGTGGAAGATCACACTCATGCTCGCTTTCGATAATATCGTGTGAATGAGAATCGGGCACAATGCGATGCGCAGTTTCTGTAGCCAATTCTAAGCACACCTACCCGGACATGACTAATCGTTTGCAATTTACGGGAACTGTATAGTGGCGTCACTGCTGCTGGATGTTTCTGGAAATGGGTAGAAACTGTAAAACTTTTGACTTAAAGTCATGTTTACATTTCTCAAATTTTTTTTGAGAAACTAATCTAACAAGCAGAACTTTTGAGAAAGTGCTTTCCAACCCACATTTTTATCATTTTCAGCCTCAAACCTAAACAAAAAAAAACAAACTAAACACGACGGAACTACAAGTTTGCTTCCAGCGATTGCGATTAAGAGTGTGAGATATAAAAGTTCCGCTAATTGGACATGACGTTAATTGGTTGCTGCTAACTGACCCACGTCTTAGTTGTACCGTCCAAGGCACCAACAACGACGTCCATCGCATTTGCCCGAAGCAACGCTGCTGACACTTCCCATGCTAACCGGATTTGACTCGTAGCGCAACATTCATCTCCCGTCGTTGCTACTGTAGAGCACTTGGGCTCTCGCTAAACCAGTTCCATGGCATTGATTAAAATAATTTTATTGTTAACTTGTTAAATCAATCCCTGAACGTTTCATAGTTTCAATATTCAATCAAATTTTACATCATTACACTTGACAAACGTAAAAATCGAAAACATAATGACAGCACCGGTAAAGGGTTAACTGGCAGAAACTAATATACATACAAACAGATTGCCTGTCAAAAATTAGACAGCAGACTTGGACAAACGATTATTTAAACGTGTGTTCGATACGTGACACGAATTGATTAGTGTATTTAAGGAGTGAAAAAACAACAAACGCTACCTGTTTCTACGGGGGCCACATTTCGCTGCTGCTGCCGCGGAGATCGAATGGTCTGCGCAACGTGTTCGTACCTAATCTGGGGAGCTCGATCTTTATGCATAATTAGCCAAATCAATTAGTGTACAATTAATATCGATCGGTTCCGGCCGAGTTGGTGGCGTTAATGTGGAGCAGTCGCGTATCCGCAAGGTTAGCCTCTGTGTGTGCGGAACGAATTGCATACCGGCCGTTTCGGGTGTGAAATTTTTGCATTATTTCAAATGTTATAATTTGGCAAATCCTTTTTTCGATATCATTTTGTAGTATAATTGCACGTTGTTTATTGTACCGTTTTCAGCAAGTCAGGTTAACTTCATTCATTCATGCTGCTGAGAATTTTACCAATTCTGGTCTAGCGTCACACTCTTTTCCAGTAACTTTCACTTCTGAGACATCAACTTAACTCTTGGTAAAAAAAATTCTGACTTGATTTTGAATAGGTCCGTTCTGCAAATGTATACAAATGCGATAGTTTTTCTCTATCAAACCAGAATAGAGAAATAAGCCCCAATGCGGCTTGTTTACATCTGCAGATAGAAGCTACTCAAAAATCAGGCCAGTCAAGTTGATGTCCCAAAAGTAAAACTTGTTCGAAAGGACTCTCGCTAAGGGACGTACGAGGTACGATGCTAGTCTAACAAGTCAGTCGTCGTATGTTCGAATCTCGTCTGGGCGGTGCTGCTAGATAGAGTCAGTAGGATTGTTGCACTAGACCTGCAACTATGCTGAAGCCCAAAGCTTTGCTTTTTTATTTTAAATTTATCTTTCCCAATTTATTTATTTATTCATTTATTCAACATCAACAGACTAAAATTGGCACTGTTTTGTCCATAGTTGGTGCGTTGAAATGGTAGTCGCAGCATTGCGTCATTCCGCAGTGCCCTGGAACGTACATTCAGATTAATCGTACCTAAAATGGCAGGACAATCGACTCTTCCCTGCAACATATCAGCAGCAAACAAAGCTCTCGCGACGTTCCTTCGCGCCTGAAGTGTCTCCAATTGGATCAACCGGCATCGTCTCTCGTATCTCGGCAATCGGAACGGATCTCGCCAAGGTAGATGACGGAGCGCAAAACGTAAGAAGCGGCGTTGAATCGACTCAATCCTAGCAACTCCGTTTTGGTAATACGGACGCCAGACGATGGAACCGTATTCGAGAGTCGAACGGATGAGTGAGCAGTATAATGCCTTAAGACAATACACGTTGGTGAAGCTTTTAACGATGCGGAAGGCGAATCCTAGAGTTCTGGATGCTTTGTCCACAATGTAGGAAATGTGTCGTCTAAACGATAACTGACTATCCAAGATAATGCCGAGATCTTTCACTTGGTCGACACATTGGATTTCAGTACCAACGAGCTTGTAGTTGAAAATCACTGGTTGACGGATTCGGGCGAAAGAAATAATGGAGCATTTTTCAGGATTCACGTGCATGCAGTTCAAGTTACACCAATCCATAAAGGTGTCAAGCTCTCGTTGAAGACGGATTGCATCGACATTGGAGCGAACCCTCAAGTAAATGTTCAGATCATCGGCGTAGGATAAACGAGAGCCTTCAAGAACGTGGTTGACATCATTAAAGTATAGCAGGAAGATTAACGGTCCCAAATGACTGCCTTGTGGGATTCCAGACGAAGCCGAAAATGCATTAGATTGAAAACCTTCAACCGTCACAATCAGTTTACGAACTACGAGATAGGAATTAAACCAACGCAGCACATTTCCGCTGATACCGAGTCTTTCCAATTTGGCAATTGCAATAGCATGATTGATTTTGTCGAACGCCGCAGATAAATCAGTATAGATAACGTCCGTTTGAACACGTTCCGCTAAGCTTTCCGCAATATATGATGTCAGACACATGAGATTTGTAGTGGTTGATCTGCCGGCGATGAATCCATGTTGATCATCACTTAGGTATTGTTTGCAGTGTGACAGCAGCGGAGTCATGATTACAAGCTCGAATAACTTCGAAATGGCACATAATGATGAGATTCCGCGGTAGTTATTGATGTCTTTCCGTTCTCCTTTCTTATGAACAGGAAACATATGGGCAGTTTTCCATACGGACGGAAATACCCCACTTTAGACGGACAGGCTAAACACCGGCTGAAGGGGGATAAGTAGGTCAGCGATGTGCTTTTTTAAAAACTCAGACGGTATGCCATCTGGGCCGGCTTTACTTGATGATTTTAACATTGAGGCGGCTCTAGAGATCATTGTTTCGTCGATATTAAGAGTACCCAGCGTATTCGCAGTCATTAGTGCAACATTGTTGGCAGCCTGAGTAACTTGGTCGTTTGGGATCACTTCATCGCAAAACGTTCGCCCGAATTTATCAGCAAATAGTTGACTGATATACTGAGGATCCAAAGCGACTTCACCAGTCAGGGTCATGGTTGAGGGAAGGCCCGATTCTTTACGCTGATCGCTAACATACTTCCAGAAAGTTTTCGGTTTCAACTTCAGATTACGCTGAATTCTGTGTAGGTGTCGTCTATAGCAATCCCGACTGGTTCGTTTGTATACAGCGTTCAATCTGATGTAATGCTCACGCTGCGAAAGGGTGCGGAACTTGGAATATGTCCTAAGCGCAGCCCTTTTTTCCGTCTTCAGAATACGAAGCTCGCGGGTCAACCAAGGTTTACTGTTTGGCGAATGTACTATCTTAGGTACATGACGATCGATTGCGTGCCCAATTATATGAGAAAGAGTCAATGCTGCGTTGTCGGCATCGTTTCCGTCGAGAACACCAATCCAGTCGATAGTTGCAAAGAATTCGGCCATGCTTCGGTGATCAGCATTCCGAAAGTCGTACGAAACAGGCGGGATGATTTTCATATGAACAGAATGATGGTTCTGGAGGGCTAGGATGAGTGGAGGGTGGTGTCTTACTAGCTTAACCAGAGGCGACGGAGCGAGCCAAATCACTGGGGCAACATCCTGTACGCTGACGAAGCAGAGATCCAGACTGCGATTGTTCTCGTTGGTCACGTGGTTGATTTGTCGCAATGTGGCAGAGCTATAACAGTCGAGAAGCCGTAAAGCTCCGAGGTGTACAGTGGAGTGATCGGGATCTGGATGGAGGAAACCATTGCTGGATGGTTGCCACAGAAGTCCTGGAAGGTTGAAATCCCCGATAACAATTAGCTCGTCGGTTGCGGTGGCCACATCGATAACTGACATAACCGACTGGGAGTGAACATCGATTAGATTAGAGCGTCATCGCGTACTCGATCAGGCGGAATGTAAATTCCACACACAAAAAGTTTGCTGTTAGCGAGTTCGATACACACCCACACCTGCTCAATACTGCTCCATTGATCATTTTCAATCACTTTTGATTTCAGTTTGTTGTTCACCGCAACAAGCACTCCGCCGCCCGCTGACTTTCGACTGTTTCCGGGCCCACAATCACAACGGAAGACTTCAAATTCGGGACCGAACACCTGACAAGAGTGAGTTCGCGGGTCAAACCAGGTTTCAGTTAACACGATGATATCCATCCGATGTAGCTAGGAAGTAGTCGTTCACGTTGCTGTTCATCTCTCCGGCGTTTTGATAGTAGATGATCACGTTGTCGTTGGTACGACGGGCCGCACAGATTGGGTTAGACTGCATGTTGGCCGAACTGAAAAAGGATGCATCAGGTACCGGGAGTTCGTTACATGAATTGTAAGGGTACTCGCCTGAGGCTACGGATTGGAAGACTCCCGCACCACAACCAACCACAGGACCGGGACGACTGTGAAGAGCGAGTTGGAAGGGCCGGGAGCTTCCATATTACTGTCCACAGTGCGGCCCGGTTGCAGAGTAGGAGAAGAAAAAGATTCGTTGCAGTCAGGATTCGCTAGTTATACATTGCTTGTAGACGAAATAGGGCTGAAATTTTTCATTTCATTAATGAGGGAAAGTCTGGTTTTACACGCATACTTGCCTGAGAGTACACGTGAACAGGGCCAGGACGGCTGAAATGACAGCGAACAGACAAACAGGCATTATTTTTGAAGTTACCGAAGAAACATGGCTCAGCTGCTACGGGGTCAGAAGGAGCTCGCATCATGCCTCGTTGCGTGCGTCCTGGCAGTCCAATATTTCCTGTACATCCATGTCCAATGATCTCGAAGCTGGTGAATTTGTCGTTCCAGGAGGTTCCGTTAGAGCTAGGCTGACGACTTTCGGTAAATTTTTTGCCCGATTGTCTTAAAATTCCCGAAACCGGATGTGTTCGGGCCATTAGTCACAAGATAGCGCTTTTTCTTTGAGTCGTCCGCATAAGCCGATTTTGAAAGAGACATAATTGAGCGTATTTATGTCCTTTCCCCTAGGAACCAGCTTGACAACTTTAAGTTTTACGTTAGCTTCCAATTTCAGACACTCCGAAACAAATGAAGCAATTTGTCTCTCTGACGTGGTTGGACGGAAGGCAGATAAATAGATCCATATTAATTCATCTTCGGAGCGAGGATCAGGGCGAATAGAAGTTATTGTACTAGCCGTTTTTGTTCCCATCTTGATGGCGTTATCAACTACGGTAATAGAATTCCCATCAGAGTCTCGGTGACGTTTGGCTGATTTTACAGCGCGATTGATCCGCTGGATGGCAGGCCATGGATTTGGCGAGGAGAATGGTGTAGGTGTGGTGGGGATACCGTCTACTTTCGCAGATAAAGTTTTCATGTTGTTGTTGAGCTTTTCGATTTCAGCCTGCATGGATTGAATATAAAACTCCTGTCCTGGGATTTGTTGGAAGTCAGTTTTCACGTATGTTTCTTCAAGCGTCACACAGCAGCTGTATCTGGTCAACATCTCCGTGTAAAGCTTTCAAGCATCGCTCTTTGTGAAGTTTTGAGCCTAATCTGGCATGTAATTCAGCTTGGCATTGAACTTTTGCACGTTGCTTTGTGAAACGCCGACCTTCTTGATGGTATCACGTTTAAAATATTGAGATTTCGGGTAAAATTAGCCTTATCCTTTCCCTTCATCTTCCTGCAAGCTGCTCTTGGTCTCCTTCCAGCTCCTAGTGTGAGTGTGATCGAATGTCAACCAATCCCTGAAGCTTTCCAATACTCTTGAAATGGTTAAATAAGAGAACTTCAGTTTTTTTTCCAAAGCACGATGGGATAGCTCCGGATTTTCCATATGAGCATACAAAAATTTTTCACGCATTTCCACTAGACTCGCTTCCATTTTCCTTAGCCGAAACAAAACGCATAACTACGGAATTCACATAATGTTGTAAACAATATTGAATAGTATGATCTCGACTTATTATTTGTAACTTCTTTGGGAAATGGCGTATGTAGTCAAACCTGGACACATCCCGGATTCTGCAGTCATCAATGGACAGTCAATATAGCATCCCAGATTCTTTTGCCTTCTGTGAATACATAAATTCTATAACATTACCACCGGAATACGTAATGATATCCCTGGATGTGACTACGCTGTTTCCCAGCATTCCGCATGAATTAATTACCAAATGAATCATCGACAACTGGCAACAAATCAAAACAAAAACCAACATATGTTTAGACTTGCTTTTGGAAATAGTAGAGTTCTGCGTAAATTCAAGCTATTTTCAATTCAACAACAAATTTTATCAGCAAATAAACGGAACAGCTATGGGAAGTCCTCTTTCGCCTATTTTGGTAGAAATAGTGATGGACACACGGATAAAAGCAGCGCTTGAAACAACAACAATCACAGTTCTAGTGATCAAAAAAATCTGTGGACGACCTCTTTCTAGCAGTATACCAAAATCAAATACAAGAGATAATCGATGACTTCAACAAATATCACCCCACGTGCGAAGAAGAGAAGGACAACACCCTACCATACTTGAATATGCTACTGATAAGACAGGAAAACCAGACCATTAGTACCTGATGCTATGCCAAACCAACCGCCTCTGGTAGGTTATTAAATTATTATTCGTTCCATTCTGTTAATCAAAAAATCAACACTGTGACAAACTTTATCACACGTGTTGACAAGTTTTCCACTGACTATACAACGGAACAAAAATACTCCATAATTGTAAAACACCTCAAATATAACGACTACCCCAAAAGCCTTACCAATAGATGCCGGAACCGATACAAACAAAAAGCAGCAACAATTACCAACAGTATACAACCCAACATAATGTATAAACCGTTCCCACATATAGATAATCTGTTCCCCCGTATTGCACAACTTCTAAAAACAGATTACCCTGAATTACCCTGTTTCGCTTAGCATGCAGTACCAGATACAACGTCGGCATGCTACTTCCACCGATAAAAGATACAATCCCAAATAAACTAAAACACAATGTAATTTACGAAATAAGCTGCCAGGACTGCACAGCCTCATACATCGAAATGACCACCACGCATTTAAAAACTAGACTATCAGGACATCAAACAACTATAAACAAGCTAAACAAACTAATAGAAACAGGACACACATACACAGATATGGAAATACAAGATCTCAGGGGAAAAAACAGCTTTAATCGCCCACTGCATAGACGAAAAACATAGATTCGACCTCTCATTCACCAAAATATTAAATGCCGAACCAAACCAAACAAACTGCCGAACCAAACATATCAACACACAAACATAATTGTAAAATTAGATGCCTCTCAGACCGATAGTGCGGAAAGAGAACAAAATCCAAAAAATAATTGTGACACTAAAGATACTAAAAATCTACGACAAATGACAAACTACAGGTTAGCAATAGACGAACATAACAACAAAATCTACAATCAGAATTATCATATGCAGGAACCGAAAGTGGAAACATACGACAACAGCGACAATTTTAGACATTATCAGACAAAATCATACAGACAACGGACAGACTAGTTAGTGAGTAGCAAATAAATAAAAACAAATAAAAATTGTTTCAAAATATGTAAAATACCAATGTTTATAGCGATTCCTTCCGATTCCTTGAAAAAGCTTTAAAAATAAAAAGCGAAACGTCGGAGAGTAAAGGCCCAGCCACAATGCATACGGATTTTACTACGTTGCGGAAATTTAACAGAAAACCCATGTAAAAACTGCCAAATTGCCGCAACGTAGTGAAATCCGTATGCATTGTGTTTGGGGGTTAACTGAAAATTTGTTACGATTTTGGTTTGACTACATACACCATTTCCCAAAGAAGTTATAAACAATGTAAACAAACACAAAACTTCAATGAGAAACTGTGCCAAACTTGTTTGCTTTCTACCCAGTAGAAGAAAGTTATGGCCACTTGTAAGAGTTGCAATAGTTTCGTGTTCGTCCTTTACAATGAGGGTACCGGAGGGTATTTTCAGCACGCTACTGAATTCGGCCTACATTTCCTGTTTTTGCTGCACTTTCCCAAATAAAAACTTTGCCGCTATATAACAATACTGAAACGAATGTAGCACTCATAGGCTTTAATGTGTCATAACTATTTTGATAAAAATGTAGGTAATTTGCTAATTTTTATTCAATAAACATCAAAACTACTGTTTCTCCACAAGCACGTAATTAGGCCGAAAAAATAGAAGCAACCGCTTACGTGTATCCGCTCTCGATGATTGTTTGCAAAACACACAATTATGTTCACGTTTACTTATTCTAGAAATAAGCAAAGCAGTTAATATGGTATCACAGAACAATTCTACTACTTTTTATCACGGAGGAACAGCAACATTCCCCTCTGATATGAAAATATAAATCAATTTTTATTCACTAGCAATTTGCAGCATTTTGTTTTTAAATTTAGCCTAAAAAATGAGGTGCTCCATCAAATATGCGATGTGCGCCTGGAACTCTTCTATCATGTTGTAATAGCTAGTTTTTGAGTGACAGCCACTTGCTTCTGGTGCTAGTGTATATGGACGATTTAATGTACACTAGCGCCAGAAGCAAGTGGCTGTCGCTGCAAAACTAGTTACCTTCGATGAGCCGATTTTTATGCAACACTGACACGTTACCATCTGACTCTCTTTTGATCTGCTGTTGAAGCACAGAAATCCACCGAATAGGCCCTTGGGTGGTGCTATTTGCTCATTGCAGTTTCCCAGGTTTCTTTAAATTGATATAGCTGGTCTTTGTTAGACGATAAGCCTTTGATAGGTCTCAACAATATGCCAGTTATTCGAGGGATTGCTTTATAACTGTTATGGTTTGTGCCATACAGGCGCTCTCGGTCTGCCGAAAATTATATATATATATATATGAATACATGGTACTACCACCTGCCTTAGCAGAACATCCGTTCATAGCAATGAGCCTATCATGTCAAAAAGAGTGGAACATATTCAACGATTGGTCATGCTTCCCAACTCTTGTATGAAGGGCCAAAAGGGAATTGGTCGATAAGCAACATCAAAAGAAAAGCCCGCTCATTATCCACGATGTGTTGTTAATCGGGCCAAGATTAACCCTAGAAAGTTGACTGTTTCACTCTCGCTAGGCCCACCGCTTCAAACAAGTGCTCTGATGGTCCCTCCCTCTTCCCGATTCTAGTTTATTTATGAAATGTGGTATATATGGGTAAACATAGAACAATCTCACCAGCAGTCCTTCGAATGGAATAGAGTTGCGTCCTTTTAGTTTCCATAAGTGCTTCTAATAATTAATTTAATTTTTCTTCTGGTATCCAATATCCATGTGCAGTATTAACACTCGTATTGGCCAAAGTTTTCACTATATAGCAGGAAATGCTTCATAAGCTAAAACGAAAAAAAATAATTAAAATAACTTATATTATGCTTACCTATTATCAAGATCGTGTGGCTCCGCCGTCTGCCCAAAACCTCGATTATGAGATCAGGCAGCCGGGAACCACACAGTATCGCACCTCCTAGCTTGGCTACTCAATAGAGCATAACCGGGTATGGCCACGTGGAGGCGCTAGGTCGGGGCTTGGGATAGCTAGAGCTATATTGGACGCTCCTCATTTGCCTTCCCCATTTCATACCCCTTTCGGTCTGCTGAAAATTCAAACAAAAATTAAGAATGGTCCTAAAATAGTCGCAAGAACTTCATCATTTCTGGTGACTATAACTCAAATTTAACAGCGTTTTATTAACACCAAAATACATTAAGATATTCAGTCAATGTTATTCTACCAGTTGGTATTAAAATTTGGTCTCGAACTAATATAGTTTCAACGTATTTCCTGAATATTGTTCAGGCTGCCGCCTAATGGGCCGAAAATACCCTCCGGTACCCTACATTATTTGTTTTTACAAATCGAAAAGTACATTTTAAAAAGTCAGAGATTTTTGGTCAAAAGCTAAGATTTATTTAACCCTTAACTCATCTTAATTCACAATGACGGACTTTGTTTCACTCTGACGACTCATTATCGATAAATATTTAATTTATGTGAAACCAGCTCCATTAACATCAACTATAGTTATAATGACCCACCAAGGGGAGCAATTTGACATCAAATGATGTATCGTTTAAACCGTTTGTCTTAGACTTGATGATCAAAACCGGTATAATTTAGTTGGCTATCGTGCGTTATCTGACTCTACAGTGATTGTTTTGCTAAACTACTCGTGATTGTTTATTTAAATCCGCAATTAAGACCGTTGCTGCAGTGATTACTCTCCTGTAATTTGCCTACATTTTTATAGTCGACCTCCGGATTTAGTGGTACTGGGCTTCTTTCAAATCTGGATGTATCATTGTACTGAGCTGCGTAAGGATTGCCATTATGACGGGGAAAACCTCATTTACACTGTTGTACTTTGTTTTGGTTTACTTCTTTGTTTATAGACTACACTAGGGGCCGTTATCGCCTATTATCAGCGCACCCTGCCAAGAAAGGATCATGTTTATCGTCTATCTTTGGTCTATCGGACACAACGGCCCTAATTTCCTCTGCCTGTGCACTGTGCGACCTTTCGACGTCTGCTCGTTCGTTGCCATTATCTCATGATTTTTTGTCCAGTCGAATCTCAGTTTGAAAGTTTCTTTCTGTAAAAGATTGGTAAATAATAATACTCGACCGGAGGTTGGCAGGACCATTTCAGAATAAAATGAAATTTGGCATAATTAATTTGTCCAGAATTGGTTTAGTCTAACTTTTGGAAACTGCTCAATTTTGTTTCTCTTTTGACGGCTACGTCTTACCGCAGGAAGTCATTCCATAATTTAGATTCTAGTTACCGTCACGAAAATGTGAAAGATTTTGAAGGCTAATAGCTCTGCCAATTATGAATGGATTTTCATAGATTAGATACCGATCGACTCATAACAGATGTAGCAATTATGTGGTGTCTATCATAATTTTCGTTTGCAATCACAAATGAGTGAAAATTAACGAAAAGTTTCAAGTTTCATTTTCAAAAAAGATTATGCGCAAACAATTAAAAGGCAAGCCGCTTAAAAGTCAGGGAATGAGTTTCGTAACGTGTCGGCTGGCATAAAGAAGTTGAGTTCTACAGTCTTTATATACGAATTATTCAAAAGAATTGAACAAGTGCTTTTAGATTTAATTCAAAAAGGTGTTGTAAACAAAAGTGTGAATTTATTTCATTATTATATGTAGGTATAGCTAATTGGGTTTTATAGCTTTATGGTTCGGTGTGATATTCTGGTAGAATTTCTGTTGGCATCCCTATTGCGAATACGGTTTTATAGTAGAAAAAGGTAATTTTTGTTTTTCTTGTTTAAATATTTATCTTGATTTTAATATACATTCGTGTTGGACCACAGCGCTCGTCAAACGGGCGTTATATTCTAAATTCTACGTTTGGCTGGCATTTTCTACGTTTAAGTTCGTGTGTTACGTTAAGGTCCGCCCGGGTAGTCAAACGGAGGCGTTGACAAGTTCGCCAATCCATTACGAAATCTTCACGGCGGTCGTCAATTGCCGCTCGTGTTTTCCCGACCCAATTATACCCGTTACAACCTTTTTGTACCGATTCTGCAGTAATGGTTCATTTCCTGCGCGGCGGTCGGCAGCGGAATCTTAGAACGCGAGGGCCGTCAGCGAGTACGTTCAGCCCTTGCGGAAGACTGTCCCGGGAATCACGCGACAATTGCGTCGTCGTGAAAACTCTCGTCGAGTAAATAAAATCTGACGTTATCGGTCCAGCCGCGCCACCCTCCGCAGTATGTATCGAAAGACTGGCATGCAACTAATTGTAAAGCAACATGTTAAACGCCCAAAACCTTTTTTCGGATCAAACAGTAGCGACTTCTTCCTCACTTTGAAAACTGCTACATCACGTCACAGCGCATGAATATTCCGTCAACCCCTTTTTGACATGAGACACAAGTTTTGTATAATTTCTTGCAGTATGTGGATACAATCGGACGTAAGCTAGGGTTGGTTGCTCACTTTTTTATAACTGTTCACTTTCAGGACATCAAACTGGACCAGGTTTATCGCGGTCCTAATAAATCTTCCTGGGATGTGGAGACATCACTTTTTCTGACGTACTGCCCTAACACAGACATCAAATTGTTCTAGGTGCATAGCGGTGCTAAGAAGTTTTGTTAGGACAAAAGGACCTCAACCTTTTCTGGCGTACTTTCCAAGCAGAGATATCAAATTGTCATAACTTTAACTCGTTGTTCAGATGTTAGTTGAAAGGCAACTATATTTCAAATCAACCTGTCACAATGAATGGTGCTATATATCAACTATTTGCAAGACAATTGACGAATGTGAACCAGTGATAAATGATAACCCAGATTATTTATTTATTTTTTCCGTTCAACCGGAAATTGTGCGTCCAATGACAAATATTTTATGTTTTGAGCAAGATCCTTAACCCACTTTAAAGAAACGAATGTTATTTCAAGCCAGTTATCTACAGTTGACTAGTGCTACAAGTTGCATTCAAATTTCCAAAATGTGTTATTGTCGCCAATCACAAGAAGTGTGATTGTGGCCTGATGAAACTCTTAGTGGAATTACAAACTCTAGGAAATGATCGGCTCATGATTCACGGTTCGTTTGTTCACTAAGTTCACAGTTCTGTGAATTACGATTCATGAACCAAACTATAAATAAGAGAGACTATTAATATTTTTTGAAACGATGGTTCTACAATTGATGGATGGACGGTAGGGGAAAGTAATGAAAATGTTTAGGGAAAGGAGGGGAAAGAGTGGAAAGGAGAGGGGTAATAGGTAGCTACGCTTAACAAGCTGTCGTTGTGACTCCTACCTTTTGTCCAATGCTGGAAGGTGCATGTGTCGAACCAAGGAAAGGAGCCTCCTTTCCCAGAAAATTTTCATTACTTTCCCCTACCGTCCCTCCATCAATTGTAGAACCATCGTTTCAAAAAATATTAATATTAATACCTGACCGCATTTCAAGGTCAAAGACTAAAATCACTAGTTTGGTCAAGAGAGACTATCAAAGGACCGACTCCCGGTAGAATTCTACAAAAATGGCGAAGAACCACTAGTAACGGTACTTCACTGGATAATTTCATGAATTATCCATTGGGAAGGGGATTGGGATTGGGATTGGGAGGAGGAGAAACTATGGAAGGAGTGGATGGAAGGTGTGGCTGACCAACGCAACGCCGCCTACAAGGTAACAAGCAAGTAATTTCGTAGGGCAGTACAAGGTGGACTTTATGAAGACCCGTGCTACTACGGATCACATTTTTACTCCCCGACAGATCCTCCAAAAATGTCGGAAGCAAAACGTGCCCACGCATTATATTTTGGTGGATTTCAAGGCAACATACGATACAGTCGAGCGTAATCATCTATGGCAGAAAATGCGTGAGAACGATTTTCCGGATAAACTAACGCGGTTGGTATAAGCTTCTCTGGAGTGATGTGCTATGTGTGTGTTTCGGGGGCACTCTCGGATCTCTTCGAATCGCTTAGGGGGTTGCCGCAAAAGAAAGAATTCTTCTGTATGTTATTTAACATCGTTATTGAAGGTGTGATCCAGCGAGCGGGAATGGAAACAAGTGAAACGATCTTCAGCAAAAGTAGCCAACACCTAGCCTTCGCAAATGACTTTGACACCATTACTAGAAACTTTAGGACGGCAAAAACAACCTACGTCAAACTAAAAACGAAAGCTCTGAGTTACAAATCAATGCGTCGAGAACCAAATAAGTGGTAGGAAGAGGCTTCAGAGAAAACAATGCTCGGCTTCTCCCACGAGCAGTGACTATTGAGTGCGAAAACAATACGAGTAAGGAAATTCAACGACGGAAGTCGGCCCTATTTTCTCCTCCGCAAGACGCTTAGTTAAAGGCACATACGGCACCACACAGAACCAAAGGTGTACAAAACGCTATTCAGACCAGTAGTCCTCTACGGACTTTAGACTAATTTTTTTTACGAAAGACATACTTTCACGTGCTGTATTTGAACGAAAGGTGTTGTGGACTAATTTTAGAGGAGTACAAACGGAAAACGAGAGAGTGGTTCAGGCGTATGAACCATGAGCTGCAGGTGCTACTTAAAGAGATCTCATCGTACATCTGGTGGATCTGGCGTCTGTTCTCTTCAAGAACCCTGCCGGTACCAAGAGTAGAGGGGCTTAGAAAGGCCGGAAAACGCCAAAAAAGAAAATGATTCTTACGAAGGACACCCGTGATAGCGGAGATTAAAGGACGAGTCTCATATAAAGACTATAGAGAATTCTTTTTACCAGTCCTCTGTGGTTCAAGGGTATCGCAATATCAGCGAATCAGGGGGTTTATTAGAAAAGCTGGGTTCGAATTCGATTGAAATTGGCTCGTACTATAACTTGATTGTTCGTTGGTGCTCTTCTAGCTTGGCGAAAAGCAGCGAACTACGAACTTAGTAAGTGCTGCTTCATAAGTGCCCTCCCTATTTTGGGTTTTCACTTTTTTCCCTTCACGTCTTGTTTCGCCCTAGGGATACTGTTAGACAGCGTTCAAAACTTTTGACCAAAAAGTTAATGTTAACCGGTTTTGATTTTTCTTGTATCATCATCACCTCAAGGGTTTCCCTATGAATAGTAATAGCCACACAAAGAGCCTTTATAGCGGCCTGGCTATCAGAACAGAAGTAGATTATTTTGCCTATCAGTTCTTTCTGAGCTCCGCAAATAATTGCTAAGTTTTCAGTTTGAAAAAGAGCGCAGTAACTTCCCAAAAGCAAAGCCGTGGGCTTAAACCGTCATTAGACATTACCCTTCTTTATCGACAAACTTCGCAGTCGGCTGTTTAGAGTACAAGAAAATTACGGGGCCAGGGTAACGATCCTACTGACTCTATCTAGCAAACACCGCCTAGCCGAGATTCGAACATACGACGACTGGCTTGTTAGACCAGCATCGTACCTCGAAGCTAACTGGGGGGTTATACAAGCAGTAACTACCCAACGAATAGGATTCCTCTAATTCCAGTTCACGTCAGTAAACACCAGCGCCCGCGCGACCTTCGTACAAGGAACTATCGGTATACTTAGTTACTTTACCACTGAAGTTTTTGGATAAGTTTTCTTATTTTTTATTTTTAGGTTACTTTACCAGCCGTATCAAGAATTCCTCTCCATTGTACTCGGTCCTGGGCTACTCGTCGCCAATTTGTTGAGCGTCTCGACACACGTAAGTCAGCTTCGATCTGGTCGAGCTACCTAGCAAGTTGGGCCCCTCTGTTCCTCTCCTAGTGCCGGTGGAGTGTTTGAAGAGAACGGATTTCATTGCACAGTCGTCCGGTATCCTTGCGACGTGGCCGGCTTACTGTAGTCTCCCAGGTCTTTTGCCAGGTGTACGATGGGAATCTCCCCAAGCAGTGCCTGTAGCTCGTGATGCATACGTCTCCGCCACTCTCCGCTTTCCGTTTGTACTCCGCCAAAAATAGTCCGCAACACCTTTCGTTCAAATACGGCTAGTGCACGTATGTCTTCCGTTAGCAAAGTTACTGTCTTCAAAGTCCGTAGAGGACTACCGGTCTGATTAGCGTTTTGTACATCGTCAGCTTTGTGCGACGGCGCATGCTCCCAGATCGAAGCATCTTGCTGAGGGAAAAGTAGGCTGGATTTTCAGTTTGAATGCGTCGTTGGATCTTCTTACTCGTATTATTGTCGGCGGTGACCAGAGATCCCAAATATACGAACTCATCAACCACTTCCAGTTCATCACCACCAATAGTCACTGTCCGTGGGAGGCAAACGTTGCTTTCTCTGGACCCTCTTCCGACTATACATTTGGTTTTCGACGCATTGATTTGTAACCCTATCCTCCTAGCCGCCGTTGTTAGTCTGGCCTAGATTGCCTCCGCCGTCCCAAGGTTTCTGGTAGTCCGCAAACAGAGGTTGAGTTTGTAAGTTGTATTCCCGGAATAGACAAGGTAACTGACGGACGTCGAGTAAAGGGCTCAGCAGAATGCTGCATCAACGGTTCGTCAGCGTTATTCTGACAGTTTTCCCATAGGTTTACTGTCAAATTGACGCTAACGGATGCGTTGACGCAGTATTCTGTTTGGGCCTTAAACATCTGATCCGTCATGGAGCGATCCTCACACCAATTCAATATTTTTCCTAAATAGCTCACCTTTCCTTTGTCACTGAAATTAAGCAAATCCGTTCAGTGCTTACAAATGTGCTTACAATGTGTCTTCAATTGAAACACGAAGTCCTCTTTTCTACGAGCGAATCACTATTAGATTATTGATTTACCAATCTGTCTGGCTACAATTTTATAGTTCTTGAAACTGCTTGTTAGTGACGGATGATCACGACTACTTGAAGTTATATCGTTGATCCCGCAAGGTAGCAACATGGGAGTGATATTATTATTAGTGAAGTCGTTATTGTTTTTATTGTTGTTGATGTTGCTGGCGCTGTTGTCTGTATCTCTAATCGAGTTTAAATTTGCCCAAAATTAAGGCAGAATTGTATTATATTTAACCTCGAATGCCTACATAATATTAAGACGAAATTATAATTGAATAAGAACTTAAATTCGACTTGCTTTGCATTACTACTTCCAGTCAATCAACAGTTGAATATGAGATAATCAACAAACAAAAAACTTAAACAGCATTGCAACTGTGTAACGAAGCTTCTGATTCTGGGTAGAAATCCCACAGAATTGTCATTAGAGTCGCATTGTGTGGGTTAGTCCCGGCACCCGTGCAGTGGAATTAACTAAGTGATTTCTTTACCGCTCCCAAGTGCTGAGCAGCCAGCCACCCACCTACCTACGGGGGCACCCAGCGTAAACGTAAACAAAACACTCATACATCGCCGTTAGCGGCAGTCAGAACCAGTCGATCAAAACACAAACCGCGGCGGAAAGCTCTTTTCGCTATGATCGTTCGTATGGGGCGGCTTTCCGAACATTACCGCATGATCGCAGGCATAGGCAGTCGCAGTAGCCACGCTCGCGCGAGCTTTTAAGCCCACTAATGCGAAGCGCAGCACCGGGTAGCTTAGCCTGCACGAACCGAACCGACGACGAAGCAGTTCCAGTTTGGACAGCAACCTGTTAACACGTTAATCGTTCGTCTGTGCGCCAATTTTTCCCGAGTGAAACTTGATTCACATTCACGCACTTTTGCCTAAATTTTAGTATCCAAAAAACGAAAGTTAACATACGAGTGTGCGAGTCAAAAAAAAACTGCACTAAATTATTCGATCTAACCGGTTGCGGAAAAAGGAAAAGTTAAAAGTATTGTTTTCCGTTCGGCAATTTATAGCCTCTAGGTAACAAAATTGAAAGATTGTGTTTGAATCGAAGCAAAAGGTGTCTGCAACGCAACATTGTTGTTGAGTGCCTGTGGAAAAGCAGCCAGTCGCAGTCAAAGCACCACACCGGTAAAGGCAAAATCGTGATCTATCTTCGCTCCGCTTAGCGACCTAAAAAGTGTAAAAAATTTGCGACGATCACGTCCCGACAAAGTTAGACGTCTGTCTTGTGAAACTTACTGTCTTGTGCTGTTGTACTGATTCGATCATAGTGTCGAGCTTTGGCGGTAATAACGATCGACTGCTGCTGCACCCTCTAGCAACTTCTAGGACCTTTGGCAATTGAATTGCTGCGCACTACCTACGGAGAGACCGAGAACTTTTGAGCAACGAACTCTAACTCTAACTAACCAGGTAAATGTCTCGTGGTTGATCGTGCCAGTCTGTGCTGCAGGCTTTGATTTAAGCCGGCTGCAATCAAATTTGCTAATTGTTGTGCTTTTTTAGAATGAATAATATTTCTAAACCATCCTCTGTTTGCGTCACTTATTAAACGTCAGCAAAAGTACTTTCGAAATTCGCTTGCGACAAACTGGTTTGCGTTCGCAGTCGCATCGTTTGCACTTCCAATTTGACCTATTTATCCAAATACTTGCGCGGATTGTGGATGGCACTTCCTCTGACACTTGCACGTCTGCGGCCGGGGTATTTAATTCACCAATTGACAAGTGTGTCTACATCACAGCACAGACCGATCAGTCGAGTGAATTCTCGAAAATAGAATTTTGACTAATCATTTGTTTGAAGTCGCATAAATTTAATTTTTTTCGAAGCTACGAATCATTGTTGTTTTATTTTTTGTTCTATTTTGGAACTTCCCAGCATGCTTCAGTGCACCGAATTTGAATGTACCCATTGTGTCGGGTATTTACTGACACCGTTCGTTGTTTGTGCGGGGATTTCTCGCAAACAAAAAGCATGGTAATGTTTCGGGCTCTTGTTGGGATAATTGCTGTGTGGGTGTTCCGTCACGATGAATATTGGAAACATAAAACAAAATAGCGTTGCTTATTTACTTTCCAGACCACGGGACTATTATTATCCATTTAAGAAAATAGGTTAACAAACTGCTGTAATTACATTTCGTTTTATTCCATTCATATGTCCAACGATTCAATAAGATTGAAAGTGCCGCACTTATTTGTACTTCTTAAAGAAATTTGTACTTGTCAAATAAATTTGTACCGATTGAATGTCCAATCAAAATTATATTGCTGCACAATCTCAATAAAGTTGATTTGATGTGAAACCTGTTACCTGTTTGTGCGGTTTATTGAACTTTCATCGACAAGTTGTTATCCTGTATCATTCTACTGACCAGTGATTGAGTGGCTTATATAACTATCATTTAACATCTTAGTTACAAACAGAATGATAAAAAATACAGTGTCTCTGTATTGACGAAAACTATCGTCAAGTTTGCAAATATACCATTCGAGAAGCTCTGATGTAAATCACTTCGCCGATTTGCATATTCAATTAGCACTTTCACGTCGTTGCCGTCGTTGTACTTAACTTCGATGGGGGTATTATGGAATCGTTCAACGGAAAGAAGCGAATGACGATTTTCGTTGGCAAATTTTACCAGCACTTTAATTTTCTTCCCCCAAAATGCTTTAAGATCAAACAACAACAGCCATGGTACGTGCTAATGGAAGAAATAACAATCATTAAAAAATAGTTTTCCTGTATGGAGAGATTCAACCCACGGTGACAAAACTTTCATGACATAAATTAATTAAACTCTTATTCCGTTGGCTTCCGAGCAAATTTATAGACCTCACCAATCCGCCATATTAAGTACATATAAAGGCTACAGATGCGAGAGTTATGCCGTACACATCCGAAATAAATTTCCGTGTCCGTTCGGGATTAAACATTTCGCTTGTTTTTTTTTGTATTTTGCATGGAATGAGCATCTGTGTGGCGCAAAAAGTGGCGCACCACCATCCACCATTGAAGCGAATCGAGACGAATGAAAATATTTTGCATAAACTTTATTTTTTGTGGCACTTTTTTTCGGTATCACCACCGCACCGCCACTACGGTTTCGGTTCACTTGATTTAGCAGGAAATCGAATTCAGCTCGAGCCAGGCAACGCAACGGGTTCGGGTCCGGTTCACAACAACCCCACTCGTTCGCAAATGTGTCACATACAATGTCAAAAAGCTTTTTTTCTGTTGTTTCGAACGCAACTTGTTTCGTCGCAGATCATTGGATCCTGAATTGCGAGCTATGATGGCTACACTAGTTGTATGCTACGGCTCGCGAATGTCCTGTTGATGTGCTTTGCTATGTTAAACTCAATTCGTTTTAAGATACGAATTCAAGGGCTTCTATGGGAAAACATGTGAATTATATATTTTTTGCTTTCTAATCATAAAAGGTTATCATAATTTCTTATTAAAAAAATTAGGTTAAGGTTAGATTAGGTTAAATACGGATCTGAATATGAATCAATAATTTGGACTTACCCTTCTTGAGGATAATTCCATACTAATTCTGCACCGTTACTACGCTTGAGGTGGTCCATGCAAAGGTCTAAAGTCGTCGACAGCGCACATCACATCGAGTGCAGGGTCTGGCTCGAAGTCTATTTTAACCTATCCAGCGTCACACGAATCAGCGTAATCAGTTTCGTCGGAAAACCATGTTCTAGCATTATCTGTCACAGCGCTTTTCGTTTGACTGTATCGTACGCCGCCCTAAAGTCCACAAACAGATGATGAGTCTGCAAGTTGTACTCCCGTAGCTTGTCCAGTAGCTGACGCAGGGTAAACATCTGATCCGTAGTGGAGTGACCCTCACCAGTCGGGTACTCGCCAACGAAGGACTCCGTTAACGGTCTGAGGCTACAGAACAGTTGTTTGAGCCGCCCTCACCTGGAGAACAGGCTCGCATCATCAATGTCATCATCAACAACATAATAAAAGTCATCATTATTATCAAAATCATAATCGTCGTCGCCAACAGCAGGAGGTTCGTGCTGTTTCAAGCAGTCGTCTCCATTCAACTCGATCTTGGGCCGCTTGTCACCAATTTCCCGGTCGTCTCAGAAGTCGCAAATCACTTACGACCTGGTCAAGCCATCTACCACGTTACGGCCCTCCTGTTTCTCGTATTGATAGGGTTGTTGAAGAGAACTGTGTTCGTCGCACTGTCGTCCGGCATTCTTACAACGTGCCCGGCCCACCGTAGCCTACCGACTTTCGCCAGACGCACGATGGAAATCTCGCCAAGCAATTCATGATAGCTCGTGATTCATACACCTTTGCCATTTTTCGCTTTCAGTTTGTACTTCGCCAAATATCGTCCGCAGTACCTTCCGCTCGAAACGACAAAGGCACTGGAGTACTAACTCCACAAAAAACCACCACAAAAAAATTAAAGCCGCTATTATGAGTTGAATCTGAAGATGAAAGATAGTTTAAAAATATAAAAATAAATATTTTAAAAATAATCCAGACTACCAAAGTTAGACACTACCACAGCTAACTACAAAACGGTAAATTTTCTGTAAGCAGACCAAACATAAAACACATAGAAAACAGATCTAATAGTAACGGAAAACCAACAATACTTGATATTTTATAAAAAATCCTCTGAAAATGTTGAAAAAAATCATCGAAACTGTCGGGTGTAGAGATCAAACTCGTTTTTCACATTTTGGGACTGAGTAAACTAAGAAAAAAAAACTACAAAGTATACAGCCCTAAGGGTTGTACGAAAGGGTGACGTAGGACTATATCAGATCTTCAAATCAAAGACTAATATAAACTGTAAATGTAATTGCATTTCTGGCATGAGTATGTTTATAAGAATCTGTGAGTGCCATTGTTTAAGTGAATGTTTAAAAGAGTAGAGCGAAATATTCAGATTCAATTCTTCATTTAATTCAATGGTGGCTTTGAAGATACGTGAACGAGGGTTCATAAGTACAACGCCTGCAATCTTTGAGACATAGAGATTTCTTTTAAAAATCACTTGTGTGCATCATAAAAGTTGAAATGGTAATGAATGACCAGTTTCTGTTTTATTTGTGTGAGAGTCCTTATCCTCCTACCACAGGGGTGAAGACAAGACTCTCAAACCACCCTAAAATAAATAAATTCAAAATAAATTCATGCCTCCAAAAACTCCCACATGCCAAATTTGGTTCCATTTGCTTGATTAGTAGCTTGAGCTTGAGTTATGAAGAAATTCGAGTTTAATTTGTATGGGATCGCCCCTTCTTAAAGAAACCAAAGTTCTAATTCACCATAGAAAAAATTCCCCTCCCCCTGTTAAAAGACGGATAGATCTCATTATACCATAGAAAAAAAATCCTGCCTTCTAAAACCCCCACATGCCAAATTTGGTTCCATTTGCTTGATTAGTTTTAGAGTTTTGAGGAAATTTGTATTTCATTTGTATGGGAGCCCCCCCTCTTAGAAGGGGAAGAGGTACACCGTTGAAAAAAATCCTGCCGTCTGAAACCCCCACATGCCAAATTTGGTCCCATTTGCTTGTTCTTGAGTTCTCGAGTTTTGAGGAAATTTGTGTTTCATTTGTATAGGAACCCCCCCTCTTACGCCCTCCTTAAAATTGCTCTCTTATTTTCTATAAAATTGCTGGTTATTTTGTCTATCCAACGACATATAAATTGTTCAGTTTCGTTTAGTAGTTTAGTAGTTATTAGCATTTGAAATCTTTCATTCAAACATTACACTTCCATTTTCGTTTTCATAAAGTGATACCCAATCTCAGTATAGTAAACAAAGACGTAGTCCTACGTCAAAATCGAGCATTAATTACCAACAGTCGACATACAGATAGTGAAGTAAAAAACAACATATAAAGATGGGTTTGTTATACCGTGACCGCACCTAATTCTGCGCATTTTTCTGTATATAAGTATTTTTTACCATTGTTCAACTATGATCATTGCGTTATTTTTTTATAAATGTCTGTTGAATATTACACCATTATTCACAAACGGGCCATAATATTTGAGAGCGAAATAATTTAACGTGAAACATAAAGTATTTTTTATGGCAGAAAACATCGTCGTTAGCAGCAACGCTAAGATTATCCTTCTAGAAAATTAACAAATTTATGATCGAAATTCTTTGCAATGATCAAATTAGCCAACATAATTAGAAAGAATAATTAGTTTTAGTCATGTTTTAGACAATAAGAGTGATTGCATGCATTGCTTTCCTTAGAAAAATGCGATGCAATAATGCGCAGATTTAGGCACAGATTTTTTTATTCATGTGCCAAATTCTGCGCAGTAATGTATCCTACAAAGAAATTACGAAAGAATACGCAACCGCACTCAAATGGCTGAGGTATAGAGGCATGAAAATTCAAGTAGAATCTTTAACTAGCATTGATTGAAATCCTATGCTGTGTCTGGGGGTCCGAACCTACGAGCGCCAGTTCATGAAACCATGTCTTCTATTTTTTTAATGCCCAACCTCATGGGGCTGTCAGAGAGTGGGGAAGTGGTTTCTATATGAAAACACAATTTTTAGTATTAATCTAAAGTGTAATGTTAAGTATGCAGAAAACCCGAATCAATTCGCCCTTAACATTATCGAGAATAAAATATTTAAAATGAGGCAATCAAAGCGATAATAATATTCCTTTGCTACCCGGACAGCACAAGAACGCCGGATCATGGATTTATTCATGGTAATAGCTATTGCCGGATTTTTTGGTGTGATTTCAGCGTATAAAGACATAAACAGTATGGCAGGAGTATTTATTTTCACTTTTTGGGTGCGCAGAATTAGGAGCAAACATGCGCAGAATTAGGAACATGGACAAGAAAGTGCGCAGAATTAGGCACCGTGGATAAGTTTACAAAACGAAAAATATACTCAATTGTTAGTCGACTTATAATTCCTATATTTTTTACCAGATATTATAGATCGTAGCACTACACGTTGCTGCTATCTACGTTGTTAATTTAAATCTAGAATACTTGGAATAGCGGAAGAATCATAAAAATGTCTTAACTGCGCAGAATATGGTACGTTCACGGTACATTGAGATTTTATTTACATTTTTTTCGCGAAAAAAAGTTCGACGCTTTTTTTTGTAAAGAATCCGTCTTTAAGTTACAGCTCAAGTAACACACTTTTGCGCACTTCTGGTTGCAGTAACTTATTTACGACTAAAATTAGTTGTGTATCGGTTTGAGTAATTTTACTTGTTTGCAGCAACTATGTTAGAAGAGCTCTTTACTAAAGATGTCAAAATATTTTCGAAATACGGTTTTTTTTTGTCAAATCAGCTTTTTAAAATTAAGCACGAATGCAATATGAGACACTTCGATAATACATTCTTTCTTTATACGAGGAACTAGTTGAGCCCGAATAGGACGATCCGGACAATATAAATGTCTGTTCAGAAAACTGCGAAAACATTCCATTGGCCAGTGTTTGCGAAGATGTTTAATCTTTGTATTAGTTCTTTGAGTTCTTATATTGCATAATATAACTTCAATATGTTGTACATGAAAGAGTCTTAGCCGGAAACTAAAACAAATAGTTTTTATGCTCGCATTGGATTTTATTTAACTGAATAAACATATTATCTCCACTCTGCTGATTCTATAGGTGAGCGAAATGGCTCTTTTATGTTAGTGGCTTTGAATCGTCCATTTTCTGCCGCGAACCGATTGATATGGTCGTTATTAAGCCAGGCAGAACCAAGTGACAAAATTCTGACTTCGAGAAAAACGCATTCTAAGTTTGCTGCTCTGTATGGTTTATAGCTATCAATCATTCGAAATCATCTCATAACTCTGGGTGTTTGCAACATTTATGTGGTCTGATTAGAGTAAAATGATGCTTGGAATTCTCTATTGTTTGCTGTCATTACTCAGTTTTTTAAATTTTGCGACTTGGTCCGGTCTGATTTAACACCGACCATATGACATCGCGACAAGCAATCGAGTTGAGCAGGCGAGTCAAGCAGTGGAATCAAGCAGTCGAGTTAAGCAGTTGGGTCGAGCAGTGGAGTCGAGTAGTTGAATCGAGCAGTTTTATCCAGCAGTCCAGTCGAGCAGTTAAATCGAGTAGTCTAGTTGAGCAGTTGAATCGAGCAATCGAGTTGAGCAGTTGAGTCGAGCAGCCGATTCGAATAGTCCAAACGAGTAGTTGAGTCAAGTAGTTGAATCGAGTAGTTTAGTCGAGCAGTTGTGTCGAGTCGAGCATTTCAATCGAGCAGTTGAGTCGAGTCGAGCAGTTTAATCGAGCAGTTGAGTCGAGCAGTCTGGTCGAGTGTTTAAGTCGAATAGTGAAATCAAGCAGTTCAATCGTGCAGTTAAGTCGAGCAGTTAAATCGAGCTGTTCAGTCAAGCAATCAAGTTGATCTGTCCAATCAAGCAGTTGTATCGAGCAGTCGAATCGAACAGTTCAGTCGAGCAGTTTAGTTGAGCAGTCCAGTCGAGCAATCAAATCGAGCAGTCTAATAGACCATTCCAGTCTAGCAGTCTAGAGTCTACCAGTGAGGTGACTAAAAATAGAACCCATTGCTACGAACGCATGACGTCCTGTCAGGGGCCTGTTTTTAGTTACCGGTAAGCCTCTTATGACGTCCTCTCAGAGACCTGGTTTTGGTTACAGACAAGCCTCTTATATAAAATAGATAGATGATACATCGGATATTTTAGCAAGAAAACAGAAATTTCTAGTATATTTGCCAGAAATATTCATTTCTTGTAGTTATGAGAAAAAACACCATGCATCTCCATTACATTATCTAAACTTTATTTCTATAAAAAATATCATCTAAATACCTTTCTAAATGTTCAATATGTCTTGTGTATAAAAATCATAACTTTTCATAAAAGATAAATGAATCGTTTGTTTGAGAAACCCCACAAGTCCACTCGACACTATTGTCGGCAAACAACAAAAAACTGATTTTCTCAAAATTTTGAACCAATCCTTATATTTTGTGGTATGAGGTTCTATGATAGTATCTAAAATACATTATGTAGACTTTTGTTTTTATCAAAATAATGATTATAGCTAAAATTACAAGGCTTTAAAGTTGATGGATATTTGGGGTTTCTCAAACAAACGAGAAATTGATGGTGCACTTGAGAAGTTTTAGGTCGTTTTTATTCAAACTTGTGATCAATCCATGGTAACAGTATGTAATTTGCTACCATATATCACTGGGGATGTTAATTTAGTACGTACCGCTAAGAAGAAGAAGAGGAGAGGGGCGCTAAATATTATTTATTAAAAATTTTGAAGTGGAATAATACAAGTTTCAGAAAAAGTTTTGTACTTTTTTAATCAAAATTTTTATCATAGTTTGCATTTACCTATTAAAAAATAAAAGGTAATAGGAATAATGGCGGTTTTGAATTGCATAAATGGACCAGAGTAAAACGAATTCACTTCGAATAGACTACCTTGATACTTTGCTAGCAGTAATTAAAGATATTATAACCAGAAAATAAACATTTTAAATCTTGGATAACAACCGTGCTATGATTATGGAGCAGAATCTGTGAATAAGGGTCTGTTCTCAAATTACGTTATACCAAAAAGAAATGGAGATACGTCAACAACACCTCAAATATTTCGAACGGATAAACTATTGATTTTACAGTTACTCGGGAGTGCTCGACGGATTACTCACATTAGGAAAAGCAACGAGTTAACAAAAAAGATAAATAGAAGATTAAACCTTTTATTTATATATTGTGCTATTATTAACATTGTATAGTAAGTAGTGGGTTACTGCTTATATGAGAAACGCATGAATAGTTTAGTCTGTCGATTTCCGGAACGAGATTGCCACAGTTTTTACTGTATCTAGATTACAAGAATGATTTATTTACGTTAATCTTGTCGACCAGCTAATCCAAGCTTATCTACATTTGCAATCAGCTCTCACTTTTTCAGCTAAAACATCCTTTTCTTTTCGATTTTATACGCCTTTCTTTTACTTTTAATGACTTTCGTCTTGTATTCTGTAGTCCGCCGAGCACTATGATTCTTCTTTTGACTGTGTCCAAGTCGTAATTTTTCGATTCCAAAGACATTTTTATACTATTGAATTGTGTTGCGAATACTGCTTACAACATTGCACGTAAATATTGAATGATAATTTTGTACCTATCGCAGCGCCGCTCTAGGTGATTATCGGAAACATGGATATTTGGGGTTTCTCAAATAAACGGATATTTGCAACCCCAATTAAATGAGGTTCGTGGAATTAACTTTGTCTGGAATTTTGAGGGAAGGTGTAGTTATCCTTAACATCTGGAGCGCACTTAGGCGTAGAGGAGTTCCAGATAAGCTAGTCCATCTCATCGAGGCTCAGTACGAGGCGTTCTCGTGCAAGGTTTTGCACGACGGCGTCTTGTCCGACCCCATAAGGGTTACTGCTGGCGTGAGACAGGGCTGCATTTTATCACCGCTTCTGTTTCTCATCGTTATGGATGAGATATTAGTTGGAGCAATTGACAGTAGACCAAATCGAGGATTGCCTTGGAATCCTCTAACGATGGAGCAGCTAAATGACCTCGACCTAGCCGACGACATTGTCTTGCTCGCACAACGCCGAAACGATATGCAGAGCAAGTTAGACGACCTCTCCGAGAGCTCCCAGGCAGCAGGTCTCACAGTCAATGTAGCGAAAACTAAGTCTATGGTAGTGAACACTGACAATTCCACCAACTTTACAGTAGCGGGACAACAAGTTGAGCAGGTAGCCGTCTTTCAATATCTTGGTAGCCAAACAACGCCCGATGGTGGTACCAAGACTGATATAGCCACACGGATCAGGAAGGCCAGGGGTGCCTTTGCAGGTCTGCGAAACATTTGGCGCTCAAACCAGATCACTCTACGTACGAAAACCCGAATCTTTAATTCAAACGTTAAATCCGTACTGCTGTATGCCTGCGAAACGTGGTGCGTCTCAGCGGAGACAACGCAAAAACTGCAGGTATTCATTAACCGGTGCCTGCGATATATTATTCGTGCCTGGTGGCCTGATAATTGGATATCCAATGAGGAACTCCATCGTCGGTGTCATCAACGGCCGATAGCCACAGAAATTCGTGAGCGTAGGTGGAAGTGGATCGGACACACCTTGAGGAAAGGAGCGAACGAGGTTTGCAGAGCAGCACTCGACTGGAATCCACAAGGACAGCGTAGAAGAGGCAGACCCAGAGGCTCATGGCGACGGAACTTAGCCAACGACATCCGGGCTGTAGACGAGAACCTGTCCTGGCGACAGGTAAAAGCCATGGCGGGTAACCGTCAGCAGTGGAGATCTCTGATTTCATCCCTTTGTTCTGCCGGACCGGCGGACATGGACACATAAGTAAGTAAGTAAGTGTAGTTATCCTTAAAGATTCGAAAACTGTTAAAAAGTCAATTTTAGTAAAAATGGCGTTTGTGGGGTTTCTCAAACAAACGATTCAAATATTGCTAGGGCCAATTAGGCCCTCACACCATGAAAACAAAAAAACATATTTTCTGTTTTTGCAGTTAAAAAAATTTTTGAGCTTCATTGCAATATTTTATCAAAGTTTATTAAAATTATTTTCATTTGGCACCAAAATCATTAAAATCAGTGGCTCAAAATTTACGAATGAATTTATAAAATTTTGAAAAAATTTCAGCGACAAGAATGTGTAAATGTATGTTTAGACCAAAATTGAAGCATTTCAAAATTTTGTCATCTATATTTTATGGAATAGCTGTACAAATGTAACATGTACGTTCTACTGAGTTTGAATTACTTGAAAAAAATCTCCCGCTGTTGCAGAAAAACAAACAAGTAACACAACCTAGCCCGGCAGGTCACAACACCGCTTCATTAAATTTCTTGACAAAAGGCGTGATTATTGCTGACATTTACAAGAATAATTACATGACAAGACACGACGGAGAATATGCATTCTCGGTTTGAGAAAAACAACACCGGTTATATTGTAATTAAATTCAGTGTCGTCTTGTTACGTTTAGTCAACAATGAAGAAGAAGCGGTCAAATTAGTGACAAACACCAAAATCCCTAGCAGTACTAAAAAAATCAACCTTATTAGATAACTATCGTAAAATAAACATCCGAATTGGTTATCTGAAGTTCAACTAAATATACTTCGATTCGCAGGTCATGTTTGAGTATTTTTAGAATTTCAAGAATTACATTTTCCGTTTCAACTTGGCTTTCGAAATGTGTCCGTCAATCGAAATGGAAGATTGCTCACTTTCAATGGAATCGTTCTTTTTTCTTCTTCGTTGAGCAAAACCATTTTTTTCGTTCCCTCCTTAGGGCCGAACCTTTCCAAACTTGTCCGTCAATTTTTGTCAAGACTGTGATTCCGACAGTGCCAGTGCAAATTGCTACTTTTTGCGGCGAGTGCATTCATATACCTATGTATGTGAACAGAAGAGAAAGCGCCAATGGGGCAACGCGCAACGTCAAAGAAGTCGAAACAGAATGTAGTCGAACGTAGTCAAGCGAAAATTGATTTGATTGGCAATGTGAAACCACTTGCGGTGGCGAACGACGACCGACTTCAATCGAAATCCGACGAGGCGCCATGCGGACTCTGCTGCTGCGGCGGCTAACCTTTCTGTCATCATCCAACGAACGCACCGTCGGATTGCATGCAAGTGAAGGGAAAAGGGGGCGGGGGGGTACAGAAAGCCTGGACCTTTCTATTCACTTATTGTGCACGGGGGCTGGCAATTAGTTTTACATCATCCTTTTTTGGAGGTCTGTCTGCGATCCACCCAGCTTGTCTGGGTTACTCTCGGAAGAAATACGCGTTTGATTAGATGACATTAACTGCTTCCGGAACGGCTTGAATGCGCGCGCCGATGACGGTCGACAGTAATCAGATGAATTAGCGTTAATAAAGAGAAAAAGTGCTAAGCATAGTTGGATAACATAATTTGGACTGCTTCAGAAATTTCTGTTATTACCGATCGTTAATATTTTTTTGTTTTTTTCTTCTTTCAGGTAAGTCAAGTAACCAGTAAACATCTATCGCAAACCGTGTGTTTCGGTTGGTAAGTTATAAATAATTTTGGCAATTTTATGACAGACGACCAAATATATCTAATCATTTCGCGATAGCGTCTTCCCGACTTAGAAAATGATAACATAGGTAGATTGTCAGTATCAAAACAGACTCCACCGAACGTTGATGTTGTTCACTTGTTTATTAGTGAAAGGTGTGAATCGAATGTAATAACATGCTGAGAATTTTTTTTATAGAAAAATTCTACTAAAATAGTGATGCAATTGATTTATAAACCAGCTGACGAGCAAACATTGCCTACAGACGTTATTTTATCATCCAGTCAGCATGGCTAATCGAGGTGATATAAAATCGTACGATAATTACATAAAGTTTTATTTCAGTTGCAATGAGAATTGCATCTGATTATATACAGCCAGTTTCATGTTAGACAGAGAGAATCAAATTCCTCGGGTGCACGTGGGCATATCCCTACGAAACTGTCAACGTCAACGTGCATGTCGCAACTCATTGCCATTCATTGCATGAACTTTGTGTAGATAAACTACTGTTGTTCCAGTAGCTCGCGGTTCAATCGGAACCGGCTCTGTTAGGCACGAGTGCATGTAAAAGCACCGGTTGGCATTACGCCGCAAGCAGGTCAACCGCGGCTACAACAAAACGGCACGGTCGCGGTTCATTGAAGTTCACTTCTGAGTGTTTTATAGTTTAATGAAGTTTATTAGAGTTCCTTGTTTGTGCAAACATACAATGAGGTTTCTTTCCAGTCGAAGCAGGGGCAGTTCATCGTACGTGAAATTAGATTTGAATGCAAATTTTTCTTGCGTTGAAACTGAATTGGTGGATGCACCATTCTGGAGAACTGGACGACTATGGAATGGTACAAAGCAAGTCATTTGTAATTTATTGTCTCTCAGCCACATGTACGATTTACTTAGCCACTGATCTTTTCACGTCTCATTTGATACCACCAACCCTTCAATCCCAGTCCAAATCAAAGTTTCGCATTTCACGTGTTTCTTCCACACCGGGCGGTGGTGATTAATCTCCATCGCTCTAACAACACCCGTGTACGGGGTATTCTACATTCAGCAAAACATACATTTTTATCTTCCATGATATATCATGGAAAGCTTTCTCACACATGTACTCGCCCATTTACCACCGCCAATAAATTATGCAACTTTCAATTTGCGCGCCAGTCGTTTCTCATTTAATCTTGGAAGCCACCAGCGCCAGCAGCAGCAAGTCGAGAGGCCATTTTCACACACGATCTCTCTCGCACACGCTGTTGTAGGTAAGTACACCAAGGGAGGTATTTAGGCGTATCCTGAACAGTGCCGCATGTCAGAAACTTGACATAATAACAATTATTATTACAAAATAGCAACTGTGCAAAATGTATGAGATTCCAATGAAAGAGTGCGAGGAAAAAAAATCGCAAAAGCAACAATAACAACAGGGGAAACGTTCGAACAACAGCATCAGCGTTCGGATCGCGATGAAGGTCGACGAGAGCTAGAGGCTGAAGAGGAGATAGTCGGAGAAAACCTAACAACAACACCACAAAAGATAGGAGTTTAAGATTGATGAACGAGCGATGCACAAACGAACGGAAACGGGGCGGGTGCGCTGGCGGGGCGATGGTTGTGGTGCGAGCGGGCGGAACAACGGCACACATCATTAAATGTGTATCGTGGCCTATAACAACAGAGCATCATTATTCGCGAACAATCATGACTCAATTGGAAAGATCGATGGGCGCATTTAATCGTGCGCGCTGCCGAGAGTATCTATCATCTAATTTCATAAGAGACGCAACCTACTGCGGAAGTAATCTGGTGTGTTCTCTAGTAATGTGGATTCAATCGCCAAGCACTTGAACATACTTTAAATTTTTCTTTGACTTAATTTAGTTTGTAAGGTATTGTCGTTATCGTCGGGCCATCACGGTTTTATAGTTTTAGTAACTCATGATATCTATGATACAACCATTGTAAAACTTCTTACTGTGATAGCTAACTTTTCACAATATTGTGAGTTTCAATCGTGTATTCAATACACCCGTACTAAATTCAGTGACTAAATCTTATAAAAAAAGTTTTCCAGGCGCATTGGACTTTTCTTCAAGAAATGATTCATGAAATGCAATTATCGAGATAAATTTTTAAAATGTATGAAGTGTGTTGTGATACACACGAAGACTATAGAAAAATTCCCTCCAGTAAGGAGTTTGGGAAGACTAAGGTGAAATACTAGAAAAGCGCTATTTGTAAAGGTCGGGCTACCTGAGTAGTCATGGTTGGGCCACCATAATTTTAAGTGCAGAAGCGCAATAATCGCTAGAGAATGTGAGTCACGTAAAATGTGATGAAATAATGCAAAATTAATACGATAAAAACCTAGATTTTTGTTGTTTTTTAAATTGTAGACTTCGGAAAAGGCGTAGATGTAGCAATATTGATTTTACAAGATCGCCAAAATTTCGCAAAAATGCAATTAAAAATAAGGTATTTGCACCTATACGAGCCGTTGTTCACGGAATTCATTCTTTTCATGCCTCCATATAGAATTTCAATACGTACGCCTTAGATTTTCTGCGGTGCCCCAACCTGTACAACATGACCGGACTATGACAACATTTTTTTTCTTCACGTAAATGCCTATAACTTTTTTATTTTTCAAGCAATCAGGTCAAAACTTTCCGGAAATATACCTTATTCTTAGACGTTTGCAACGAAGTATTTAGATTTCCAAAATTCCTTTTGATACGAAAGTTATGGGTGAATTCCAAAACGTGGCCCAACCACGTCGACACTCCCCTATTTTGTAGCAATTTTACGGTAAGGCTTCTTTGATTTACTACTAATCTGGTGCGTTTTACTGTTTTGTTTTTTTGCCACTCTGTCTTAGTTTTCTTTTTATTGTCTTTTTAATTTGATTAATTTTATTTGAGTCCTGCCTTCCCACAATCGGTTTTATATTAATCGTGATTTATACTTCTATTTTATTTATATGATACTAGCTGACCCGACAAATTTCGTATTGTCACAAATTAAACTGTGTTGTACATAAATCGTGAATCTCGGATGACCTTTGTCACAATCTCGAGTTTTGCAAGTTTCTGGGGAGTTCATGGGTGTTTAAATATACAAATTTTCCTCACAGTAAAGTAGAAAACAACTCCCCGCATTGCTTAGCCTGATAAAATAAAGCGGATAGCATTCAAATATTCGCCATCATTACAAACCATTTCGCCGAATACCATTTTGCGGAACACCGATTCTCGGTTGACCATAACGCGGAATATAGAGTTTCGCAGAATACCATTTCGCGAAAAACCTTACGCGGAATGTACCATTTCACGGAAAATATTTTCGTAGAAAGTACCATTTCGCAGGGGTGACCCAACTGAAAAAAGTAATAGAGGTCAGTAGATCTAGGAAAATAAATAAACCGAGATAGAGGTGATCTCTACGGGCGGCTGCCCCCCCCCCTCAGTGGCCGGCGCTTCCGAAGGCAGGTCGCCGGCAACACTCGCGACGTGGCCGTCTCGCGCTGGATTATCTAATGTTACTATTAATAGTTTTTGGCGGTCTTGTTATTGACTAATGTTTTATGAAAGAGTCTAAAATTTCTCGAGTTCAATTAGTTTTTGAGTTACGCAAAAATTTCTGTTTTATTTGTATGAGAGTCCTTCTCCCTCTACCACAGAGGTGAGGGGTCTCAAACCATCATAAAAAAATTCCTGCCTCCAAAACCCCCCACATGCCAAATTTGGTTCCATTTGCTTGATTAGTTCTCTAGTTATGAGGATATTTGTATTTAATTTGCATAGGAGTCCCCCCACTATTGAAAGGGGAGGGGATATAATTCCCCTCCTAAAGAGGGGATGGGTCTCAATTCACCATAGAATAAAATATTGCCTATAAGAACACTCACATGCCAAATTTGGTTCCATTTGCTTGATTAGTTCTCGAGTTATGAGGAAATTTGTATTTCATTTGTATGGATGTGCCCCCTCTTAAAGGGGAGAGGGGTCATAATTCCCCTTCCAAAGAGGGGAAGGGTCAATTCACCATAGAAAAAATTCTTGTCTCCAAAAACACCCACATGCCACAATTAATTCCATTTGATTAATTAGTTCTCGAGTTATGCAGAAATTTGTGTTTCATTTGTATGGGAGCCCCCCTCTTAGTGTGAGGAGGGGTCTCTAACCATCATAAGAACCTTCCTTGGCCCCAAAAACCCCTACATGCAAATTTTCACGCTGATCGGTGCAGTAGTTTTCGATTCTATAAGGAACATACGGACAGACTGATAGACAGACAGAAATCTGTTTTTATAGGTATAGATTTTTAGATGAATCCGGTGCGAGCGTTGCTACGCTTTCAAATAAATGAATGAAAAATTATTAGAACTGGCACGTTTATGGTTGTTGTTCGTAATGAGTTGTATTTCTTCTTTTTTGGTTGATTACGCCAGTATATAAAACTACTATGGTAATCTACCATAACTTCCATGCTGCATTTTCATGAAAACTATCATAAATGTTGAGAGGTCATAGTATTTTCTACTGCAATGGTTACATACCAGTGTATTGTCATAGTTGAACTAAACAAAGATTAATATTTTTTGAAACGATGATTCTACAATTGATGAAAGGACGGTAAGGGAAAGTAATGAAGAAGGATTTTTTGGGAATGGAGGGGAAAGGGTGGAAAAGAAGGGGGAGTAATAGGTAGCTACGCTTAACAAGTTGTCGTTGTGACTCCTATCTTTTGTCCAATGCTGGAAGGTGCATGGGTCGAACCAAGCTATAATCAGAGATTATAACCGGATTTGAACCCACAACACCTGCCAGGGCGTGTGGCTCGCTGGTACCCGTGTACCTTTGAACCGGCGCTGGACAAAAGATGTCTACACAACCCCCCTTATTAACCGTCGTCGTCCTGAAAGTAAAAACAAGTTAGGTTAAAACTTCTCGGTCGGTGGTTTCTACAGTAGGCGGAGGAAGAGGCACTCTTTGTGTCTAAAAATAGCCCAACCCATGTCGTTACGGTTAATAAGGGGGGTTGTGCAGACTTCTTTTGTCCAACGCCTCTATGATTCAAAGGTACAAAGGAAACACCATAGAAAATAATCCTTCCAAAAACCCCAAACGCAAAATTTCGTTCTATTTGTTTAATTAGTTCTCGAGTTATTAGTTCTCGAGTAAACAAGAATCTATGTTTTATTTGTATGGGATTTCCCCAACATGTCAATTTTGGTTCCATTTGTTCGATTTGTTCTCGAGTTATGCGGAAATCTGCGTTTGATTCATATGGGAGCACCCCCCCCCCCTCCTTACAGAGAGAGAGAGGGGGGTCTCGAACCATCATAAGAACATTCCCCGGCCCCAAAAACCCCTGCCTACAAATTTTCACGCCGATCGGTTCAGTAGTTTCCGAGTCTATAAGGATCATATAGACACACAGAAATTCATTTTTATATGTATAGATTGCTTGTGCATGGGCCAAACTCATAAAAATTGTTTTCCAATTCAAGGTTTAAGATTTTATAGTTAAAATTTGCTCAACGTAATTCTGCGTTATAATTTTTTTTTCGGGATTTTATAAAACCGGTGGTGGAGTTGTAGAGATAAAAGTTCTGATGCATGTCGAGCTAGATTAGGAATAAATTTGAAAAGCGATGAAAAATGGTTGCCGTGATATTGTTAAGAAGTGCAGATAATTGTATATTTCGAGTCTTTCCGCAACATACAGCTTCTACTCTACATTAATTTGGCGGAGGAGATGGATATTTTCAAGGACTTATCGAAGATATATTCCACTACTTTGCATCAAAAATGGCAATGTATCGTTTTTCCACTTCTTTGGCTTGCTTTGGTAACATCGGCCAAGTCTTCCTTAAAACTGAAACCGTAATTTCTTTAGTTTGTCCAATGAAAACTTTTTCCCAGTAGCAACAAGCATTTTTCTAAATCTCTGCTCTGTTTAGCAACTAAATTTTGTGTTTGGTGAATCCCAATCTTCCTATTCAACTCGTTGCTCTTTTTTGATCTTCTGTTATTGAGGTGAGCGTTATAGATGTTTTCCTTAATTGGAGCTTTAATGGTATTCCAAAAATATAATCCATTTCAATTTGTTTCGCTTCTCTGCCGAGGAATTACTATTCCAGTCGATTGATGATATGCTGGGAAGAAACCACTTTATTTTGAAAAGAATAGTTCGCAGGTTTTGCCTATCTGGTGTTCGTCGGTTTTTCATAAACATAAAATTCAAAACTTCCAAGTTTCCTGATCACAACAACATCTAGAAACGAGAGAGCTTTGTTCTACTTTAAATGTAAACCTAATGTCCTTGTGAATGTTAATAATAGTGTCTAAAAATTGCTCAAGTTCTTCCTCAATAAAAATACAAAATGTATCGTCTACATTTCGCCGCCGATATTGTAGGAGATTTCTTTCATTCAATTTATTTTCTACCTTTGCCATGAAGAGCGCAAATAGAACAGGTGAAAGAGGATTCCCCATAGGTAAACATTTCGTTTGTTTATAGAATTAACCCCTGAAAGGCCTCTGAATTGATCGCATCGGAAAATTCTTCGGTATGGCTTGAAACTCTTTCATCAACCATTTTTTCAGTTTTCTCTTATCTTGTTGCCGGGACAAATCATCCAAATCCGGGACAAGTCATCCAAATCCGGGACGGTCCCACAAAATCCGGGACGTCTATAGTTGGTCTTTCAAGGGCCTATGCTAATCGTAAATGGTATGCTTTAGATTAGAATAACGTTATAAAAACTACAAGGTATACAGCCCTAAGGGTTGTACGAAATGGTGACGTAGGACTGTATCAGATCATTAGATCAAAGACTAATGTAAACTGCATTTCTGGCATACGTATGTTTATAAGAATCCGTGAGTGCCATTGTTTAACAGAATGTTTAAAAAGGGAAGGGGTCTCAGTGCACGTTAGAAAAAATTCTTACCCCCAAAAACCAAATTTGGTTTCTTTTGCTTGATTAGTTCTCCAGTTTTGAGGAAATTTTTTGTTTCATTTGCATAGCCCCCCACCCCTCTTACCCCCTCCATAGAATTGCTGGTCATTTTATCTATCCAACGACAGATAAATGGCTCAGTTTTGTTCAGTAGTTTAGTAGTTATTACCATTTGAAATCTTTCATTCAAACGTTACACTTCTATTTTCGTTTTCACAAAGGGCTACCCAGTCCCAGTATAGTAAACAAAGACGTAGTCCTACGCCAAAGTTTTCTTCTATGTCGTCCAATTAAATTCCAGAAAATTGGAGAGTTCTATTGAAATTGATTTTCTAAAACACGATAACTGTTGAATTGTTTTTCAAAATAATTCGAAGAAGTCATTTGCTGTTGACAAATAAACCAAAAGAAGATTGAATCGATTGAATCAAAAAGATTGTTCTCGCGATTCTGAATCATTTGTAATTATTCGGTAATATTTGTTTTGCTCTTTCCACAACAACAACGGATCCATTTACGCGCATAGTATAGTTTACACGCCAGCATCAGCGCCATAAACAATGTCTGTCCTAACATTCGCGGTATTGTGCTCTCGCTTCGGGCGCTCGGAAACATTAATCTTAATGTAAACTAGCGATCAAATCCCTTCTTCCAGTCCAGCATAATCTTGCGGTTTATATAGCGGCGCAGCAAGGCGTATTAATCGCTTTCTTGTCATGTACTGTTTCAGTATCTAGTTAGTAGAATGATTGGCTTTGAAATATATCCTTTTATTCCATTCGGATTATACGTCAATCATGGTGGCTGTGTTTTGAAATTAGATGAGCGCGCGCTGTACGCTCGGTTGAATACAGCGAACGGCCTTATTCAAGCGAGAAAACATTTTCTTGGTCAAATAAAAAATCAAAAACCTGATCAGTAATCAACCTCAGCAGTTCAAACTTCATCGATATCAAAGCGCACTGCAATCGAGTTAGGCTTCCCGGGTGTGAAAATGAAACACCTTTATGACACCCGACCTGCGTAATTGAGTTTCCTACTACCGGTTTCGTTGCACTCTGGCTCGATGTCCGGTTGGCTTGCGGCAGGCTCACTAACGAAGCAGGGGGTTGGTTTTGATGAACTCAGGCAGACCAGCCGAGCCAGTCAGGCAACCGCGCCGTTTGGTTTGGTTTGGTTGGGAAGATTGACTATGCAAAACCAATTAACACCATTGAGACACGCAACTACCTGTACGCCCCAACCGGATGAATTACTGATAGGTAGTTTGCATCCGCAGTGATTTATGGATCTGTCGGTTCCATTTTGAACACCCACCCCCACGTGGCAGGCAGGTGAACGCGTGTCATCATCTGCTTCTGTCCTCTTCGTTCGAGGGTAGTTAGTGGATGTTGTATAATTTTTACTATTCACATAATTGAAACCCAAAAAAAGTATGTTTGAATGTAACATACCTACATAAAAGCATTTAAAGGAATTCATAATTATGTCGTAACTGTTCTGGTTCTTGGTAACGTGGGCGCTCGCGGCCAAGAGTTGTTGAGAAAAATTAAGTCTCTTCCGTGTAAACGATCCCAGAGAAGATGATCGCTTTAAGTGAGACGTACCACGATGACACACCAACACACTTTTATGGTAATTTTTAATTTATAGCGTTTGTTTCTGGTAGAGTCATCAAAACCACCCCCGGGCCGGCGGGTAGGTGCCCGGTTTGGTACACTATCAATACACACATATTCAGCACGTTCGAAAGGGTAATTAAATGCAATCGTCGTTATGGTCCAAATTTCATTCTTAAGTTTTTGTCTATTTTATTGCTGGTTAGACACATTGAATGAAAATGGGTAAACCAGTCGTGCACAGGATTTGGCTACTGTCCGTCCGGGCTACAATGGTGAAACCAAGCTTTTTGTTATAGACGCTTGGGGAATAATTTAGAATTACCATATCGTTCGAGAGTGGTTTGCGTGTGCGATTAGGTAATCCCGGAAGTCAGCGCTGTTGAAAGGTGCGGTTGCTAATTTGCTGTGGATTATCGTCATATTATTCCTGATTAGTCGTGGGGATGATTCAGCAGCTTGAAATATATATGATTGATTTGGACAACTGAACCTCCCAACTGGTCCCGCGGTGCGGTGCTAGTTTAATAAATCAGTCGTCATATTTTGCAATATCTGTAATTCCCAAATAGGCAAAACCTGAAACCATGACAATTTGGATGGAAGAATATGAAAATTATTACATCAACTGACAGAATCCAACAATTATCGTGTTACCCATCAACCGGACGATGTCCAACGACTGTTCATTAATTACTCTAGTCTCACAGTCAGTTTTAAAGTACGACTATAGTCTCAATTCAATTGTTGTATGCTTGAATTTCGACTAGAAAGCTGATGCTGCCAGTGTACAAAATTTATTTATTTATTTCATTTATTTGTTTATTGCTTGCAAATACGGCTCTTGGGCTAAATCCCCGCAGATAGTGCAATCACTTTTCCATCCAATTAGAGTAAAGTTTCTGAATCAACAGCATCATCATACGAAAAGCGTTTACTTTATTATTTCACAACGTTTTCGTTTGCGGAATTTGAATTTTATTTTTCCCTTCGGCTGCTGGTGTCGAATTTGCACACTCCCGGGTTGCCAAAATATGTGTGCACTCCGAAGTAAACACCAACGATGGTTGTGCTGTGCCGCGAATCGACAAACCATAATACTTGGTATACCTACTTGAAACCGAATGGAAAGCATGTCGAGACTGCTTGATGGCGAAAATGAAAGGAAAGAAACGAAACCATTGCTCTTTTCCTTCCGTTCCTCGAAATGCCGGCACGTCAAAATAAGGCCCGTTCCGTTCGGCACGGAGGGAAGAGTGTTTATCTTTGAAGTATAATATAGCACTGCTTGGGAACTTGATGATAACCGAATTAATCTGCCCAGTTGAAGTAGCGACAAGTGCTAATTTGCTGAGTGTAAGACGATGGCAGCGGTCCACCGTGTCGTTTAGTTGTTTTTACCGTGTCTCTAGACGGAAACCACCCATTGCTAGCACTCTTCGAACGACAAGAGTGCGCATTTACTTACAGCACCGAGGTTCTCAAGCATATGTACCAGCCGTTACTTCAGTGGAGTAATACACTTTTGTCGGCAGAAACCTTCATGTTCATCTTCTACCGGTGAAGACGGGAAATCTTAAAGGCATAAGAAAGTGTACATATATTTATGTCCAGTACCTGCTCTTGGATGTTTGGCCACAGAGACCTACATTTTCCGGAATGTTTCCCATTAAATCTATGATGTACGTTAACAAATTTGATCTAATCTGATTGTAATTTCATAAATAATAGTCAAGTGCCTGCATTTGACATGAGCAGGAAATTAGTATGCCAATGATTATCATGCCATAAAACAAAATGTTAACAACGCTCATTCAAAGTTTAATTGCCGTAATCGGACTTCTCAGACAGACCGTACCATTTTTATCGCTTGCTTAATTAATTAACTTTGACAGTTATCGGTCCGACTGTCATTTCATCGGATTACGATATGCGATACAGCTTTCTAGGACCTTTCGGAAGTGCAAATCACTGCTTTTAGCAGTTGGTTACTTATCTCAATAGCGAGCCAACACAACGTGTGTAGGTGCTTTTACATAGTAGGATCGATTGCTCCGCCTGTTGGCGCCTCGATAGTCGCAAAACCGCAGGATGTCGCGATTTGATTGAACAGCACACCGGGCGCCGGATATCTTTACCGGCTAAACCGAGCCCCGAAGGTACACGCTGCTGTCGATTTTATTTATCGATATGATAGTGACGACGGCTTAGCTGCAAGACTGTCGCACTTTTGTGCGAGCTATCGAATTCCAACGAAATCGTCCGGAATCGATGATGTAGTATGTATTTCTTTCTATGTTAATGAAAACTGTTTCTTGTGATGTGGTTTTTTTATGTCCAACAATGTTCGCTAAATTGAAAATGAAATTGATGACGTCCACTGCGGATAAATACAATGAAATACAATCTATAATCTATAGATGTTAATCAGATGCAGGTGAAAGTATATTTGAAGAGCCATTTCAACTCAGGTATAATTTTACAATATAAAGTAATAAAGGTAACAATTTCAATAATTATAGATTCACAAATGACATTTGTGGCAATAGTAATAATAATTAAACTGTTCAAATCGCAATCAATTTCGCAATTTGTAATTTTCGTAATAATGACCAACAGAATAATTATAGTAGCACGTAGAGCACGGGGGACCAGCCAGGTTAATTAACGTATGGATGCATTCATAAATCTGCACCTTTAACTATCGACGTTAATCCGTGATGAATAATTTATTTTTCCGGGACATACCGCATAACTGAATGTGCTCCAATTAATGCTTGCAAAGCGACAAACCTATTTAGTAGACTAATGCAACTTTTTCAATTTTAATTCTGTTGTAATTCACTCAGTTTCTAAATCATTCAGTTTCTCCTTCTCCCATATCGCGTATATTATTCAATAAAACAGTGATGGCCAAACTGCGGCCCGCGGGCCGCTTGTGGCCCTTTGAGATAATTCGTGCGGCCCGCGGACTGATCTGAAAGATGGCGAACTTAGGAGAAATTTTTTGTATGACATAAGAGTCCCTCAGTTTAATCGTTATGCCTTGTGAATGTTGTGAATCTGAATGCTTTCCGATTTAAATCTTATGGTGATTCCTAGAAAGTGGTTTTCGTTGTCGCCTATTTTACTTTTTGTTATGCACAGGAATCGGCAGAGATTATTGCGGCCCACGGCATTCATAGGCGATCTGATTTGGCCCGCACCATGCCTATACCTGGACACCACTGCAATAAAGTATCGTTGCTAGTTATTCTACAGGGTGAGTAGTAATAACTGGTAGTAAAGTATATGGCCACAAAAATAAGACACTTGCATAAACACTAGACACAATTGCGGACAAGACACTTCTAACTCTTACAAAATGTTAAAATAAAACAAATTACTTTTAACTTGCACGTCGACCGGTTTCAGGCTTTATATGTCTATCTTCAGGACTTGCATAAAAGTTAATTTTGAGTGTATTTAGTCCTGGAATCAAATAAAAAGAAAACTTATCCAATTTAATTCTACTATGTATACTATGTTCGAAAACATACACTGAGGAAGCCTGCAAGTCGTAGGCGAAATATGTATCAGTCAAGAATAAATATACAACGTAGAATTAAATTGGATAAGTTTTCTTTTGATTTAATTCCAGGTTTCGTATTCTACTAAGACGCTCCAAAAACTTCAGTGTATTTAGTGTAAAGTATGTCCATAATAATTATATTAAACTAGCTGACCCGACAAACTTCGTATTGCCACAAATTAACCTGTGTTGTACATAAATCATGAATCTCGGATGATCTTTGTCACAATCTCGAATTTTGCAAGCCCCCAGTGGGCGGCGCTTCCGACGGCGGGTCACCGGCAACACTCGCGACCGTCTCGTCCTGAATAATCCAGTGTTACTAAAGATAGTTTTTGTGGTTTTGTATTGACTAATGTTTTATGGAAGAGTCTCGAATTTCTCGAGTTCGATTAGTTTTTGAGTTTCGCAAAAATTTCTGTTTTATTTGTATGAGAGTCCATATCCCCCTACCACAGGGGTGAGAGGTCTCTAACTATCGTAAAATGAATTCAAGACTCTAAAATCTCCCACATGCCAAATTTGGTTCCATTTGCTTGATTAGTTCTCAAGTTATAAGGAAATTTGAATTTCATTTGTATGGGAGCTCCCCTCTTAAAAGGGGAAGGGGTCGTAATTCACCATAGAAAAAATTTCTGCCATCTAAAACTCCCACATGCCAAATTTGGTTCCATTTGATTGATTAGTTCTCGAGATAAGAGGAAATTTGCATTTCATTTGTATGGAAGCCCACCCTCTTAAAGGGGAGATGGGCCATAACTCGCTTTCTAAAGAAGAGAGGGGTCTCAATTCACCATAGAAAAAAATCTTGCGTCCAAAACCACTTACATGTCAAATTTGATTCCATTTGGTTGATTAGTTCTCGAGTTATGAGGAAATTTGTTTTTCATTTGTATAGGAGCCCACCCCCTCTTAAAGTGGGGAAATCCATAGAAAATATATCATAGAAAATATTCTTGCCTACAAAAACACCCACATGATAAATTTGGTTCCATTTGCTTGATTAGTTCTAGAGTTATGAGGAAATTTGTATTTCGTTTGTATGAGAGCCCCCCTCTTAAAAAGGTAAGGGGTCCTAATTCATCATAGAAAAAATGGTTGCATCCAAAAACACCCACATGTCAAATATGGTTCCATTTGCTTGATTAGTTCTCGAATTATGAGGAAATTTGTATTTTATTTGTGTAGAAGCACCCCCTCTTAAAGTTGGGAGGGGTCCTAATTCACCATAGAAAATATTCTTGCCCTCGAAAACTTTCACATGCCAAATTTGGTTTCATTTGCTTGATTAGCTCTCGAGTTATGAGGAAATTTGTATTTCATTTGTACAGGAGCCCCCCCCCTCCTAAAGTGAGGAGGGGTCCCAGTTCATCATAGAAAAAATTTTTGTCTATAAAAACACCCACGTGTCAAATTTGGTTCCATTTGCTTGATTAGTTCTCGAGTTATGAGGAAATTTGTATTTCGTTTGTATAAGAGCCCCCCCTCTTAAAGTTGGGAGGGGTCCTAATTCACCATAGAAAATATTCTTGCTCTCGAAAACTTTCACATGCCAAATTTGGTTTCATTTGCTTGATTAGCTCTCGAGTTATGAGGAAATTTGTATTTCATTTGTACAGGAGCCCCCCCCCTCCTAAAGTGAGGAGGGGTCCCAGTTCATCATAGAAAAAATTTTTGTCTATAAAAACACCCACGTGTCAAATTTGGTTCCATTTGCTTGATTAGTTCTCGAGTTATGAGGAAATTTGTATTTCGTTTGTATAAGAGCCCCCCCTCTTAAAGTTGGGAGGGGTCCTAATTCACCATAGAAAATATTCTTGCTCTCGAAAACTTTCACATGCCAAATTTGGTTTCATTTGCTTGATTAGCTCTCGAGTTATGAGGAAATTTGTATTTCATTTGTACAGGAGCCCCCCCCCCTCCTAAAGTGAGGAGGGGTCCCAGTTCATCATAGAAAAAATTTTTGTCTATAAAAACACCCACGTGTCAAATTTGGTTCCATTTGCTTAATTAGTTCTCGAGTTATGAGGAAATTTGTATTTCGTTTGTATAGGAGCCCCCCTCTTAAAGTGGGGAGGGGTTCTAATTCACCATAGAAAATATTCATGCCCTAGAAAACTTTCACATGCCAAATTTGGTTTCATTTGCTTGATTAATTCTAGAGTTATGAGGAAATTTGTATGGAAGCCCCCCCTCTTAAAGGGGAGAGGAGTTATAATTCCCCTTATAAAGAGGGGAGGGGTCTCAATTTACCATAGAATAAATTCTTGTCACCGGAAACACCCACATGCCAAATTTTGTTGTATTTGCTTGATTAGTTGTCGAGTTATGCAGAAATTTGTGTTTCATTTGTATGGGAGCCCCCCCTCTTAGTGGGGGGAGGGGTTTCTAACCATCACTAAAACCTTTCCTGGCCCCAAAAAACTTCTACATGCATATTTTCATGCCGATTGGTTCAGTAGTTTTCGATTCTATAAGGAACATACAGACAGACAGACAGACAGAAATCCTTCTTTATAGGTATAGATTGGTCCAATTCCAATCTTTCTCTCTTTGCTTTATTGCCAGTCGCAATCGTTGTTGAAAAGCGTTACAGCTGGAACGCACGATAGCCTGAGGCATTTCATCTCAAAACATCTTCAAACATTGCTTGAAAGTATTCACAGGCACAGTCCTTTGGTGATCCCTAGTTTGCCTAGCATATAACCATGTGAAGTCGAGAGTGTTCAAATCAGGCTAAAAGGCAGGCAGCTCTTTCGAAGAAATAAAATCCGGAAAATATCCTCACTCCAAGCCTGTGTGGCTTTCGCCTGGTGAGACGGTGCAGAATCTTGTTGGAAACAGTATGGTGCATTTCTTGTAGCGCCTTTTGACGTTGGGAATCAAACGGTTCTTCAAAACATTATCGATGTAATATTTAGTGCTGATTTTAACAACAGGTTCAATTAACAGTGATTGAACCTTCAAATTTTTGAATAAACATCTCCATAGCTGCACCCTGGAAACATTCTGGAACCTTTGAACAGTCAGTTTGTCCCAAGGAACATCCGATCATTTTCTTGGTTGTGGAGAACAGCAAAAACATTTTTTCGTTCGAAAACAAAATTTCACAAACACCGTGCCGCTGCCGACATCTTTCGACTCTTGCAACCTTATGCTTTTCTGTCAAACCGTGCACCCGTTGCTTTTTGTATGGAATAAATCGAAGATCATCCTTCAAAATATTCTTCATGATTGACTGCGAAATTTCCAGTTCCTTGGCCATCTTACATCAAGACTGATTTGGTTCCCGTCGAAACCAGCGAATGTTAAGGGCCAAACAGAATGCTGCGTCAACGCGTCCGTCAGCGTTAATCTGACAGTTTTCTCATGGGTTTATTGTCAAACGGTGTACTGTTTCGCTGACGAATGCGTTGACGCAGCATTCTATTTGGCCACGGGTGCACTGTGACGCTGACGATCTCAGAAATCGCAAATCGCTTTCGACCTGGTCGAGCTATCGTGCACGTTGGGCCCCCTGTTCCTGGTGCCGGTGGGGTTGTTGAAGAGGACTATTTTCGTCGCATCGTCATCCGGCATCCTTACGACGTGTCCGGCCCACCGTAGCCTGCTAACTTTCGTTAGATGTACGATGGGAGTCTCCCCAAGCAGTGCCTGTAGCTCGTGATTCATACGCCTCCGCCACTCTCCACTTTCAGTTTGTACTCCGCCAAATATCGTCCGCAGCACTTTTCGCTCGAACACGGCAAGGGCGCGTATGTCCTCCGTGAGCAGCGTCACGGCTTCAAGTCCATGAAGAACCACCGGTCTAATAAGGGTTTTGTACATTGTTAGCTTCGTGCGGCGGCGTATGCTTCCTGATCGTAGCGTTTTGCGAAGGGCAAAATAGGCCCGATTTCCCGCTTGGATGCGCCTTGGGTGCGCTTACTAGTGTTGTTGTCCGCGGTCACCAGCGATCCCAAATACACGTACTCCTCTACCACTTCTAGTTCGTCGCCGTCAACGGTTACGTTTGCGTAAACGCGCGCGTTTGTTTCCTTTGTGCCTCTTCCTTTCATGTATTTGGTCTTCGACGCATTAATTTTTAGCCCAATTCTCCTAGACTCTGCTTTCAGTCTGGCGTAGATTGCCTCCGCCGTCGCAAAGTTCCTGGCAATGATATCGAAGTCATCTTAGATCCTTATATGGTCGGTGTTAAGTCAGACCGAACCAAGTGACAAAATCCTGATTTCGAGAAAACGCGTTTAAAGTTTGCTGCTCTGTATGGTTTATAGCTATCAATTGTTCGAAATCATCTCATGACTTCGGCTGTTTGCAACATTACTGTAATCTGATTAGAGTAAAATATAGCTTAGAAAATTTTGATCTTTCGCTGTCATTAACTCATTTTTGTAAATGTTGCGACTTGGTCCGGTCTGGCTTAACACCGACCATATATAAGAGGCTTGTCTGTAGCCAAAACCAGGTCCCTGATAGGATGCCATATTTTCGCGATAAGAATCGCCCACATTAAGCAGAGACTCAAACCAATTATACCAGATTGCATTCAAGACAAGCAAAAGTAACGTAGTTGCATCTCAGTGAGTTACACAGCGTACCTCCGATTCGCTCTCAGTTAGACGCGAAGTGACGCACGCGGGTTACAGCTAGTCTTTAAGGTTGAATCAATAAGGTGTTTTCGGTCAAGTTGTAGGAAATTTAATGTAGCTTTTAGCAGTTTTATGGACAAGGTGGAACAACTCGAATAACATATGAAAAGAGTGTATTTAAAATAATTAAATAAAATAGATTAAAATTTTTCTTCAAATATCTCGAAAATGGTAATTTTACTTAGAGTTTAGAAAAATAATTATTTTGAGCAGCTTTGTTGTAAATCACATCTCTAATTTGAAAACTCATGAAATTGGTTGTTCTACGAAATCCGTTAATAGATGTTGCTCCAGCTCAAATAAAAGTTTTAAAAGACTGCAAATTCCAAATTATTTTATTTTAAATAAAAAACTAACAAAAATCAAAATTGTTATCCTGATTTTAAGTATTTTTGTTTTAATTTCCGAAAAACTGGTATTTTTTTCAAGTGTATATTTTTTTCACATTTAGAATTCAATTTCCTACAACCCATCATTGGACATAATTTTGGAGACAGTCTGCAGCAATACACCCTTTTTAAAAATGAGTGTTGAATCTAAATGGTACCAATATCTGTGGAAAGTGCATGGTTCCAATTATCAAACATGTAAGTAAAATTTAATCCAAATCAGAAAGGTTCAATTTTGTCATTAACCTATTTCACGTGGAACTGATTAAGTCCCATAACCGGACCCAAAACGCCAACTAGCCGCTAGACTGCAGTCTTCAGTGGTGCTTAAGCTACTAGATAATATGTGTAACACAAAAGTTACAAAAGCCTCCTCGCCCTAACAAGCCAGGGAACGGTTGCTTCTTTTGAACCTAACTCAAGTGCTGATACGCTTAATTAGACCATTACAAATCATTATCATCATAACTATGAGCACCTTATTCCGTCTGTAACGAAAACCGGGCCCGTGACAGGACGACATATTTTCGTGGTAAAAATCACAGCTCGCTCCCTATATACTTTGTATAAAGTTGAAAATATTTCATGTGCCACCTAAACTACATCTAGTGCAATCGCTTCATGAACACTCCGGGGCAGGATTTTTATGGACCCCAACAAGAAGGGGCGTAGAATTTGTGTAGCAAGCATAACAGTATTTGTGATACAACGATGTACAGATGTCAGTTCTCTGGTTAAAACTCCAGCGCCGCACTTAACAGTGGTAAATCTTCTAATATGTAAGAGCCTTGTCTGTAACCAAAACCAGACCCTTAATAGGGCACCATGTTTTCGTGGTGAGAATCGCCCACGTTAAGCAGACTCAAACTATTATACCAGATTGCATTCAAGATAAGCAAAAGTAACGTAGTTGCTTTGCATCTCTTTGAGTTAAATAGCGTTAGCGTACAAAGCGTACCACCGATTCGCTTTCAATTAGACGCGAGACGACGCTAAATGTAAACGAAGACTCAAACATAAGTCATGGTTGCATCCAATATTGTATCCAAAACAAGCATCCGTATCGTAGTGGCATCTCATAGCATTGCATAGCGTTAGAGGTACATTTAGATGTTTTGGTCTTACATTCTGGTTATCTTCGTTATAGTGAATCTAGTTTATTCTAATCTAATCTCACACTAACGCAGCCAATTGTTGAAGGCATCCTGGAAAATGACGATTACTTGAATCAATAATTTTTCTTGTCAACGGCCAGGCCAACTGCGCAACATGTACCGCAGAGAGAATTGCAAGGAATCAAGTAGAACCGGAAAAAATACCTAATTCCATTAGACTCCTTGAAATCAAGGGGAAGGCAGAAAGCGTGGACCTCCCGTACCAAACGCTTCCCATATACATAGATGATTTATTTACAGTCGTTGAGAGTATCTTTGCTAATAAAGGTTAAGTGATACTCCGGACCCTCAGGGATGAACTAATGGCATTTAGACCAGAAGCTAGGCTGCAATTGGCCAAGGATATAGCGCCTTACTTCGCTCTCTGAAAATAGATTAGTTTGCCAAAAATATTAGTTTAAATCATATAATACTTGAAAATAAAGTCGTGTGGTTTAATGGTTGCCAAAAACTGCATTTGTAAGGTTAGAAACTGAAAACCCGCTCGACTCCGCACCTCCTAGCTTGGCTACTCAATTATACAAATAGAAGTATTTCCAGATATGGCCACGGGGAGGCGCTAGGTAGGGGCTTGTAAATAGTAAATCTAGTTGATTGCATCAAAAAAGTGTTTTGGTCCTTCTGATGGGCAACTGAAGGAGCGGAACAAAAAATTAGAAGTTTTTTGCATAATCAAAAAAAAAATTAAGCGTATTTACATAAAGTTTAATCGTGAAAACCAAACTTAGTCTTCCTTTTCATATATAGGTAGGAAGGCTATTTTCGACATGTTTCTTAATTCAGCCTTTTTTGCTTTTTTTTCGCTAATAAAAATACTTTGCCGATATTCAATTTTGATATGTTATAACTATTTTCTCAAGTCTGTAAGTAATCTACCGTCATCCGGGGATACTTGCAACACCGGGATTACTTGCAACACCTTTGCGCAAGGTGGTTTTGACAGCTCTAATGCATTTGGTTGTTTACATAACCATTTGTGGTCAACGCCGTTTTAAAGAAGGGACATCTACCTATTGTTTAGTTAAGTCTAATCCATCATATCATTGTTTTGCTTGTTTTTATACGATTGGAAAGTAATTTCTCTTTCAGAGTAGAAAAAATGGATGTGTAAAGTTGCGCCTGTTCATTGACATGAAATTATTTTTTATCGTTTGGTTCCTATACACAATTAGTACATCATATAACCTAACAAATGGCAGCTTTGAACTTTGATTATAATTTGAACTTGGAGAAGAAACGATGAATTCGTGTTGTTACTGCCAATATGGCGCGGCTTACAGCACTTGTAAAATAGATAATTATCGTAATAGACAGTACCGTCATCCGGGGATACTTGTAACACTTTTGAACTTTGACTTGGTATGACTTTCGAAGTGTACTGTTTAGGTCGAAGTGTAAGTAGCCAAAACTTGAATAGTGGTTAGTACTTTTAATTTATGATTATGAGAAAAAATATCAAAACTATCTGTAGAATGAACCGAAAATAGTGGTGTTGCAAGTTACCCAGTAAACGGGGTTACTTGCAACACTTTTCTGATTTTGCATTTCTTATGATTTTAAATTTGATTACATACCGCAAATGGTTATTTTTAGATATTTTGAGCCTATAAAAGCCTATTCCAAAATGTACAGGCTGTAGTGCCTGAAAAAACGTACAGACATTAAAGTTCACAATAGACGAATAAAGTTTTGGCCTGATTTGGCAAGCTGCCACTACAGCGAAGAAGCCTACTACAGTTTCTTTAAAAATTGCTTTTATTTCTGACGAATTGAAAAATATGAGATAATTGACAAACAGAAGTTGAAGAAGAGTGGAGAAGTAAATTGGGATGGGATGCGACACAGATGCCGGGAACGGGATGCCGCAAAAAACTTCAACTGTTCCCAACAGTACACTGCAAACCATTGAAAAGAGTTGAAATAAAGTGCCGTAAGAAGAAAAGAGCCCCGGAATACACTGAGGGATAGATTTCGACTCTAAAATCCCAATGCTGCTGGTTGATAAAAAATTATTCCGGAAAATGCTTTGTTTTGGACGACGAAAGTTACTTTCCTCTTTCAAAGACGCACATTTCCAGAAATGATCGATACTATTCCATGGTTCCGAACATAAAATTAAACTTGTTCGAACAGAGAATGATGGTAGGGTTTTTAAAGTCATGGTTCATGGTGGTTTGGTGATGCTAGCCAGCAACATTTTACTTTTACGGTAACGATTCAATCCTGACGTGAATTTGCTTCATGGAGTTAAAGTCACCAGCTATCGTTAACTTTAAAACCTGAAGAAGATAAAATCGGGTTCGAAACGTTGGTCTAAAAGACAAATAGGAATATTCTATTCGATTTAAAACTGGAAGACCTAATCTCACTTGCAAACTATACATCGATTTTGTCCAACAATGATTATATCGATTTTTCAGTAATAAATGCACAGTATTTTTTTAAATTTTAAACCTAAAGCTAAGCAAACTGCTAACAAGCAATAACCCAGGTAACCCAAAAACATTAACATAAGCAGTAAATGAACTGGTTATTGGAATATCTGGCGTTTTTTACTGCACATTATTGTATATCCGCATTTTGCACTATATAGCTGCTCTAAATTAGCATCCTACAGTCTATTTAAAATTTTCTGGTCAGTAAGCATTGTTAGTCAGCACTGTAAGGAAAGTAGCAGTAAAGTAGCCGTACATTTTGCGAAAAGTTTTTAGGTAGCTTTTATTGTTGATAAAGTTTATTGTTACCTGGGCAACGCACTGTGGTTCAAAAGGGCAAAAAGTGGAAATGTTGCTCTAACGTCTTTTGCTTTCATTTTAGAAATATGCTGTCTTTTGAACATTTGTTCGTATGAATGCACCAGCACAAAACACATAAAACATTTGTTTGCCATACTGTCTGTAATATGGATGAGACAAGCGACACCTATACAAGTTTGTATTACTTGGCCTCCTAAGCTTCAAGATAAATCACTTGCTCCATTCTACCCTATTAGGTCAGTGAAGTTAAGAAAACTTTGCAAGGAAAGTTACTATAGATTTTGTTTTGATTGTTTTGAGTACTTTGATGATTGCATAAACCAACGTTTTCTGGTAAAATGCAACTAACAAAAGTTATGTATAAAAATCTAATTTTTAAGAAACAACGAAAATGCTCTATAACTCTGCACCCGATAGAGATAGCAATGTTATTTCTTCAGCAAAGTTACTTGCTTTTACATTTTCTACAACTTTGCCGAAGAAACCATATCCCTATCTGCTAGCGCATAAAAGACAGATGTTTAGTTTTTATGAGAGTAAGCTTACTGGCTTACTTTTAACTCTTTCAATACTAGCACGGATTATGGGGGTATTCATAGGAACGAAAGTTCCGAAAGCACTATATTGCTAAAATGAAAGTAAAATACACTAGGAAAAAGTTTCACTTTCCGCCCTTTTGGACCACAGTGGCAGCCCAGCAGTCTCTCTATTCAATACTAGACTGTGATGCTGTAAAATAGGCTTAACTGGACCGTTATTCGTCGTTGGATTCATTTCGTTGATGAACATCAGCAGCCGGTTCGGACACTTCGAGGATTGTAGGTATTCTCGTTGTGAATATCGGTACCCGATTATGAATATTTGCCCGTTCTCGATGGAGCTCAGCTTTAAAACTGCAGGGTCTGCAGGATGAGCGTAATATAATGGAGTATAATGAGTATGACGACTATAATGGGGGATAAAGAGGCTGTCATGCTCGGTCGCGGAACAGCGTATGAATAATGATGCGAAAAGTTAAAATTTTCGGTGCACAAGAGAAAAACAATTGTGTAAATACTGCGAAAATTCATATTAGTTTCCCACCGAATCAGTAACATTTCCGAGAGCTGCCCCTAAGCTCTGCACTGGCAGAATGTAAAATAAGCGCCATATGTACAAACAAACCGACCGAAAATTTACATAAACGTGTGCATTCCATTGTTGCAGTGAAATCGAACTGTTTGCACAATCGACCGCTTCGGCTTACCAAAACGAACGCAAAAAGCTTTAGCCAAACAGGCACTTTTTCGCCAGTTCAGTGTTTATCGGGCTCGCATGGTAATGGTGTGGAAAACCCTCGGGAATCTTCTCGGTACCGAGTCAAAGCATCATGCAGAATTCATTATTCATGCCGAAAAAGCACGCTTTTAAAACTAATTAATTTCACAAATTGGATGCAAAACAAAAACACACCGAATGGTGGGGGTTCGTTTGCACAATGGGGCGTTGTGCGAAACGGGTTTAGAATGTAATGATGAGTGCCGGAGGAGGACTAGAGCGAGCTTGCCAAGTCAAAGGCTGGATCGACCTTTGTGAGTGAGTTCGAGTTAAATTCCTGCCACAGGTTCTGTGCCGTCAATAAACCCTATGCAAAACTATGCGGGTTAAGCTCTAATCCGATGCTATTATCCATCAGTATTAGTTTATGCGTGGGATTCGAAAATCAAAAAGTATTTGATTTAATTGCATATTAACAATAATATAGATGCGTTAAAATAAACCACCAAGCTAAGCTTGGTCCGAGTTTATTCGTTGTAATACATAACGTAATATTAATCAAGCGAACAAAGGAAATAAATCAATTAGGTTACGCAAATCGGTACAGTTTATGGGGTCGAAGCGGAAAACAAATACGCATTGATTATTCCGGTGTTGAACCGCCTTTATTTCGGAGCAAAAGGCCGATCCAGCGGCCTGATACGTACGCATCGCAACAATTTGATTATTTTGATTGCATACCCAATCACGTCACTGTACGTTTAGCTATCAACTCGTTGACGCAGGTCTGCTCAGGATTTTGTTGCAAAAACTATCCGTATTGAGACGAGACTGATTCGTTGGTTTGCACAGCATAACTTTCGGTAACAAGATCACTCAGCTTCAGAAAGCTGACACGATGAGCTAATAGGAATTTGCATAGAAAGTTTTCCTCCGGACCAAGCATGTGCACGGAACAGGCGGCGGAGGCGTTATGGCAGTTATAAACTATAAACGGTGACTTGGTTCGAAAACTTTATCTTTGGCAACGTCTAAAAAATTTCACTCTACCAACTAAACTATTTTCCTAACACAGTTCCAAACGTCTTTGTGCACAATTACTGCTACTTCACACTTTGTCTGATGGAACTTTGTGGCTCCATGACACCATTTCGGAGAATCAAATATTCTACGGTTGCCAGGTTAGTGATTTTTAATGGCTCTCTTGCTGTGAATGCTTGAATTGACGCATCTCACCGTTGCCAGTGAGCGTTATTTGGCAAATAAAAAGTTAACTTTAGAAACGCAAATGCAGAGAAAACTGTTTACGTCGCTAATGATGTACAGCTGGAGGCACTCAAACTATAAAACAATAAAAATAATGACTAACCGGAACAATAGATTTCTGTGCCAAGCTTCTGCAGTCACCTCGTGTCAAGCGTAAGAAGCTTTGTACAAGTGTTGCTTCAACACCATCGTTTGATATTCAAACAATTCTCCGCATCATCACTTCTTCTTCTCATCTCATTAACGAGGCAAAACGCTGAAAGGACCAGAAAGTTCCTGTTACATTTCGCGTGAATGGCAGCATCAGACGGCTGCTCTGGCATAACAAAGTATCAAATAGCATTACAACGCGGGCTCTCTCGTAAAACTTATCTGCAGTGTCAGCTTGAAGATGCTCTGTGTTTAGTTGAATCCTTTATTAAGGATGGCAGCTTTATGGATCGAAAGACCGACACAAGTGCAACAAGAAGTGGCGATCCAATTTAACTCTTTTTTATGTATTATTTCTTTCAGTTGAGAAGGTAACCCACTTCTGAAATCATCGTTCGATTTTAATGATTAATAATTACTGAACTCTAGTGGCTAATAAATCTACCTTTATTGTTTACTGTCATTGAAAACCGTGCATTAAAGGTGATGGTTAAATCTGAATTCAAAAGCTTGACTTTTGAAGTGCTTTATCGCTTTCCTCTCAAATTACCTGTTCGACGAGCTGAACTTTCTAGATTAGTGAACGTGTCAAGCAGTTAAACATTTCAATACCCTGATGGATTGCTATCGCACCTGTTTGGCTATACTTTTCCCGTTTTTCGAACGGCATGAGCACGTGAAAAGCTCACCAGCGCGCTCGTATGGTCGATCGCTAAAGCGGAAATTTAATCCCTAAATTCCATCATTTCACCATCGCATCATCATCGGTACGATGCGAGCTCGGGCGACACATCCACACGCGGAAGTCACGCGATTTCTCCTTCCCGCCCGCTCGAGTTCCTGCGGAACAAACAGTTTCGCAAAACAAATACTAGGTCGGAACAGAAACCAGGTGTGAGTTCGGCTAACAAAGCCCGCCCGGGATAGGTTTTCAACGACGACGTGATGGATAGGGGAAATTTTCTTGTCATTTTAACGACTAAAGCGTCATCAAGACAAAACATTTCAAGTGATACATCATCGGGTTGCGATAAGTGATGGTGTACACACGAAAAATGTACACTTCATTTGTAAAGTTTAAAAATCAGTCAAACTCAGAACAACGTTTTCAACGTTCGCAATCACTCGTCTGGCCAAATTTTCACCCAAAGTACGATGTTAAAAATCGAAAGCTAAAATTAGTGTGTACGCCGATTGGGCAGCAGAGCGTGACAGTGAAAAATTTGAAAGTGTGCTTTTCGTAAGCAAGTGAAAGAATGAAACGCAGTACCAGTCACATCCGTCAAAGCCAGCAGAAGTGAAAAGCACTTCCAGTATTGAAATTCTATGCACGCTAGAGCTGGCTCGCTCGGCAATGTGAACTAACAGTTTGAAATGATATCAGTTTTTCGTTAAAGTTTTGGTCATTCTGGACAATGCTTTGGATTCCTAACCAAGAAAATCCTAATATTTTACTCAAAAGGGGACGTTGGGACGTTACTAACATAACCTCGCGCACATCAAAGACATCAACATTTAATTAAAGGTGCTCCGATTTGATTAAAATTTTGTGTACTTATTCCTTTTCGGTAAATTTTATACCCGGATTTTTATTCGGATTTAGGATTCTGAATTAGTGTGGCCTCAAAATTACCATTTTTGCCAGCCTTTCTGTCTTTAATAATTCATAACTTTTGAACCACTGCACTGATTTCAATGAATTTATTACCAAATGACAGGCAATTTTATGATCTTTAAAGCGAAAACATTGGACATACCTATTCGTTTTTTGTGTTTCATGATGTATTTCAAAGTAAGATATGATCACATGATCAGTTATTAAACTCATCTTACTACCAATGTTCTAAATATCTACTCAATAACATAATGTGTTATCATATATATCTCAATTTCCACTCGATAACAAAATATATTATCATAATGTAATAACATATTGATATGCTACTACATATTAATATGCTTCCTACTCTGGTTTCCTTTCAAAATATAGCAGTCTTCTTGGCATATGCCATGAAAACATAAGAAAAATCTTTTCTGAAAAGCTCATTGAATTCCTTTATTTTGGTATTAAAATTATCAAAACCGGTTCACTGGTTCAAAAGTAATGTATTTTTAAAGTAAGAAATGTCTGCCAACAACGATTCCTTGCAGAGAGGGGGTGTGCCCGTTTGCGTTACAGCGTGGAAAAATATCCCAAAGGAGTATTACGAAATTTCGAAAAATGCATTACAAAACAAATAGTTAAAAAATTTAACTGGTGTTTTTCGACTGATATACAGGAATACCTCGATATAAGACAATTTATAATTTCAAAAAGTTGTCTTATATCGAAACATTTTTCTTTATTTGCTTTATTTTTACAATTCATCTGACTTGTCAGTCTTAATGAACTACGCTATAATAAGCTAGAGCTTGTAATCAATCGCTTAAATTTATGCAAAGATTCACCAAATTCGAAATATTCTTCAACACGACTAAACATTCTAGTACACGATGCAATCGGTTCATTGCGGCCAAATTCAGTGCGGTGCAAGCGGTTGGTCAGCAGTGATGATGGTCGCAGAGTCCTTTGTGCTGCGCGAAAATTCACCAGCGATAGTAATTGCGGCGAGTCAATCTCGCCGTGTAACAGTTTTGCCACAAACAAAGCTTGTTGGATGTTCCGACGGCGTTCTAAGGTATCTAGACCAAGCAAGCGACAGTGATCCGGATACGGAGGTAGATTTTCCGGGTCCCGCCAAGGCAAACTACGCTGAGCCAATTTTATGAACCTCTTCTGCACTCGTTCAATTCGAAGGTTCCAATAGAGTTGATGTGGAGTCCAAATTAGACACGCATTTTCGAGAAGGGGACGAACTAAGGAGCAATACAGGGCCTTAAAGCAATACGGATCTTTAAAATCTCGTCCAATTTTTGCAATAAATCCCAACTGGCGAGTCGCTTTTGAGATCATCGTTGTACGGTGACGATCGAAAGTTAGTTTCGGATCGAGAATCACACCAAGGTCATTCACATGCTCAACCCTTTTTAGTATCTGGTCGTCAATTTTGTAGTCGAAAACTATAGGCGATTTGATTCGGTGAAACGTCATAATCTCATTTAGCATTTAGAAACGCTGATAGTCATGTTATTCACTTTGCACCAATTTACAAATGTGTCCAAGAGAAGTTGAAGGCGATAACAATCCTCGATGCAACGAATCGTCAAGTAGATTTTAAAATCATCAGCATAAACCAGTCTACATCCTCTTTCAAGGGCAGGGGCAGCGTCGTTAAAGAATAGAATAAATAAAAGTGGTCCTAAGTTACTGCCTTGTGGGACACCAGATTGATTCGTAAACGGGGACGATACCTTCGAGCCAAGTTTCACTTGTAAAACTCTGTCGCACAAATACGAGCGTAACCATGTAACAAACTGTTGCGAAACACCCAGTCGTAATATTTTATCAAGCAATATGCGATGATTGATGCGATCGAAGGCAGCTTTTAAATCAGTATATATTACATCTACTTGCACTTTGCGCTCCATTTCAGTAATGCAATTGGAAGTAAAGACAAGTAGGTTCGTCGTCACAGAGCAGCTAGCCACAAATCCATGTTGGTTAGAGTTAGTTTTTTTTATCAGTTTTTAAGCCGCCAACCAGATTTTGGATTAGGTTTGAACCTGATTCTGGATCTGGAATATATTCACCATATTATTTACTATATCGTGTATCACATTTTCTATGAGCTTTTGTTTCTGATTTTGAAACAGATTTGGACTAGATTCTGGGCTAAATTTTGAACTGATCAGATTAGATTAGATTTTTGACCAGATTTTGAATCAGATTTTGGATTAGATTTTAGACCCAGAGCTATGAATTTTAATTCAATCTTTTAAAAATCGGCTACTTTAGTTGAGTGGTCGGAATTAGGATCTGATCGGAACTACCTGCGTTCACGGAAGTTATTCTTTTGAACAAAGCATTGTAGCTGGCACCAACATCGAATTTGTGTACCTGTTTATGCTATTTTGAATCAGATTCTGGACCTGAACCAGGTCTTGGAGCTGCATGAGATTCTGGTCCACATTCTTATCAAATTTGAACTAGGGTTTGGATAATATTTTAGCCTACATTTTTTATTAGATTTTGGATTAGACCAATGAACCACATTATGGACCATGACTAGATTTTGGGGATGAACATATAAGATTCTGAACCACATTTCTTTACAGATTTTGGATCAAATTTTGGACCAGATTCTTAAACTAGACCATCTTATAAACCAGATTTTGGACCACATTTTGATCAGATTTTGGACCTGGATCATATGTTGGACCACATTTTCTATCAGATTTTAAACCAGTAGCCAGATTTTGGACCAGATTTTGAAGTAGATTCTGGACCTGGACCATATTTTGGGTCTAAAGTTACTCTTGGCGAAAAAAAATATGTTTATCGAAAAACGAATCCTTGCGTGGTATCCAATATATCAGCGAAGCTTCATTCCTATCAAAAATAATCGTGACAAGCCGGTTTGCTATTTGAGCTGGAAATGCTCATATCAAATGACAAATAAGATGGTCAAATGACAATGATCCTTCCACCACTAGGTGGATTAAATCGGGTTTTTTGTTATCAAATTTTGTTCCATGTTTGGAAAAGATATGGACTTGATTGTGGACTATGTTTTGGACCAAATTTTTATCAGATTTTGGAACCAGATTCTAGACCTTAAATGCTGAGAGATTCATGCCAACCTCTGGTCGAGTTGGCGTGAAATCCGTCAATACCATCCATCGTGTTATTCACGACATTCTTGTACGATATGTACTTTAGGTCTATAGGCGCAATTTTTTTTGAAGATTATGTCAAGTAATCAAATAAAAATGTTTTGTAGTATCCCTAAGGACAGACGTGAAGAAGCGAAGGGAAAAGAGGGAAAACTTGGATAAGGGAGGATCATTGATGGTTCGCAGTCCGTTGCCTTTTGCTTAGCTAGTAGATACACGGGTTATAATAGGGAAGCAGGTTATAATAGGAACCAAGTGCAGGGGGAAAGTTGGATTTCAATCCGATTATAACGTAGTCCAACCCATACAATGCTCCTCCGGTCTCCTAGCTTGGCAAAGAGGCTCAAAGAGGCTCTTTGAAAGAGCAACGAACTACGAACTTAGTAAGTGCTGCTTTAATGACCGTCCCTTATATAATTTTTAGCTCTTTGCCCTTTACGTTTTGTCGCTTAGTGTAAAACACCTGTGTTTATTTCCTTTCTTCTATCACTTCCTTCATTTATTGAAAAGAGTACTGTTATAATAACTTTTTTGTTATGTTGGTAGACATCTGGCAAAGGCTTTTATGCACTATTGAGCTTTATGAACAAAACACGAGTGTATAGGTCGGGAAGAAGGGATTCTTTCGACCCGTTACTGGTAGAGAAAGCCTAATGTTAATGAACTTTGCAGTAGTCTGAGGTTGTAGTACCTATTTGGCACGTCGAAACATTCGTAACTATAATTGGAAACACTCAAATGGAGAGTCCTACCCATTTTGTCTACGTTCTGATTTAAAGTAGGCACCGTTCAGAGGTCACAAAGGAGACCGGTCCTTCCGTGGACCAAATGTTGATTTGAATCTCTACAGATACAGTACTCACCGAAAGTTGATGTTCGGATCGGTGAACATATCAGTGCAACAGCTCGAGAAGTGTGGGATAATTCTACTATAACCACGTCTAGTGAATGGTTAGGTTTAGTGTTCCAACCAGTGATAGATCAGAAGAACCGGTCCAGAACCAACGTCTGCGACGCTTTAGAGAAGACAGCGATATCGAGAAGCTAGAGCTAAAGAGATTTACCCGCCGTTAAAAAAGTTAGAACTGTATCATGCCAACTCGTCTTATCTGCAACGACAGAAAAGGGAACTTGAACCCAGAGAGCTCGAGGGTGCCCAGGCGTTGGAAACAACATTTCCATTTACAGTTGAATGATAAACGACAGGCTGTAGATCTGCTAACTTAGAACGAGGTGAAGGAGTTGAAAATGGTTAAGCAGCTGGAAAGGGCGGCTTTCGTGTCAAACTCGGCATATAAAATTTATCAAGGCAGCGTACGATTCAGTTAAGCGGAATGAATTATGGACTTTATCTCATTGGAAAAGCGTTTTTTTTCGTCGTTAAGTTAAAGAAAGTTTGGTTTGGTTGGTTCAATTTGCTTTCGCGTGGGACGAAGCATTCATAGGAAAGACAGATCATTTCGATGATTTTAGAGAGGTTAGATATCAGAAAGTAATCGTCAGTTTATATCGCTTTTTGTTTCATGGATTAATCATTTTGTTTACTGTTGTGAAAATATCGAATTTGTCGGCAATTAAGTGGCATTTGCGGACAATTTTAATTTTCGAATTAGGAAAAAGTTCATAGAATGCTTATGGCAGTTTATGGCAAAGATGCTGCTACTGATAAATCATGTAGGAAATGGTTTCACCATATCGCGGATGATGATTCCAGTGCTGGTCATCCGCACTTAAGACAATCCAAAATGTTTGAAGACAAAGAATTATTCGCATTAGTTAATTAAAAACTGAGTCAAACGCAAGAGCAGCTGGCTGAATCATTAAGAGTGACACAACAACCAGTTTCTTTGCGATTGATATCCATTTTGAAATAAATTGATCGTAGAAAAATGTACCGAATTGATTTGCATTACCAATATTACTAAACTAAAATGACCTTTGAGCAAAGTTGAATCGGAATTGAAAGTGTCCAAATAATTTAATAAAGTAAATTGGATGAAATTTGAAATTTTGTCAGTCACATTCTCTACTAGCGAAATTAAAAAAAATACACCGACCAATGTTCTGCGCCGTATGACGAAATCGCGATTGCCGGTCGATCTTGATGCGCAAAATTGCATATCCGAATGACATCACCGTCAATGGATGGATGATCATGTGAGCTGTTGTAGCAGGCATCAGATCTTACAAGACATCCAATCGGTGGGTCGCGTCTCAAGCAGCGGACGCGCGGGGGGTATTATTGTTATTATTTGCGCACTAATTTCTCGGCGGTCACTGTATGTGAACGCGACGCGCTAACGATATGATGAGGTTGAGGATGATGGATCATATTGACGGTGATGGATAGTCGGACAGGCACAGACGTTGTTGTCGTTTTTTTCTTCGTAAATGACAATGACGGAATTACACTAACCACACTACTCCCGGTCAGAGGTATAAATATTTAAAAAATTCTACTGTGTGGGAATGAAGTGCTCCAGCAACGACCAGAAGTGTAGTTTCGGAATGTGAATATACAAATTTTATGTGTAGATTCTATTTACGGATGACTGCCACTGACGTTCCGACCACGGCAGAAGCCTGAGAATTAATGTATTAGCATTTCGATTCCCCTTCTCAGGGAATTCAACAGTTAGCAGTGTTGTTTGACTTTTTGATCAACCTGTTTAAGTTTCTGTCGTCAAGGCACAGACATTCTATAAAAGATGTGTGGCATTTAACAATCCCATCGATTGTCTTCCTAAAATTCTCAAATTCCCGCTCAAGCTTTCTATAATGGCTCCTGGATACTATATAATCTCATCCAACCGGGGTTCATGTAGGATAGTTGTCGTTTTCAAACTCTAATTCAACCGAAATCACTCGCCGGGGCGTTTCATGAAAAGCGGCAGTTTTTTGCTTTCGTACAGTCATTTTTCGATTCGGTGATTACCGTGTTGTTGCTGTGTGACAGCTTTTCCATTGTCTGGAGTCGTCATGGTGCTCAAGTAGCGAAATTCAACCACCACTGATGCGAACCAATGATTTAAGAGGGCTCACAAGACGAACGCAAACCGAGCCCTTTAAACATAGGTAAATGTAGAAACGAAGGAACTCTAGCAAAAGCAGGATTAGGAGGAAAAATTGTAAATACTTTTTTTTAAATATTGTCCTTAGGTTGCATTAAATTATAATAGTTGTCAATGGTTTTGACTTCAGATTATTCATTCATATATTTTATAGGTTGGTTTATAGAATTAGTGCATAAAATGATTATTCAGCTACAACTTTTATATGAAAGGAATTTTTTTACTGCATTGCTGAGCCTGAATTTTATTTTTTACGATAAAACAAGAAATTCAGCATAATTTTTACATGCTGTTAACATAAATCTGATTACATAATACAATTAAACGTAGATAAGACGTGATACTGGTGTTTCGTTTGCGGATTCCAGTTTTCCAGTCATCCAGTTCAGATGCAACCACAAAACCAACCTAACCACAACACCACCATTGTCAATGACCAATGCCAGTACGTTCACTAATTACTGTTCTTTTCATTTCTTCCGCAGGTAAGCTACTCTTCTTTTCCACCCAAAATAGCCCCACAACGCTCGAAGTCTTGACCGAGTCTACCGGTAAGGTAATGTGTAATTTTGTTTTGTCAAAATGGCTTTTGTTCCGAATCATACCGCACAAAAAAATCAACAAGAGGTAACATCAATTGAAACCGAAAACATGAAACAAATTTTGCCATATTATTTTGAAACCACAATAGCCGACAACAATGTGCAATTATGACAGCAACGGAAATGGGCTCCGGCTCGTTCTTTAAATCGACACGAAATGCCAGAGGGAACTAACCCTGGCAAGACAAATAAAATGGTGTGGTACAGTTAAATATATGTATCAGTGGAAGGAAAAACGTTCACAGCATTTTATTAGCTCGTTTTTACCACCTATTCCTCCCCGGTGAAGCCCTCCTCTTTTCTCAAAGTCACTTGCACAACTGGAAAACTGCAATCGGTTTAAATTCCAAGAGAAACGCAACCCCTTATTACTTATTTGGACCTCCCACCCCTTGTTAGGGATCCCCCGCCTTTTGTCAACATTTCAGTGCTGATTCCCTTATGTAAAGGAATATATGTGCCAAGTTTGATGAAGAACCATCCAGGCGTTTCGAAGTTATGGGCTCCCCGCTCCCTATTGTCAACCCTTTCAGTTCTGATTCTCTTATGTCAAGAAACATGTATGCCCCAAGATTAATGAAGAACCTTTCAGGCGTTTCGGAGTTATGACCTACCCCCTGTTATGAACCCCCCCCCCCCTCCCCCTTTTGTCAACCCTCCAGTACTGATTCCCTTATATCAAGGAACAGGTGAGCCAAGTTTGGTGGAGAACGGTCAAGGCGTTCTGGAGTTATGGTGAAACATACAAACATACTCACGCTCACTTTTATATATAGACGACAAAGACACAAAGTCATTATGCCAAACTAGTTGTATGACAAAAACCGTTATGCCAAAAAGCGTTATGCCAAATGATTTTATCCCAAATGTGGCCAAAGATCGTATTTCGATTGATAAATAGTAGAACCTGATAATAACAAGTACCTCAGAAGGTGTAAGTTCTCCATATATTTTCTTCACGATTTTCCATCTTCAAGGCAGGTCATCATGAACATGAGATCGCAGGCCCTCACAGAAACGACTTCTATTTACAGTGTGACACATGTATATTCGAACAAAAAACTAAGCCATAAATTTTTGTAAATGAAGGCTTTATTTCGAACATTAGTTTGAGAAGTTTTTTGTCTATAGATACAGACCGCAACTTTTTGAAGTCGTTACATGCGGCACGCACTACTTTCATCGGAATGTCATCCCATTTCTAGCTAGTATTTTGCATTAACTTTCACGCCCTTACCAATAAATACAAGAGAAAGTTTCCCTTTCTTTGAAATGCCTCCCAATACCATGATCGCTGATGAATTTTGGTATCGTGGTACATTCCGTTTGTGCTTTGGAACGTCGAAACCGACCACAAAAGCAAAGCAAAGCCTAGGTGCTAACATTCCGTTATCGAAACTTGACCTTCTGTTTTTATACGACAGACTTCGCAGCCAGCTGTTAGAGTACAGGACAATTGCAGGGCCAGTTGCTACAATCCTATTGACTCTAACAGCCTTTCCCAACCGAGATTCGAACATACGACGACTGGCTTATTAGGCCAGCATCATACCTCGAGGCCAACTGGGAGGAGAAACCGACCACAACCGATCAATTTGAGCATGATGCGGGGTTTGAAGAACAAATAACTTCTCATCAGAAAAGATCACTTCGGGATCACCGTGCCGACAGAGCAGCAGTTTGCATCTTTCCTGTCGTTTTTGTTTTGTTGCTCCCGTTAATCCATGGATTTTACGTTTTTTGAATGCTTTCATATCTAGATCCATTTTCAAAATTCGGCGAAGAGATTCCCTGTTGATATTTAGCTCAACTGCCATTTTCCGTGTGGACCGGTCGTAACTGCGACAAATTCGCTCTCGAACAACCTTTTTGATCTCTGCAGTTCTAACACTTCGTTTTCTTCCGGTTTTTTTTTTTACAAATTTCAACAGATCCCGTCTCGACAAATTTTTTTGCTGTATAGTACGAGATGTTTGAGGTCACGAAAAACAGTGCTTATGTGAAATTTATTTATTATCAACGACCGTAGCTTGAACATTGGTATGTGTACACCGAACGAGACAATATACGAAAATGAAATTACGTCAAGTAAGACTAAAGTCATGATGACACCCACACACTTGGTATTAGTTTGATTGTATTATTTGTAACGGGTGGCAACTAAAATTTTGGAATTTTTTCTCGACTCTTATGCTCAACAACAAACGAGCTCAGAGAGAAATGAGAGTATGTATGTGTTAGCTCTTTCTCTCCTCTTTTTGTTAATATTTTTTGTTTTGTTTATGCTTGCCCAGTTTTGCTAAAAATGGCGTCGAAGCAAGAAGCATTTCGGGAGCGCGTTGTACACTTCTACGAGCTGCAACAGAAATCTCGGCAAAAAGTATACGGTACAACATTTAAAAAGCAAATATGTTGCGGTTTCGACTGTTTACCATATCCTAAGATGCCCAACAACTATTCGCAAGCAAGAAAGTAGAAGACCAGCCAAAATTATGGACGCAGAAGGACATCGTTTTCTTTCTCGTTTCTTCAACAACAAGCCCTCTAGTTTGGCTATCAATTTAGATGCACCAGACAAATATTTGAAGAAAATGTTGATGCCATTTCTACAAAAACATCATGCAGATGGACAATACGGGTTTTGGGTGGATAGAGCATCATCGCCTTACGCCAAAAAACACAATCGTTCCTGAATACCCATTCGATCCCATTTTTACCCAAAAACGACGACCCGAAAAATCTGTCTCAGTGCGCCCAATCGAAGATTTCTTCGGGATATTGAGTTCCTTGGTGTACAAAACTAGCTGGAGAGCCCCGAATTGCAAACAGTTGATTGGTAGAATCGAGAAATGCATTCGCAAAAGTGACATGACGGTCGTACAACGCTCCTGTTTCGACGTCAAACGAAAGCTTCGCCGAACAACCGATTACGGACCGTTTTCAAATGTACACTAATTTTTTTTCAACAATGGATAATGTGTCTTTAATTTCGGTAAATCAGATCTTCTTCATGTATCTTTGTCTTTTTTTGACAGCTTGAGAAAAAAATTCCAAAATTTTAGTTGCCACCCATATGCCGTTGCAAGCATAAAATGAGTTTTGTTCAAATATATATGTGTCACACTGTAGATGCAAGCATTTTCCTAGGTTTACTGACTAGTAGGAATTATCCCTTAATTGAGTCTGAGCGAGCACCAGCGAGTAAGGGTAGCATATACCCAACATTTGTGCAGGTCGAAGTCCTAGTCCTAGCCGTAGCCCCAGCCCCAGCCTTAGCCCCAGCCCTAACTCTTATTAACTTCCTTAGGTGGCTTGTCGTCCAAAGACAAGACATTCGTCCAGCTTTAGCCACCTTTTGGATACTGGGTTCGTCATAGAGCTGTGCGAGTTCATGGGTCATTCTCCGCCTCCATACTCCGTTCTGTATGCCGCCGAAGATCGTTCTTAGCACTCGTCGTTCGAAAACTTCGAGCACTCGCAGATCCTCTCCGTGCATTGTCCATGTTTCATGCCCGTAGAGAACAACCTGTCGAATAAGCCCTAACTCTAACCTATTTGATTAAAAACTTCCTCGGCGGAACCTCTATTACCAGACGATTGGAGAAGATTTCTATAACTTTTGAGTTTGGTAAACAAAACAGCCTGAGAAAAAACAGAAAGACGAAAAATCACCAGCACTAAGCTAAAAGTATTAAGACAAAGACGATCAACACTTTGTAAGTAACAAACCAATTAAATCTCAGACAACAACAGTTAATAAAAATACATATTGTAGAAGTTCCGATGAAGTCTCAAATTGGTTTCGAAACGTGGGCATAAAAAGAAAAACTTAGCGTCTACTAAAATTTAATGACTGAAAGGCCAAATTCCCAATTATCTGGTAAAATGTTTGTTGACATTAAAAAATTTAATCTATAACACAGAGACTCTCCTGTCAGCTTCCCTACATCTGAGTAGTAACCGTCATGGCACCGCAGAATGGACAGAAACGAGTTCGTAATTCCAAGAATTAGAAGCCGCTGGTTTGGAATCTTACAAGATACCTATTCTTATGTAAAAAAATGCAGGAAATCGATTGGTGATGGTTTCATCCTGCGCAGACTTCGGGAAGTGGTCCATTTTGCCGTATTTTACCCAAAAATCATGCTAAAAGCTGATTAAACAGTATAAAAACTTATTTGCCGCCCGCAAAACGAACTCAAATAGCTTCCAAATTTTGTCAAAACATCAGAAGAATCAAATCCCATCCATTCCATACCGTGCGAAATGCAAGTATAGTCCATTTTGCCCAATTCACCCCTAAATACATAGTAAAACCTAATTAGAGCGATTAAAACTAATTCAAAGACAAGGGAATTACCTCGAATAGTACCAATTTACTCGAAAGACATCAGGAGAGTTGACTCGACTGTCATCAATTTATTACAGTGATGAATTCACAATCCGTTCGTTTTGCCTGATTCTCCTACAAAACACGTTCATTTGCTACTGCGTAAAAAAAATCGTAATTTTTCAACGATGGTGTCTTTGAAGAAGTTTATCAATAAAATACAGCGCGTCTTTTCAAACTATGTAGGTGATCTTATATTCATCTATCAGACTTTTGTTTTTTTTGAATACGTCCAAAAAAATGTTTTCTTCGGGAAAATTATAGAACACACTAAAATGAGCAACTTTGCTGAATATAGTAACTATCTATCTTTTGCTAGTTGCGAAACATGATGATTTATTTGAAAAGTACACATAAAATCAATTTTGCTCAATAACTCCGCATCCAATTAATTTATTGCTTTCAGCTGTTCTCCAAAGTTATTCAGTATGATAAACTACACATTTTTTTGACGACTGTTTTTACCTTTGAGTTAGTTTTAATCGCTTTAATTAGGTTATCTATGTATATGGGGGTGATTTGGGCAAAATGTATTATTCTTGCATTTCGCAGAGAATAGAATGGATGGAATTTGATTCTTCTAATGTTTTGACAAAATTTGGAAGTTAGTTGAGTTCGTTTCACGGGCGGCAAATAAGGTTTTATACTGTTTAATTAGCTTTCAACATGATTTTAGGTAAAATAAGTCAAAATGGACCACATCCCGAAGTCTGCGCAGGATGAAACCATCACCAATCGATTTTTTTTACATAAGAATAGGTATCTTGTAAGATTCAAAACCAGCGGCTTCTAATTCTTGGGATTACGAGCTCGTTTTTGCCGTCTTTGTTTGCTAATTTCAATTAAACCGTCATGAAATAAATGATCTTTAAGCGTTCCAAAGCTGACTACATTTTTGCTTGTAGATGTCAGATTTTTTGTTTCCTTTTTCGACGGACTTGGTGTCTAATCTAACCTTGTATGCACTGCCAGAATACTTGAACGATTCTTCATAAAACTTGGCGGACTTCATAAACACGTTTCTTGGTATAAGGGAATCAGAACAGAGCGGTTGATAAAAGGAAAGATGGTCTTTAATATGGGGAGGAGGTCCAAATAAGGACAAAGTGCCTTCTTTGTCTTACATTATGCGAATTACCGGATTGATAACAGATGTACAATTGGCTGCGAGACAAAAAGAGGATCTAAAAACGACGGGGCTAAAGTGTCCATTGACAAAGGGGAGGTTCAGAAAAGCAAAAGACGCTTGCCTTGCTTTATAGGGATTTCCAAAAAGAGGACCAAGAAGTTATCTATTCTAGGTGGCTGTCGGACAACATGGGCGGGTTGTCAAAGGAAGTAGAGACGTCCAAATAAAGAAAAACGGGTTTTGTTTCTTCTTGCATTATGAGAATTTTTTTGAAATAACAAATAGCCGAGAGACAAAGCGGACCCGAGTAAAATCGGGCACTCAGCTAGTGTTCAATAATTCCGAGTCACTATAATAAGCAAAAAAGCACATTTTTTTTTGAAACGATGGTTCTACAATTGATGAAGGGACGGTAGGGAAAGAAATGGAATTTTTTTTTTTTTTGGTGAAGGAGGAGGGGGAAGAGCGGAAAGGAAAGGGGGGGGGGGTATTGGTAGCTATGCTTGACAAGTAGTCATTTTGACTCCTACCTTTTGTCCAATGCTGGAAGGTGCATGAGTCGAATCAAGCTGTAATCTGAGATTACAACCGGATTCGAACTCACAACACCCTCCAGGGCATGTGGTTCGCTGGTACTTGTACCTTTGAACCATAGAGGCGCTGGACAAAAGGAGACCTCAAAATCCACTTCTCAAGGATAGCGACGCGTTTTTTGGTTGGGTTATCGACACAGTCTAAAAAAGTCTAAAAAAGCAAAGCAAAGCCTAGGTGCTACATTCCGTTATCGAAACTTGACCTTCTGTTTTTATAGGACAGACTTTGCAGCCAGTTATTAGAGTACAGGACAATTGCAGGGCCAGATGATACGACCCTATTGTCTCTGACAGCCTCTCCCAGTCGAGATTCGAACATACGATGACTGGCTTATTAGGCCAGCATCATACCTCGAGGCCAACTGGGAGGTTGACACTCTAATACACAATTCATGTAAAATGTCGCGTTCCATCGACACCCTCAGCGCTTCCAGCGGAACAGACAAGTATCACACACAAACCGTGTATCGTCGTTTTGCAGCGTGTGCAGTTCTACTCGGAAGGCGGCGAGAAAACTAACACTTGCTGTTGCTAGCTAGCAGTCAAATGGCAAAATAACTGACATCTAACTAACTAATGAACGCAACCACTTGTAAGTAAAACTGCCGGCAGCAAGTCCCGCACTAGCAACTACAGCAGTGCCCTTACGGAACGCCTTCAACACCCAATAACCACCCATCACCAGCCAGTGAGCCAGCCAGACATAAAACCTGTTGCTTAATAGAGCGCACAGCGCCCTGGTGATATTTATACTTCACACTCTACACAACCGGAGCACAAATTAAATGATGACGATCATTACCATACTTATGTTTCCTACCGGCCGTAGTGCTGCAATGAAGTCGATAAAGCTCGTCAGAATATCGAAGTGTATAAATTTTTGCCATGTATGCCAACCTTATTGGTGTCAGCTAATGTGAGATAATTTCCGACAACGTACCATACTATTCTTACGTCTGTTTCGAGGCTTAAACTAAACCCCATCCCATTAGTTTTAAATTAATGAACAGAATTTGAATTTTGCACAGACAATTACAAAATACCATCTAAAAAGATGACCATTCGCGTACTTGAACCTTATGAATAAAACATGGTTGCTGTCTCATTCAAAGCTCATCGTGGCTTAGAGATATACAGTTTGTCACGAAATGTTCTCAGCCCAACGGGGGGCGGCCAGCAATGGTACATTCCATGGATCGTGCAAACCATGCCAGAAATGCTTCCGCAAATAAGTTTCCTTTATAGTACCCATTGACCGCACCACCGACCGACCGTGCTTGGGCTTACGACGCGACGCGGCGACCGACGGTGTCAATGTCACTCGCGTCCGTCGGATTTCCCTGCCAGAAATGAATATTGCAACAATATCTATTATTGCACTGCCGCAAGCAACAAACGGTTGTTGTTAAAACTGACAAAGTGATGATGAGGTTTGCACGGAGATAGCCGCTTCACACGGAACTTCCTTTCGAATGTGGCACAATCACAATGCTGAACGCGAACCGAACGAAGTGGCGCATGCCATAATGTCAGACCTAGGCCGGCACGGGAAGTACGGTATGGGCATTTAACCTCAAAATTGTTGCAGTTTATTATTTAGTTGCATAGGCTAAATTGCTGACCGAACAACGTTCGTTGTTTGCAACGAACCGAGTTGAAATAGGAAAAAAATTCCTTTGCCATAATCATGTAATTGCGTCTGCCTTGCGAAGGAGAAAAAGGTGAATTTATTGAATTCCACCTTGCTTACTAGCGCGCGTTTATAAACAGCAACGGTTACGTCGTCGGTCGTCGGAAGGAAAACAAAAAAGCTGATAAACGCCAAGCCGGGGTTTGAAATCGTTCATACGGCTCGTTGGGTCGCTAATTTTCGGAATGATTTGCGGCAGAAATAAGAAATTATCCATTAGGTATCTGGTTAGTCCGTGTGTGTGTTTTTTAATTCATTATTCGTGTTTAAATTAATAACGTAATATGGTGTTGAGGTCTTAAATCATTGTTTATCAGGCCGTTACTGGTGCGATAACATGTTTATGCAGTTGAAATAATTCAGATTAACGTCGGATGTTCATTGTGATGGAGCCGTTAGATATACTATGTAACGCATATAAATTTTGCTTTTGTTACTTTGTAACATAACAAAACTAAAACTGAAATCCAGGTTACGCTAGAGAATTGGCCATCAAATTCCCTTTGACAACTACGGGACTGGGACTGACCTTGACAGTATAAAAGTCAGAGCATCATCATCATCACCATCGTTCCAACCTGTCTTAGTTAGCAGTACACAACTTTTCGCCGGAGCAACAAAAAAGCAAGCGCCCGAAGATGACAGCAGAGAGACTCAAGTCCAAACCACTATGACGTAACCCCTCGGTTGCTTTCTAACAAGCGACAGCCGACTATGCGTCATTCATTTAGACGTATAGATGTTATTCGATTAATTTTAAACGCCAATTATTAAACATTGTCAGCTCGTTTACTATACCGACCACCAACTGTCCAAAGAAAACAGAATTCTGCAAACATTATACCTTCCTCCGTAATTTGTTTACGAATATTCCGAACAAGGAGTAAGAAAAACAGAACGGGTTGGTGGAATTCTTTTTCAATTGTGTGTTTACGTCGCTACTGGGAACCGGCAAAACTCTGAATTATTCTCCGAAATTGCACTGAATATAATCTTCGTAGAAGTATTGAAATTGAAAGCAGACAAAAAAATTCTATCAAAAGATAATTTTTTTCGCATTAGGCAGGCTCGAATTATTTCTAAAAAGAAATCCGCTGGAGAGATCCAGCTTGGCTAGGCTCGCTTGAATTGAATCAAGGCAATAAGTTCTTTAAATGCCTCCGTTGTTGATTACACAATGAACGAAGGTTCAAGCTTGATCGAACGTACCTCCGTGGGACATCCAATGCTTGTTGCTTGAAACTCATTAGCGTGAACGAAACGCACAATTCAGACCGCGTTCTCCAAAAATGGCACCGACAAAGTGGACTGCTACTGGCTGGTCCGAAAAGGTTGTATGGCATCTTGTAATACCGTCGTCCAGACCAGAGACGAAGATATCAACAAGAAGGTAGCTCACACATGTTTATTAATGTTTTTTTCTCGAATGGCGTAGGGCGACAAGAGAAACTTAACCTTCATTGAAATGTGAAGTGTAATGTGTTTTTACTTCTATGAATTAGCAAATTCATAGTTGTTCATTGGTTTAACAGCAGCTACCGTCAACTTCAATTTGCTGCAATCGTCGCGGACTTCACGGTGCAACAGCAGAGCGGCTGGTACAAAACGGATGGCAATAAACCGGAATTTATCTACCCAGCGGTGTGCTCTGACCTGTTTTTTGAGTTTTGCCAAAAAAAAAACAGCTCACAACAGGTTATGGAAAAATAGTGACAACAATGATGACATTTTGTCACTTTCACCAGGACAACAGGAGTTACAGACTGATATTTATGTTTTTCCTATTCGGAAGAGCAGTGACAATCAAATGACCCCTAGTTGGCACCTAGAGCTGACAAACTAACCGCGAGCGGACAATGAATTTATGTATAAAGGAGCGTGAAGCATAACCCGTCTACTGACAATCTATTCACCTATTGTTTGTTTGCGATTGCACGCCGTTAAGCAGCAGGTTATGGTTATTCTGTCTGTCAGGTTTCGATGAAGAAAAAAAATATATGCTTGCAGACGACGGTAGCACCGAGTATGACAGTTACGGTTTGCCCCCTTCACGCGCTTGAGCGAGCCCCACGATGACATTGATGTTCATGCAGCAAGAAACTGAGATTTATGGTTGATGTGCTTGTTTGTGTGCGCTTTTAGGATAGCAAAAACTGCAAGTGTACAAAACGGAACTACAGTGCTATAAAGCAATTTTATGAACTTACGTTTAACGAGGCATTTTAGTTATTTCCGTACCATGGCGGTCGGTCAAAGTGTGACACCTGCCAGGTCGATGGAACGAATGAATTTAGATAACTGATAGGTTTAATTTTGGTGTTCGCAAAAAGTGGATTAAGACACTGGGGAAAATAAAAACACCAAATTACTTCCTGTAATTGCTGAAAGTACTTCCGCTATTTTTACAAGTTCTTTTTCTACATGTGAAGTGGTTTTTAGTTTATCGTTTTCTGTTCATTTATTTTCCACAATAAACTATCTGCAGTAAAGCAGCACTGTAAAACATCTTCACCACAGGAACTATAGATAGATGAACGAAAACAACATGTGATTGGTTCGTTCTGAAATTAATTCGTTCGAGCAGAGTTACTATTGGTGTACTGAGTATTGCGTAAAATGTTTATTCGAATGACTAGAAAGCTTGCGAGTATACACCGCATTTTCATACAAGTTTCTTTGAAACTCTTTTTATCACAGTCTTTTTTATTAAGCACCAATCACGTTGTAAAACTATAAATTTCCATTCCTCCTCATTTGGTTTTCATGATGAAATGATGCAGATTACCCGAACTCTGCTGGCGAATGGCTTTTATATCGTGATTGGGTGTTCCGCCAACTTGGAAAAAAGCTTAATATTGGTATTAAATGAGTATGTAAACAAACGTAAATTGTCGAACATAAGGAAGCGAAACAAATAATGAGGAAATAAATTGTGCTCCGGTTGAAACCTATAACCGGGCAGTGTTTGTTTGGAGATGGAAAAGGCCAGTGGGTCAGTATAAATGGTAGGAACTGCCGAGTAATATCGCTTTTATTTCTATAATGAAAAATGCATGCAATCAACATTGAAGACTTGTACATTATGCATAACTTGCGTGCTACCTTACACATATCAAATCATCGAGCTATTGGAGGTTTTTTAAAATTTTCACATGTATTTGGGCCGAAAGGTCAAAGAATTTTGTAGGTCTGTATACGAAATAATGCCTAGACATTAGTTTAACTATAAATTGGGAACGAAAAATAACACCATCGTGAAATGAGCGGTTAAGTATTAGCAAGTTTAACAAAATATTTTTAAAAAAATTCATGTTGTAGAACATATTTCGTTCGCCTTTGCGGAAAATTGCAGAGATTTTTTTCAAATAATATATATCGGATTGTTGAGAGAAATTTACATTTAAATCTTTGTATTCTACTATGCTCAGTTCAAGTGTTATGATTTGTTTAAATAAAAGATTTTCGAGAAAAGCATTGTTTGCGTTCATAAGTCTATAAACTGTGACCATGAACGAGATTTCTTAAAATGCTGAGGCCTTAAGACACAATCTGTAAGGAAATTTTGAAAAATCTCCACTAACTATCGAAAAATGTTCGCTCTGTCGCCATGGAAGCTGGGTTTGGATTACGAAACTGACAATCGAACTCGAACTAAGGACGCTTGCCAACACAAGTTGATTGAATATTGTGTGACCATCGACACAATCTGGATCACCACACTTTGGAGGCGTATCGGAGCACCCCGAACAATCTGTTAAAATAGCTATCAAACATGCTATAATGAACTAACTAAGATATATATAAACCGAAATCGAACTAATCATCAACTCCCGAGCGTTGACCGAATTGCCCTTAGATAATAAGTTGTTCTCACCATTTATCCCGAATTATTTGCTTCTCGAATCGTCAGACTGTTCCGGCCGCGTTCGGTGATTTGTGTGTGTGTGTGTGTGTGTGTGTGTGTGTGTGTGTGTGTGTGTGTGTGTGTGTGTGTGTGTGTGTGTGTGTGTGTGTGTGTGTGTGTGTGTGTGTGTGTGTGTGTGTGTGTGTGTGTGTGTGTGTGTGTGTGTGTGTGTGTGTGTGTGTGTGTGTGTGTGTGTGTGTGTGTGTGTGTGTGTGTGTGTGTGTGTGTGTGTGTGTGTGTGTGTGTGTGTGTGTGTGTGTGTGTGTGTGTGTGTGTGTGTGTGTGTGTGTGTGTGTGTGTGTGTGTGTGTGTGTGTGTGTGTGTGTGTGTGTGTGTGTGTGTGTGTGTGTGTGTGTGTGTGTGTGTGTGTGTGTGTGTGTGTGTGTGTGTGTGTGTGTGTGTGTGTGTGTGTGTGTGTGTGTGTGTGTGTGTGTGTGTGTGTGTGTGTGTGTGTGTGTGTGTGTGTGTGTGTGTGTGTGTGTGTGTGTGTGTGTGTGTGTGTGTGTGTGTGTGTGTGTGTGTGTGTGTGTGTGTGTGTGTGTGTGTGTGTGTGTGTGTGTGTGTGTGTGTGTGTGTGTGTGTGTGTGTGTGTGTGTGTGTGTGTGTGTGTGTGTGTGTGTGTGTGTGGACTGATCAATACCCACTAATTCTTCGAACCAGCACTATCTCCAGTTATAGCTGTCCTTGGGGCTGGGCTGGGTTGGAGTTCCCCCCTGACCGGTTCATCTTTCGACGCAGGACTGCGTCTTACCGAACGATATCATTCCATAATTTAAATTCTTGTTACCGTCAAAAAAATATGAAACATTTTGAACATGAATAGCTCTGAAGTTTTTGGAGCGTCTTAGTAGAATACGAAAACAGACACTGAGGAAGCCTGCCAGTTGTAGGCGAAATACGTGTCTGTCAAGAATACATAGTAAAATTAAATTGGATAAGTTTTCTTTTTATTTAATTCCATAAAAACCAATTGTGAATGGATTTTCATAGTTTTGATACCGATCGACTCACAAGAGATGTAGCAATTCTGTGGTTTCTATTATAATTTTCTTTTTCAATCACGAATGAGTGAGAATTAACGAAAAGTTTCACGCTCAAATATTCCCATACATTTTCTGTGATCGCTTCACAGACGGGGACGACAGTTAAACACACCATCGCACAGTGGGCAGAATCGACCAAAAAACGGAACTTTTTGTTGCCGCTTTTTAGGGGGTAAAAAGCGATTTTTCTTATGTAAAAAATCACGAGAAATCGATCGATTTTTGTCCCATTCACCGCTATATCCTATTAGTTTTGAAAGAATCATTTACAAACTCTCTCTAATTTAAGGTTTTGTGCTAAGGAAAAAAGAATTTTATTTATTTATTTACTATTTGATGGGCCTTTCAACCTCTGGTTGGTTCGCCCCAAAAGGAAAGAAGAAGATTGTTGTGAAAAAGGTATATGAACAATTTTATTTCAATGCAACATAATCTACAAGTGTGTTTTGCCCCACTCAAGGTTTTTGTACTACAGGTAAAACGCCAATTCGATATTTTTACCAGAGATTTTCAAAACGGCTTACGTGTTGGGAAGGTTGAAGAAAAAAGAAGATCGAATGACAATCAAGTTTTGCACTAAAATTTCATGTAAGGGAATGTTTTGCCTTGTTCTACCCTACTACTTTTACAGAAATCTGACAATGTATTGATAGGAAAAGGAGCAAATGAGAAAGTGCGATTTTATTTCATTCAAAGCTTCATAACTTTTGAACCACTGAACCGATTTTAATGATTTTGGTTCTAAATTAAAGATGTTTCAATCAACTTCTTTCAGAAAATATATTTTATTGTAGCTCAAAGCACTCAGCTACAAAAACTTTGAAACTTTGAAGAAAGAAAGAATGGCAAACATGATGATTTTTGAAGCTACCTTAACTCAGAAAGAGGCACCCTAAGCGTTCAATAAAATATTTTGGGTCCTAAATTTTTCAACTAGGAACAAACACACGAAATTTGAACGAAATCAGAGCAGTTTCCCATTTGCTCCTTTTCCTATCAATACATTGTCAGATTTCAGTAAAAGTTGTAGGGTAAAGCAAGGCAAAACATTCCTTTACACGACATTTTTGTGAAAAGTTTGATCATCGTTCGACCTTCTGACTTTTTCAACCTTCCCAACAAGCATGCCTTCTTGAAAATCTCTGGTAAAAGTATCGAATTGGCATTTTGCCTGTGGTACAAAAACATTGAGCAAAATAGGGCAAAACAGACTACTAGATTATCTTGCATTAAAATGATATTGTTCATATACCTTTCTTCTAACATTCTTCTTCTTTTCTAACCATAAAATCTCAAACTAGAGAAAGTTTGTGTATGATTCTTTGGAAACTGTTAGGAAATAGGGGTGAATGGGGTAGAGTGGGCTACTTCCCGTCATCTCCGCGCATTGAGACCATCATCTATCGATTTCTCGTGATTTTTTACATAAGAAAAGTCACTTTTTTCCCCTTAAAACAGCGGCAACAAGAAGTTCCGTTTTTTCGATCGATTTTGCTTACTGTGCATCGGTTTACTGTGATTCCGATTACTTTATTTTTAGAAAAAAAGTGACAAAGCCCGCTCGTCCCAACAGGTCGACGATCCTTTACTACGTTCAAACTTATACTAATTTTATATCTGTGCTTGGGAAGTACGCCAGAAAAAGTAAAGGCCTAGACTCAATGCATATGGATTTTACTACGTTGCGGCAATTTGACAGTTTTTCCATAAGTTTTCTGTTAAATTTCCGCAACATAATAAAATCCGTATGCATTGTGTCTGGGACTTAAGTCCTCTCGTCCTGACAAAATTTCTTAGGATCGCTGTAAACCTAGAACAATTTGATGTCTTCTGTGTTAGGCAAGTACGCCAGAAAAAGTGATAAGTCTCCTCTCTCCAACAACATTTCTCCGCGATAAACCTAGTCCAATTTGATGTTCTGAAAGTGAACTGTTATAAAAAAAATTAGTAACCAACACTATCTTTCGCCCGGTTGTATCCACAAACTGCAAGAATTTATTCCAAACTGATGTCATATGTGCAAAAGGGGTTGACGGAATGTTCACGCATGTGACATGATGCAGTAAATTTTCAAAGTGCGGAAGAATTAGTGAATGTCTGATCCGAAAATAGGTTTTGAGCGTATAGTCGGGTGGTTTTACAATTAGTTGCATGCAACTGTTTACATATTTTCTATTGCATTGCTGTCAAGTGTGAAATAATTGATAAAGGGAGTGTCAAAAAGAACTATTAATGTGCAGAGGACGTTAGCTAATTGATATTTTAACTGTCATAATTTTAACTCGTTGTTCTTATGTTAGTTGAAAGGCAATTTGTATTTCAAATCAACCTGTTACAATAAATGGTGCTATATATCAACTATTTGCAAGGAAATTGGCGAATGTGAATAAGTGGTAAATGATAACCCAGATTATTTACTTATTTTTTCCGTTCAACCATAAATATTTTATGTTTTGAGCAAGATCCTCAAACCACTTAACATTCGTTTCATGCAGGTTACCTAAAGTTTACTAGTGCTACAAGCCACAGAAAATTTTTCAAAATATGGTATCGTCGCCAATCATCAGATCTTGAAGAAGTGTGATTGTAATCTGCTGAAACTCTTAGTGGAACTATAAACTCCAAGAAACGAATAAAACTTATATATAGCGCTCGGGCATTCAGGAAATTTAAGCTTGTCTCGTTGCATCAAATTTGAAGGAATGTTTCGTTTCATAGCATTAATTACAATACAGAAAATAAAAATTTGTGTGACAAATATTTGCAAAATTTTAAGTTCTGTCGAATTGATCCTGCTTTCGTAGTCGTACGTGAGCCCTCGTTCGTGCTCCTAGGCACAGACCTTACTTTTTTGTATTGTCAAGAAGCTTCTACAGAGTAGGGTACAATTCAATCGCTGGAGGGGTGCGAAACATTAGGCAACCGGACTTTAGGCAACCGGACTTTAGGCATACGGACATTTCAGGCATGATGGACGCTATTATAATGGACAAACATTAACAAAGCATAAGCATAATTAATGATAGGCATAATGGATGATAGGTATAATGGACGCTAGGTATAATTTACAAAACTGCGTTCTTCTATGAATACACACTTGAGTCAATCATCTCTTCGTTAAAATACAGTGAGAAGCTGGGCCTGGGCTGGGCTTATTTAGCATAAAGCCATTCGGTATAATTCCTTAAAACATGTTTTATGAATTTTCACAGATGATTTAGGGCGAGACGACCACAGGCCGTGAGGGTTGCCGACGACCTACCGTCGGAAACGCCGATCACTGCGGCGGTAGTTATCCCCCGCAGAAATCACATCTGTCGTCGTTTTCGTTTTCGTTTTCGTAGGTTTACCAACCCTAGTTAGTTTTACCTATTTTTTTTTTGTTTTATTTATCTCCTCTGATTTTGTCGCGGTCCAATATAAACTATTTTTTTTTATTAAAGTGGAGGAGCATTTCGTGAAAAGAATGGTAGAAAGTGAACCAGAAAATTTCGATATGAGATCAAAAATATATTGGGTAGTTCAATTGGTAAGTGGGACTCCAACCCGCACTTTCTCTGACTGCCCACCCTCGGACACCTTGATTTTCTGGAAAACGTTAACACAGAAAATTTCTATACGGGTAAAACAGCGTGACATCATCTGCATATACCAGGATGTCTGCATTATCAATGAAGAACGGAAGCTAGTTCATAGCTAGTACGAAAAGCAACGGACCTGGATTACTTCTTTGTGGCACACCTGAGGTTACAGTGAACGACTACGACGCAACGTACGTCAAATTGGACACAAGTTCCGGGTCCGCAATTTGTTAACGCTGCATAAGGGACAAGTTTGGAGAGAAGGTCTGAATGAAACTTACTTAATTCAATGCTTAACAGAAATGCTATGAATAGATCGAAAAATTACTCCAAAAGTTGATTTACTAAAATCGTTGCGTCAGTCCGATTTCACCAATCCTGCTAAAGTTAGTTCCAAAATCCGCTACTCTGTTCTAGTGTAGCAAATTCGTTACAGACATAATACCATCAGCCGCATTAAACGAACTCACTCACGGATGGATGATACCAAAAAAAGCAGCAGTTCACTCCCTTTATCCGATTGATGGAAGTTACGCAGATTCGCGCATCATTTTACTTTTTATGCCCCCAGTAGCAGCCGCATCGCGTTCATCACAGAAATCCATTAGCCAAAAACCCGTCTACGGTTTCAATGTGCTTTACATCACGCGAACGAACGAACGAACGATTACCTACCTTCGCCATTGACTGCCCGTGCACTTTTGTGCGGATTTTTCAATTACCGTCGTTTTCCCATGGCAATCGACGCCAACCAGAGTATCGTTGCTCATTATTACAGGGCGATAATATTTATATAATGGTTATTAAAGATGATCAATTAACGCGAGCCTGCTGTGTCGAACCAACACCGCGTGGGGTGTGATTGAAACATGATAGGGGGTCACAACCCTTGAATGCACAAGCACACACGCACACACCCCAGGCAAGGGTTTAGAATATCGTTCACCTCATCATCTGATCACCATGGTTTCAATAAGCTCCAATTACACAGGTGGTGAAATAAAAATTAGATTGTAAATCGAGATGCGAGATGCTATCGGACGCGCAGAATGCGCCCGCCAAGGTTAGGCTATCTAACATGGACAGAAGGCACTTATCGAGTAAACGAGTTTTGGGTTCGAAACATCTGGCTAGCAGAAAGAAGGGAAGAAGAGGCAACAGAACTTGGAAGGAGGTATGGGGATGGTTGCGAAGATAAATTCAATCCCGCAACAAAGCGGACAGCTTCAGCAGCGGTATTGATATTTATGTTGCTAGTAGTAACAGGACGTGGAAAAAAGAAAAGTTAATTTGGGAAGAAGGTTGATTTGGGTAGTAACAAAAAGGATACTGCAGGGACGATTTAACCTATTTCAAGGTTCGATCGGAAAGATGTAGGAAAATGTAATTGGATGTACTTTTGATAAGAGCACAGTAACCAGTAGCCGGGAATAAATCGTTCGTTTCTAGGTGTCATGGTTAGTCATGGTTTTATCGTACGCAGCTGCTCGGGTTGTATGAGATCATTATTTTTGTCCTATATTTGCGTTCTCTCTCACTATACTATAGAACGTAAAACGTGAAATCAGTCTGAGGTGAGAATGTGTATATTGTGATTTTATCATTATTGTATATGGTTCGAAACTAATTAAAAATGTTATTAGACCCAATATCAAATGTGCATTGTCAGACGTTGCCGATTTACACGATTTATTAGTTCGAAAGGTCATGTTGTCAATCGTATCGAATCGGAAGGTCAATCGTATGTACAACGATTTAGGGGATTTTGGTAGCAATTGAAAGTTTCTATTACTTTAGAGTTTTACAACGAAGCCATATGGTCATCCTAGACACTGGATAAAGCCCTCTATCTAGTCGAGGTTTATTCATAAACTTCCATATTCTATCGACCCACAATGTGTAGTCCGAGTTTCCAACGCTCCACCGATTGGATACGTTAGTTAGTTAGTTAGTTAGTATACAGCACCGAGTGAATCGAATTGATAATTTCTGACCACATCTGTCGGTATGACCTATCGGATCGGATCTGATCGCACAGTGTGTACCGTTAAGGAGTATGCGGAGAACTTGACATTGATTCCGGTTGAAGTGATTTACATTTTCCAATAGTGTACGGACTAAAATCGTGTGTAAATCACCTCCAACATCTCCACAACCGGCAGCAATTGCAACTACTGGGTGTGGGTAGGGTTTGGAAAAATTGTATAAATTGCTAAAAATAAATTTAAATAATTTCAAATTAGAGATTTGTCTGATGCAATATTCTGGATGAGCTGATACTAATTAGGAAGCTAATATATCCAGAGAAAAAAGTAGTTTTCCGCTTTACTACTTTTCATAGTATCCTACTCACGCAACTTACTACAGATTATAAGCGCTACCGGTTCCCTTGCTGACAGCCCCGTATTAGGGTTTTACTGAACAACAGACCGGTGTACAGTGCTCTCCGAAACAAGCACTAAATCAATTTCGAAGCCACCAACTGCCAGCAAGTTGATACTACCGGTGCAGCGTGAGTCGTCATGTTACATACTTTTCAAGCTTCGCATAGTTGTAAAGAGTATAGTCTAATGTATGTGGAAACTGATGGCTGCGCGGCATATTTGGCGCGCCGACACGAACGATGTGGCTCGATTGTTGTGCTACTTGGTGAATATCTTCTCGGTAGCTGGTTACATGTCTTGCGAGCAACGTTTTCCAATTTAAAATAAACCCGATTATATCAATATTCTAATGAGAAATTAATAGAATTTGAAGCTTTTCGAATTATTTCAATTACAAAAGTTTTTGGAATGTATACTACAAAACCCTCTCTCGATGGATAGCAGTCATTACAAATCCAGAAATAACCACGCGCCCCCTTTCCTTTTCCTATCGGTGAAGGTGCCTTGATTTAGAGGTCGGCAAAATGGCTATTTTGTGTGAGCGGCTCTGAACCGTTCATTTGCTGCTGCGAACCGATTCAAATGGGTGGCGATTCGTTTGTCTGCCACGCTGACAGTTCGGTAAATGATTATTCACGGACCAAACTTTGTGTCACCTTCGGGTAAGTTTAAAGAGCCATGGTTCTTTTTAAAGAGCCGTTCCTTTGAACGCTTTTTCTTGTGAACCCATTCATTTGGACGGCTTACCTACGAACGGCCGAAATTACAAATGGCATAATATATCTAATGGCCGAATGTAATATTCGGCCGATAATATTCATGGCCCTTAACCTTAACCCTTAACCTTAACGTGGGGTAGTGTTTATTTCTAATTCCCATCGTAGTAAGTAAAGCCATTCTAATTTTCATCATTTGTTGGATGGATTTAATGAATACTCCAAAAGTTCTTGTGCTGATTTGACTAAAACACACTTACCTTCCGATCCGTGAACTTTGAAATCACAGAAAAGCGATTATTGAAGCATATTATTGAAATTACGCAACTGACTTTATTTCTAAAATTCGTCGTAACGTTTTTTAAAAACCGTCCATCAAAATTTTTCATCGTCAGAACTAAAAATCACAGCAATGTTTACGAAGCTAACGCGCATGTATTTGTGTAGGACGGCATGACAAATGTTATTATGCAAAATTTCTGCAGGTCAGGTAAGTTTTCTTGGCTGTAGAATAACGACAATGCCTTGCGTGAGTTATTTTCTTATATAAATAACGGAAATTAAAACGATTAGTCGACATTTTATTTTTCGTCGCACGAAAAAACGTAGGAAATTTGGCTGGTAGGACTTCTTCAATGATAAAAAGCATTTAAATAGATCTCAGCTCACTTTGATTGATCGCGTATGATAGACAACAAACTAAAATATTAGGAAATAACTAGTTTTGCATTGTGTGTCATAAAACTGCTGATTTTTCTCAATAATTTGTGTTGGATAGGACGGGAATAGGCAATTACGACGAACCAGCAACATACCCTACATGCTGCCCTTACTCGCTGTCGCTCGTTCGAACTTAACTAAAGGATAATCCCTAGAAGTCAGTAAACCTAGGAAAATGCATGCACCTAAATAGAAGTGCTTTCTGCAGGGGGCTGCCCCCCGCAGCGGCCGGCGCTTTCGGCGGCCGGTTACCAGCGCACACTCGCTGGTCGCGACCTGCGGCCGTCTCTCCCTGAATCATCTAAGAAACATTTGCTACTAACACAGTAAATAGGTCTCGCACCTTATGACGAGCAAAGTTCATTTGCGCTTAGGGGAACAAAAAACTATCAATCATCTATACTCTATAGTAAATAGTTGTGCTGCTTATTTTGTTTTTTGTTTGATTAAAGTTATTTGTTAACTTGCCAATTCATGTTTTTTATTGAATAGTTATTTAGGCATTCCGAAAAAAATCGACTTTTCGTGATTCGGCTATTCGTGATTCGGCCTTTCGTGATTCGGCCTTCTGTGACTGCTGTTGAAATTCGGCCAGTCATGATTCGGCCATTCGGTACCACCCCATTTGAACGGATCGTAAGCCGTTTGCCCATCCCTAGTGGCCAGCTCAATAACAGCTGCAGTTTGAACAACCCGCAATTATGATTAAAATATATTTTCTGCATTCGTCATTGTGCTGCTGTGAAAAGAGGACCCTTTTTCAAGAAAAACGTCATTAGCCACAAATGTTGATGACAGTAATTTATACTGTATTTTATAAAAGTGTGTAATTTCAGTGTATGGAAACTTTTCCCAATCATGCCAAAGGTATAGAAACACTGCAGAAAGAGTCAAAAAGCAGATCACCATTAACGCTCCAACAAGTAATATAGTAAAAAACGATGAGATGGAGCTATCAAAAAAGTTGACTATTTTTTCATGAAAATAAAATTTGGAATATTTCATGAATTTATGCATAGCAGAGACTATTTCTTTGTATTTTATAGTTAACTACATATATGGCATCTGTGATATGGGGAATAAAAATGCTGGAGTCAAATACGCAAAGTAACATTTATTTTGTAACGCTTCTGTCACGATTCTTTGTGAGATTCTTCTATACCGTAACGTTAACGGACAAACCCCGTCTCCGTTAGGAACTGTGGCTTATCATTCTTCTTTCCTTAAAAATTCTCAAAAACATTTTTGTAGGGACCTTAGAACCTCTTAACATCACTTAAAACATTTAAAATATTCGTTTTTTCATGTTTTTATTAAACTTTCAATGCCAACCCGGGTAGAAATGCATAACGAATATTAATGTAAAAACATTACGGTTACTATGAATTTTACTGTTTACAACACTTTATGCTGTAACTTCACTGTACCGCTCTTGGAAAAATTTTCATATAATTTATTCATATTAATGTAAAAACTTTACGATTACAATGAATTGTACTGTTTACAATACTTTATGCTGTAACTTCACTGTACCGTTCTTGGAAAAATTTTCATATAATTCGGCAACAATTCAAATTGTTTCGAAGCAAATGGCCACCGGAAATCATCTCTATCTAAGGTCCAATCCTTGGCAGGTTGAGTTATTTGTAGACACAAATTGTGTCTCTTCCTCCGTCTACTGTAGAAACCACCGATTGAGAAGTTTAATCTGATTCGTTTTACTGACGGGACGACGGCACTATGCAGGCGCTTGCGACTTACTTGTTCGTCTGTCAACATATTAGCCGCGATTCTTAACGCGGGTGTTCGGGGAAAGGCTCCGTTCCTATGGAATAGACCAACCTCGTTGTTTCTACGTCTTGACATCGAATGAGTGTCAGGCATATTATTAAGTTTTTATAACGGTAGATTTTACAATTGACAGACGGAACGATAGAAGACAGTAATGAAACAAAGAGTCGATAGGATCTAACAGATTGAGATAAAGCGTGAATGGGAAAGAGCGGATTTGTTTATGTAGGTGTACTGACCTCTAATACTTTCCTAATATGAGCGATGAATGCGGCTCGAAAATCATAATAGTTCGAAGTCTATCAAACTCATTGTCATCATATCTTTTCAAAAACATGAAATACGGTAATTAATCAGCCGGTTTTATTTTGTCCTAAAAATCCGAAAGCCTACAATTTTTTTTGCAGAACTCACCTTAAATTTCATTGTAACTTCGTTGTAAAACAGTGTAAAACTTATAGTGAATGTACCACAAATTTTACTGTTTTTGGTTTTTATTTGTATGGGAAAAAGCCGAAAAATTTAGTGTTACATCACTTAATCACCCCCTTATTCGCTGTAAAATTGGCGGTTTCCATTAAAATTTACTGTGAAAACAGCGGTATTCATGGTAACTTCAGTGTAACTTTTACAAAGATTTTCACTGTTTCAATGTGGTTTTTCGAAGTTTTTCAATGTTTGTAACAGTGAAATTTAATGTTTTTTTGCTATACATTTTTATTCGGGAAGCTAGTTGTTTGCATAAGATATCAAAAAACAGATATGTAACAGTTTTAGTTTTTGAGTTATTATTTTCTAAGGTATAAAGTTGCGAAAATGCAATGGACTCGCATGGTGTTTTATTTTAGAAACGCATTTCTTTGCCAAAAATACCCCTTTTATTACAAGTAAAAGCAAAAAATATTCATCTCCATCTCGACACTTTATAAACCTTTGGTATTTGGTCTACACACCATGCAAAAACACAAAAAGCGAATGTTTTCAATGTTTTTATGATCACAAAAATCTTTGGGCTTCAGTTCAATATTTTTTTCTGAAAAGTCCATTAAAATACTTTCCATTTGGTATTACCATCAATTAAATCGGCTCAGTGATCTAAATGTTATGAGTTTTCAAAGAAAGAAAGGAAGAAATGTTAATTTTTGACCAGACTAACTCAGAAAAGAGAACCCTAACTGCCAAATAAAAATACGGATTTAAAATTTATTGCAGAGGAATAAGTACATAAAATTTGAATCAAATCGGAGTAATTTTGAATTTCGATATGTCTTCTTTCATAAAATTGCTGTGTTGATATACATTATGGCTAATTATTTTTATGAATAAAATGCGTAAAATTACACTGAAATAATACATAATTGAAGAAAATGATCAATATTACTAATACTAATAATACTACTAAACTAATAAACTATTTTAGAGCAATTAATGTTTTCCCAAATTTGTCTACTTTCCAAATATATCTTCCAATAATTTTTGAAGGGGTAGATAAAACTGGTAAACCACTGTATTGCAAAATTCAAATAATGCATGTAAAACTCACAGAAAGTTTGTGAGGTTGATTATTTTGCTTTAGATTTTAGATGTTGTGTTTCTTCGAAAATAAACATGACCGAATTTTTTCGCCCATCTTCCTGGTTTCTTGTTTTCAAGAGATGTTAAGCATGGTCAAAATGTTGTAATGTTAACATTTTGCTCGAAAAAATTCAGCGCATACAGTTTTACCCCTGGTAGTATTATTTATCTGTCAGCCCATGGGCATGACTACTGAATTGCTGACAGTGTTTGTATTTCTCAGTTTTCTAATTAAAAAAAATTGCACTGCTGAACGATTGCTCCACTAGCCTGTCAGTGAATTTCTTTGCTCTTCACTGATATATTAGATCTCAAAGTTTAGTTTTTTAAACTGCTTGCCTGCCTGTATATTGCATCAATTCATGCGTATTGCATAAATTGAATATAAGATTTTTAAACATTGGCCAAAATGTTAAACAAATTTTATATATTGCCTTGAGCCTCTAAAAGCGAAACCATCTACAGACGGCCTTACCCGTTAGAAGGTAAAATTTATAAAAAAAATTGCTACATATTTCTTCATTCGTAAAAGCTGAACAGTTGCTTTCTTTTGCAAAGTTAATTCTTAAGCTTCTCTCTTGTTGTTCAAAAAATCAGTTTTATATCTAACTTTTAGATGGATTAGCTACCAAATTGCTCACATCATAAGAAAAAGCTTTTCATCGTAACTGTGTGTTTACTTTAAGAGCCACTGCGCGACGTTCTCTGCTCTCATTTCATTGAATATCAGCAGCTGGGCCGACAAACCCGAGCAGGAGCGAAGAGCAAAATAACATAAAAATGTGTTATTGGAAATGGAATAACTCATATCAAAATTTGGTCTTGTTTTGGCTGACATAGTTGGTAAAATAACAAAAAATAATATCAAAATTTTACTCCTTTAAGGCCAAAAGAATAACTACTTGTGTTATTTGAATAACAAAGCAATAACATAACTGTATTCAGAGTTTAGAATACCATATTTTAGTATTATTAAGGTATTGAATAACAGTAGTATATTAAAAATCATTTTATAAAATAGTTGCAATCTAAAATCTCTTTAACCAATAAAAAAATTTTATGAAATATATCGAATATCATTTTAAGGCCAAAATAAGATCTGATAACAAAATCAGTTATTAAACTTATCTTACAACCACTGTTTTAAATATCTACTCAATAACAAAATGTGTTATCTATATCTCCATATCAATTCAATAACAAAATATGCCATTATAACACAGTTTGATATTGTTTTTATATTATTTTGCTCTTCGCTCCTGCTCGGGAACAACACTCAGTCAAGTATTCCAGATCAGCTAACTTCACAGGTCTCTCTCCATGCCGCTTCCAGAGTAGAGATGAAAAAAATCGCTTCTAGGGATCAGATTCAGATTAATTGACAACACTACTTAAAATGGACAAATATTTTGTCGCGATCTGTACAGATTATGACAAAACTCATATCAGACCATGTTCGTCGATTGATTGCGTTGAGAAATATAACAGATACAAACGAACTTTAATACAAACAACATGAGTAACCTTTTTCTCGCAGCTAGGTTAAATTTAACACTGTGATCGACTGCTACAAGTTGTTAAGAGCACAAAATTTTGCGATTAAAACTAAAGATTTACTGTTTGTTATGATCTGTACGGATCGTGATCTGTGCGTGTGGCGATAGGTCACAGATTTGATCAAAATCACTGATTTTCCATCCCTGTTCCGGAGACTTTAATAATGATTTCTTCAAATAAGCAAAACAAAGCGATGGGTATAAACGTTCTGTGGACTTAACCCTTCTTTATCGACAGACTTCGCAGCCGGCTATTAGAGTACAGGACAGCCACGGGGCTAGTGCAACGATCCTACTGACTATCTAGTTGCACCGCCTAGCCGAGAATCGAACATACGACGACTGGCTTGCTAGACCTGCATCGTACCTCGAAGCCAACTAAGCGGCATGATTTCTTTATATACTCGGTTTAATTGCAAAATCTTGCGCTATTCATAAGAAAATCTGACATACTGATTGCCATTGGAAAAGAATCGTTGGTTTATTTTCTTGAGTAATGATTAGATTCTTTATAAACATCTAGAAAACAAGAAAGTATGAAATTTTTGAATAGGACATTACTGTTCGTGTTTTGAAAATTTTTCGATATTTTAGTAAACATTTTTCAAAAATTTTAGAAAATGTTATAAAATGATCCAGTCGAAATTTTGCACGGTTGGCAATACCATCATCCATGGTTACTTGCAACACTCCTGAACTTTAACTTGGTGTTCTGGCAACACTGCTAGTTCAGCGCAATCACAATCCTGGGGCTGACAGATGCAAAATGTTGTGCAAAACATAAACACACTACGTAAGTGAAACATTGGAAGCAAAAAAAAGCTCTTGCAGTTATTAATTGAAAGGGAAAGTGATTAGTTGCGCGTTTGCAGTTAAAAATTAAAGTGTTTGAAAAGTAAAAGAGATAGTGAAGTAAAAAGTAGAGTTTTCCGAGAATAGATAGTTTCCTGCGAGCGGAGAAAGTTTGCTGCCGATTCGAATAGGCTACTAAGTAGCATTAAATTTGCCCCGTTGGGTTTGTTTATTTGGAGCAGGTAAAAGTCCATTTAAGTAGACGGGCCAATATTTACCTTACGACTTCCTCAAACAAGCAGAAAACCTCCTAATTATTTGTATCAACAAATTACCAAAGTTCAAATAATAGGTACGTCTATGAAACTAAAACTAACGGTTAATCTACATAACTTAATATTAACAATTATTTATGAAGAAATCGCACATACAATTGTTTTCTCAACGACTTCACGCGACAAATTAAAATCAAACATATCTGAACAATAATTAAGCAAACGACACATATAAATTACCGGTTCATTATATGCATAATTTGTCCTAGCTGCAGGGTGCGAAAAAATGGATAGTAACGGAAATTATGGCAATCAATCCAGTGGATTGTTACAGCTATATCCTTCCTCTCTACTCAACAATTGTTACTACTTATCTGGACGTGTGGATTTTTTCAGTTGTAATACGTCCGAGTTCACGTTTACGAGCGTCACTTGTCACATTTCTTCTGTCCGGTTGCAGCGTGACTTGCGCCTGATTTCTTTTATAAGATAAACCTCAGTTGAAAGAGTTGTTTTTTGTTTGCGTTTTGCTATGGTCACGAACTGCGGATCGGTTGTTTTGTTTACTTTGCCAATCGTAAAAATTTGCCGGTTGGAATTAACAGAGTTGTAGGTTTTTTTTTTCACTCAAAAACTCGTGGCAGTCGTCAACCTGATTTCAAAAGACTGATATATTGATGAGTGACTCGCTTTCACGAACTTGCTCGCACCAAGTGTGGATGTGGATGCAAACAAAGAGTACCTAATCGTGTGCTGCGGGTCAACACCATAGCACCAATCCAGCTTTTACGGTCGGTTGTTGAAGTGTCGACTTGCAAAGCATGTTTGATTTGTCATTGACAAATCTGGGACATTTAGCCATTTTGACATGACAGCCGATATAGTTTTTTTGCTCTCGATTTCGAATAGATTTTAATTTTGATAGTTTTTTTTGTTGGATTGCATATTTTAACTAACGCTTTTGTGTTGTTTGTTTTGTTTCTTTTTTCTTACATGTGTTTTGTCCGTTTAAATTGTTTTATCGCCATCTTCATCATCATCATCTACAAATTCATTGCCGCGTTTCATCGTGTTGCCGCTGTGTGCTGCTGCTGCTGCTGCTGCTCCCGCTTCGCAAATTACACTCATCCACAAAACGATTGGCAATTTCATGTACATCACAATCCATGTGTACGTTTTCTGCCACTCTGGTGAATATGTTGATACGGTTTGTTCGTCACAGACGATTCTTCGGACACAGGCAGTTTACAGAGCAAAATGAGACGACCAAGCGAAACTGACTACAGCAAGTCACAACTGCCAGGTAAGCAAATCACGTCTTTCTTTTATTTCACTTACAAAATTTTAGGTGATAATTTTAAAAGACCTTATTACGCTACATTTTAAATTTACTAAAAATGGTCTTTTAGCCAACACAGAGTTGTTGATGCATCCGGAGTGTACGTCTTTCGTAAAACTTTCTTTTTGTTTCCTTCTTGGAGTAGTTTCATATATGTTTACACCCAAAAGCATCGCAATTGGAAATTCATAGGAAGCTATCTTCTCGTGAATTTTTCACGATTCTATTCATCGACAGATGAGCGGAAAATTTCCCGACCAGAACAGCGATTTTGATCGCAACTGCTGCTGCTGCTGCTGGAGTGTTGGCGTGGTTTGCCACTTTCCAGCTAGCCCTGGAACCATCTGGTGTCGCCTCCTGGCTTTGCAATCAGAGGAATAAACAGCTTGAATACAGCTCATGAATAATGTAAACCGGAAATTAAAAGCATAGTCCTTAAATGGTAACCGGTGGTGAATGGACCGACGCATCACATGATAGACCATTATTCACGACGATGCGCAAAAATGAGCAACACTGCAATGTTGTCTGAAAAAAAGCGGGTCATTGGTAATGGCTAAAGTGGGTAATCGGCTGAAGTCGGGCCACGAATGAAAGACACTGGTCGATGTGATCACTTCGGTTAGAGGGCAATCTAAACAGTAGTTTCGATTTTGAAACTGCGGATATTGCTTCCGATCCTGTTCGCATAAATATTCAAAGCTCTACTTTTATGTTGCAGCGTATAGTGTAGTGAAAAGAACCTAAATAAATAACGTCTAATGGCAACGCATAAATTTCCTTTCTTACTTGACAAAGCTAGGATATAGTCATATTACCTATTCGAGCTACGTTGTAAGGAAGTTTGGGGCCCGTCAGTGATGTTTTCTATACTGCTTGAGCTGTACAAGAGTTTCGCTTTCAGGTTCTATCAAACCCAATGATCCCTTTGGCTAAGAGTAGTTATTTACTTCACACCGTAAACATAGTTTGAGCAAAGCTATGTTTACGCTTACCTGTGACCTTTTGTGCTTGCAGTAGCTTCGAAAGTGGCCTTCATTTAGTGCAGGTTGATGAATTACGTGCACATCATTCACCTGGTCCGTACAGAGTATTATATACTCATCCTGCATGCACGATAATGGTGTGCTCTATGGCAATAAAGTTAAGATTTATAGCGTCGATGGAAAACATCAACTAAAACCACGTCTTGCCTGACATTTTTCTCACTCTTCGAGTGTCGATTTTACACACTACCCAGCAACGCTAGCTGAACGAAGCTTAAAGTTGTAACGTATAAACAATTCACTGTTCACTTATTTGCCAAAGAAAAACGCCATCGACCGGATCTTATCATCAGAGCCAGCCTACCTGCAAGGTGAAATTCAATCATCTTCAGATTTCACCTGCGGCATATAATTAGCAGAATATCAAATAAGGATAGAAAAAGTCCGGAATGAGCCTGGTCAATTATAATCCCACGGTGTAACTTGCCAGGCCGGGTCACGCAAAGGAGCACCCGGGCCGATCAACTTCGACCGTTATCCCTGAAAGGTATATTGGTAACCCAACCTGTTCGGTAGGTTGTTGAATTTTGTGCTATGTAATGAACGAACGATTAATCGATTGATTAGCATCGGTCAAAACGCTTGCCATACAAGGCGAGGGAGCACGCTTTACGAGCGGACCCTAATTATATGCCGACGGAAGTAATGGCAGTTATTGTCACGGTTGATGATAGTTTCGTCACATGAAAAACCTTCGGATCTCGTTGTAAACGGTAATAAGACACTCTCCGAGTGCGGTCAAAGCGCCGCCAGTTTATCAATGTATTAATTGGATTACATTTTGTACCGGAGTAGTCAACTTCTCAGTCGTTGTGTAATCTAATCTACCAACCGGTGCGGCGCGCCATCGAGTGAGTCATTGGGTTTGTATTTTGTCTGTTTATTATGTCTTTCCATCCTCTGGCGCTGTGCTGCTGGTCCGAGACCGCAGCGCCATACGGCACCCACACGAAAACTGCCGGACCGTGGCGATGGCGATGGCGATGACTGCTTGGACAGAGGAACTGGGGTCCAGTTGCGGATCGAGTGACCTCGTTCCCGTTCGCGGCTCCCGAGCTCTCCGAGTATGGTAGAATAAGGTTATTAGCGCTGGGTGCGATCCAAACGCCGTATGTTGGTCTATGGCTGCAAATAAAATAGTGGCCTATCTTGCGTCCCACTAGCAATGATAATTTATAATTTATCGCTAAATTTGTCCTTTCTTGCTGCTTTCTTTGAGAACAGTTCTAGACTTTGCAATATTTTTTAATTTATTCTAGTTTTAAATTGATTTATTTTTATTAAAATTTAAGTTATATCAGGCTTGGGCCGGAGCATCCCAGAATTTTACGCAATTGAAGAACGTCGTAGAATTTTGTTGTTCTGAGTTTTGAGTTGAGTTGTTTTGAGTTCAATTGTAACCATATTTTTTTAGCAAACAGGCAAAAATACTGCAATAATCCTAATAAGAACGCTAATACGGATCGCTTTTATATAAATCACCTTATACAACTACTTATGTCGAAGGTCCTGATCCTAATCGCAGTAGAAAGATACGGTCTTCGGAACGATTATTCAAATGAAAGAGGCCTTTCTGATGATTTGCAAAACACTTCTAGGATGTCTCACTATGCGGTACTACCCAGTATATTTGAGCTTCTTGTATACGCTACATCTCTATATCTCGTGATATTGGGCAAGCTGCTGTCTTCGAGAAAGCTGTTTGAGAAATTGATTCCTGTCAGATGGTATGAAAACTACTTTAGATATTTCTCACTAAAAAGTATTATTGTACTAGTGAGTTCCTTATATATGGATCATTCCATTCTAAGTGATACCAGTTACAATCAGTTATCTGAAATTTCAATCAAAATTAGTATAACTGTTTATTACGACTCCACATTCAACATCCTCAAGTTTCATACGGATTGATCGATTTCTCATGATGTGGCGTTTCTCCAGTTTTCAAATTAAAAAAAAACATTTCTCACGTTCAAATGTCACTGAAATCCGTGATCTTTGTTTTCTTAAAAGATTGTATCTTCTAAAAGAGTATTCAAGTAAATTCGTTTCCCGTCTTTCGACATGCCCTAATGAACATAATTCCTCGAATTCACTCCGGTTATTAGCCTACTTACTTTAGCAGCCGAGAGCCGGGGTGGCTCTTACCGTATCAAAAATTCCTCTCCATTGTACTCGGTCCTGGGCTACTCGTCGCCAATTCGTTGCGCGTCTCGACACACGCAACTCGGCTTCAACCTGGTTGAGCCATCTAGCGCGGTGGGCCCCTCTATTCCTGGTGCCGGCGAGTTTCTTAAAGAAAATGGATTTCACTGCATAGTCGTTCGGCATCCTTGCGACGTGGGCGGCCCACCGTAGTCTCTGTTTTTAGTCTGGCGTAGATTGCCTCCGCCGTCCTAAAGTTTCTAGTAATGATGTCGAGATCGTCTACGAAGGCTAGGAGTTGCCTTCTCTTACTGTAGATCGTTCCTCTCGTTTCGATGCCGACCACCTTCAATTGCGATATTGAATAGCATACAGGACAGTCCATCCTCTTGCCGCAACCCTATGTGCGATTCGAAAGGACGCGAGAGTGTCCCCGAAACGCGCATGTAGCACATCAGTCGTTCCAGGGTAGTTTTGATCAGCCGCATCAGTATGTCCGGAAAACCGTACATGTGCATTATCTGTCATAGCTGTTCGCGTTCAAGTGTATCGTATGCTGCCTTGAAATCCGCGAAAGTATGATGCGTGCGCACGTTGTACTCTCGACATTTTTCAGATTTAGGTGTGTAGCCCCTGCGAGTTTGTTCACCTGCTCGTAAAACTTGCGTGTGTCATTGGCCCGGAATAGTTCTTCCAGCTCCTCACGATCTCTGTCCTCCTTCTATCGATTTTTCCTCCTCAGAATCGTGGTCAACTCATTCCGTGCTCGTCGATACTTGGTCAAATTCTCTCTCGTGGATATGCTTAAATAATTTTTCCAAGCTTTTTTTCCTCTCTATCGGTTGACGGGGAATGCCGTCAAACTAATCATTTTGTGCGCTCGAGGTTTCCACACCAAAAACTCATACATATTTCCTCATGTCTGATCACATTCCACTTTGCCAGCCTGGTCACATTCGTGACTGTGAAATGAAACGTGACAGAATGAATCGCCGAATAAATAGCAAAGTTTAACTGCAACACCTATTTTAATGACATGTTTATCTAAACATTTTTGACTTTTCTTTTCCCGGTTAAGAAAATGTCGATTTCCGCGAAAGTAGAACGTAAATGTCGCCAATATGCATGTTTGTTATCCTAATTCATGAGAGCGTACGGCATTATTCGCTGCTGAAGCCATCCTTCATGGCTCAGTGTTGAAAAATTCATAGCAGCAAAAAACTCAATGAGATTTCAAGCACATGAAATTTCAACCTTGATCACAAGCGCGAAACTCACATATGAATTTCTCTCGTTATTATACGCGATGTCTCTGTTGCTATGCGATGTGAACCAAATTCAGCTGTGAGCATTTTGCTTCATTCTTCCACAGCTTTTTCATACAACAAACCAGAGAGCAAAAGAGAATCTGCCGTTAGAGAAAACATCAGCAGCGAAAAACGCAGTACACATTCATGAATTAAGATGACAAATATATTGGCGGAATTTACATTTTTCCTTCGCGGGAATCGACATTTTCTTAACTAGAAAGTAATAAGCCTAATAAGAATTAGATAAACATGTAATTTAAATGTGCGTTTTAGTTTAACTTTGCGATTTATTTAGAGATTCATTCCCTCACACTCACTCACAGCTGCGTATCGCACGAATTTGTATGTATATGTGCATAGCTCCGGGTAGCAGTTGAAGCAAAGCAGAATGTGATCAAGCGGAAAGTAATATGTGCGAGTTTTGTGCTTCATGCTATGAAAACAGAAAAACTCACGCGTGACATGATTCACAGATGAATTTGGTTTTTGATGAGTTTTGAGATTTTGAGTTTTTACCATCACTGTGGCTGAACTCTTTCGGTCTCTGGTTCGTTACAGAAATGCTAGCTGTGGATGAAGAAAGCAAAAAATTTGCAGTTGAATTTTGTTCACATTGCGTAGCTACAGTAACAGAGAGAAACATATGTGTGAGTTTGCCGTTTACAACCATGATTAAAATTCCGTTCACATGAGTTCTCAATGAGTTTTTTACTGCTATGATTTTATCAACATTGTTTATCGCTTATCGTTTGAGATGACACCTCTTCTACGCTTATTGCATCGAAAATGCTCTCCCCGCTGCGGCCATGGTTCCCATTCAGATGTTTGTGTTGCATTGACCTTTCGATCACTTTCAGATCGTTCGTCAAGATACATCCTTTTTTATACCGTAACATTTGCGGAAACAAAGTAGAACTTTCACGTTTCCTAAGAATGAAGCAGCTGCTCTATCTCTGCACTCTTTCTCCTCCTCTTCCAGGCGACGCTGTTTCTTCCAGAGGTGTTGCGTTCCCTGCATTTTTATCTATCCGTGCATTCTTTCACGTCTGTCACCCGCACAGTAAAATCCAATTCCAAACTCCCAAATCCCAGGTCATCCCGGGTCTCAAGCGTTCCCGGCTCTCAACTCTTAAGTTTCAAGTCCCAAGTTATAAAATCTCAAGTCCAAAGTCCAAAGTTTCAAATCTCAAGTCCCAATTCCAAACCCCAATGTCGCAAGCCTACCCGAATCCCAAGCAGTACCTGCCGTCAACTCTTAAGTCCAAAGGCTTAAATCTTAAATCTTAAGTCCGAAGTCTCAACTCCCAAGTAACAAGTCTTAAACCTAAAGTCTCAAGTCCTAAGTTCCAAGTCTCAGCTCGCAAGTCTCAAATGTCAAATCCCAAGTCTTCCGCGGTTCCGAGCAGTCCCTGTCCTTAACTCTTAAGTCCAAAGGATCAAATCTAAATGCTCAAATCCGAAGTCTGAAATGCCAGGTTACTGGTTTTAAATCTGAAGGTTCAAGTCCTAAGTTTCAAATTCCAGTTCACAAGTCTCAAGTCCCAAGTTCCAAGTCCCAAACCTCAAGTCCCAAGTCGCCCTGATTCTCAAGTGTTAAGTCCCACGACCCAATAGTCTCGAATCTCATGTCTCAAGTCCGAGTCACAAGTTTTAAAGCTAAGTCCCAGATCGCAAATCCCACGTCGCAAGCCCCAACTCCCACGTCGTAAGTCGCGACTTCCATCACCCTCGTACATTCATACCTGCGTTTTGCTGATTCCCTTCCACGTTCCCGTGGATGTTCTTTACTATGTAGTTAATGGCTGTTTTAATGGTATTCCTACAGTCCTTGAAAGTCCCTGATTCTTGGTGTTGTAAGGCTTGTTCGCGACAAAATCTGGACACCTCAATTTTGCAATAAAACAAATTTACTAGAAGTTCAATCCATGAAACAATTTTAAATCATTTATGTGTGTATCGTTAATAATTATCAAACAAATTAACATTACTTATTTGGTCTGCATGAAAAATTGGCAACTTTGGAGTTTACCCTTGCCATTTATCTATAACTAGCTGACCCGACAAACTTCGTATTGCCACAAATTAACCTGTGTTGTACATAAATCATGAATCTCGGATGATCTTTGTCACAATCTCGAGTTTTGCAAGCCCCCCAGTGGGCGGCGCTTCCGACGGCGGGTCACCGGCAACACTCGCGACCGTCTCGTCCTGAATGATCTAGTGTTACTATAGATAGTTTTTGTGGTCTTGTATTGACTAATGTTTTATGGAAGAGTCTCGAATTTCTCGAGTTCGATTAGTTTTTGAGTTTCGCAAAAATTTCTGTTTTATTTGTATGAGAGTCCATATCCCCCTACCACAGGGGTGAGAGGTCTCTAACTATCGTAAAATAAATTCTAGACTCCAAAATCTCCCACATGCCAAATTTGGTTCCATTTGCTTGATTAGTTCTCAAGTTATAAGGAAATTTGCATTTCATTTGTATGGAACCCCACCCTCTTAAAGGGGAGACGGGCCATAACTCGCTTTCTAAAGAAGAGAGGGGTCTCAATTCACCATAGAAAAAAATCTTGCTTTCAAAACCACTTACATGTCAAATTTGGTTCCATTTGCTTGATTAGTTCTCGAGTTATGAGGAAATTTGTTTTTCATTTGTATAGGAGCCCCCCCTCTTAAAGTGGGGAATCCATAGAAAATATACCAAAGAAAATATTCTTGCCTACAAAAACACCCACATGATAAATTTGGTTTCATTTGCTTGATTAGTTCTCGAATTATGAGGAAATTTGTATTTCATTTGTGTAGAAGCACCCCCTCTTAAAGTTGGGAGGGGTCCTAATTCACCATAGAAAATATTTTTGCCTCCAGAAACCTCCACATGCCAAATTTGGTTCTATTTGCTTGATTAGTTCTCGAGTTATGAGGAAATTTGAATTTCATTTGTATAGGAGCCCCCCCCCCTCCTAAAGTGGGTAGGGGTCCCAATTCATCATAGAAAAAATTTTTGTCTGCAAAAACACCCACGTGCCAAATTTGGTTCCATTTGCTTGATTAGTTCTCGAGTTATGAGGGAATTTGTATTTCGTTTGTATAGGAGCCCCCCCTCTTAAAGTTGGGAGGGGTCCTAATTCACCATAGAAAATATTCTTGCCCTCGAAAACTTTCACATGCCAAATTTGGTTTCATTTGCTTGATTAGCTCTCGAATTATGAGGAAATTTGTATTTCATTTGTATAGGAGCCCCCCTTACTAAAGTGGGAAGGGGTCCCAATTCATCATAGAAAAAAATTTTGTCTCCAAAAACACCCACGTGCCAAATTTTGTTCCATTTGCTTGATTAGTTCTCGAGTTATGAGGAAATTTGTATTTCGTTTGTATAGGAGCCCCCCCTCTTAAAGTGGGGAGGGGTCCTTATTTACCATAGAAAATATTCTTGCCTTCGAAAACCTTCACATGCCAAATTTTGTTCCATTTGCTTGATTAGTTCTTCAGTTATGAGGAAATTTGTATTTCATGTGTATAGGATCCCCCCTCCTAAAACGGGGAGGGGTCTCAATTCATCATAGAAAAAATTTTTGTCTCCAAAAACACCCACATGCCAAATTTGGTTCCATTTGCTTAATTACTTCTCGAGTTATGAGGAAAATTGTGTTTCTTTGGTACAGGAGCCCCCCCTCTTAAAGTGGGGAGGGGTCCTAATTCAACATAGAAAATTTTCTTGCCCTCGAAAACTTTCACATGCCAAATTTGGTTCCATTTGCTTGATTAGTTCTCGAGTTATGAGGAAATTTGTATGGAAACCCCCCCTCTTAAAGGGGAGAGGAGTTATAATTCCCCTTATAAAGAGGGGAGGGGTCTCAAATTACCCTAGAATAAATTCTTGTCACCGAAAACACCCACATGCCAAATTTTGTTCTATTTGCTTGATTAGTTCTCGAGTTATGCAGAAATTTGTGTTTCATTTGTATGGGAGCCCCCCCTCTTAGTGGGGGGAGGGGTCTCTAACCATCACTAAAACCTTTCCTGGCCCCAAAAACCTCTACATGCAAATTTTCACGCCGATTGGTTCAGTAGTTTTTGATTCTATAAGGAACACAGGACAGACAGACAGACAGACAGACAGACAGACAGACAGACAGACAGACAGACAGACAGAAATCCTTCTTTATAGGTATAGATTGTTGCTTGTTGTTTGTGCTGGGACAGCTCTCTCTTCACCAAAGCCCAATACCGCTTGATGGGGCGAAATTCTGGACAGTTAGGTGGATTCGCCTCCTTCGATACAATATGGACTCCATTAGCATCATACCATTCCAAAACATCTTTGGCGTAGTGACAGGATGCCAAATCAGGCCAAGCAGCGAGGGTACATCATGGCTATGTAGGAACGGTAACAATCGTTTCTGCAAGCATTCTTCACGGTATATTTCCTTGTTAACCGTTCCCGTAGTGATGTAACTTTTGCTTGCTCGAACATAGCTGCATATGACCTGCCATACTAAATATTTTTTGGGGAACTTGGCTTTCTTCTTTGTCCTAAAACGCCATTCCGTTTCATGGCAGTGTAAAAAGAGATACCAGGAAACTGTTTAAAGTCTTCTAGGACATACGTTTCATCGTCCATTATAACGCATGGAAACTAAAACGTTAAATATTCGCGATAAAGCTTACGAGCGCGTGTTTCGGCCGTCGTATTTTGCTTATCATTACGGTTTGGCACAGTCCTCACCTTGAAAGACTTCATGCCTTGTCGTTGCTTAGAAGTGTGCACGAATGTTGGCGACATTTTTATTTTACGAGCAGTGGTACGTACAGAAAGATCTGGTCTCCTCCGTAATATTTGTTTTACCTTCGCATCCTTGTGGTGTGGTGGTTCTTCAGATCCGTTTTTGTTCCACTTCCCTTCTTACTAGCGGTTGTCAAGCGAGTATCGAACGATTTTAAAACACTGTGAACAGTGCTTGGAGGAAATCCAAGCTTTTTAGCAAGTTTTCTTAACGAGAGATCCGGATTTTCATTGCGACCGCACACAATTGCTTTTCGCACCTGCTCTTCTTTCGACGCCATTTTACGCTGAGCGCTTGTAATATAAACAAGTGTTATATTTTCAGAAAGAACAGACATACGTCTACCACTTTGCAAAATATTTCACTCATTGTTAATGTATTTCCGAAGCTGTGTGTGTTTAGGGGTGTCCAAATTTTGTCGCGAACAAGCCTTATAGGGATTTGTATCTGAAGAAGATTAAACGCATGCTCTTGAAGACTGCAAAGTCGATAAGTCTTTAACCTATTTCGTTGCTCAACTGGTGTGCGCTGATCCCTCGAATCATCGGTTTGTATTCCTCCTCCTGAACGGTTGCTCAAGTTTCCCTGCTGTCCCCATAATCTGAAAGTTCGAAAGTTGGTCATGGCTTACTACACTGTTTAATGAGTTTACCTGCAATTAGGTTGAAATTGGTTAAAATTATACTCAGATTCTGAATAGTTTTGCAATTCAAAAATTGGCAGGAGAAACTTGAAAGGATTTGTCAGAAAGAATAATTCAGTTATTTGTAACTGAATTAACCAAAATTAACTAATTTTGGTGGTTTGAGTGGTTTTAATCGAGTTTAGCTACATCTGACCTATTTGCAGGAAGACTCATTTAAGAGTGTATAATTGAAATCGAAAAACTTTTTTGTGTTAGAAAATAGATAGCTGGTTTCATTGTTAAAGTTGTAGAAAATGTAAAGGCAAACAACTTTGCTAAAGAAATGGAGTTTGTATCTCCACCGGATGCAAAGTTATATAGCGTTTTCTTTGGAAGTCCCTGAAAACTAGTGTTTCCTATTTAACTTTTGTTAGTTGCATGGTACAAAAATACATCGTTCCAGGCATTTATAGAAGTACTCAACACACACGCTTTTGCAGAAGACTGCAAACCTCTAGGACTTTTCGTTACAAATTTATTGCACATTCAAGCTAGGGTAGAATGGGGCGAGTAGAAATATGAAATCAGTGTTTCAACTTGAAGCTTGGTTCAAGTACACAAATTGGAAAACCGCAAATTGGGATTCATTTAGTTGATATTTTTTCTCGCAATCATAAATCAAAAGTACTGACCACTATACAAGTTTTGGCTCCTTACAATTGGACTTAAAGGGTACACTTCAAAAGTTATACCAAGTCAAAGTTCCAAATTGTTGCAAGTATTCCCGGATGACGGTATGCAATAACTTTGCAAGCGAAGCTCCTAGAGACTTGCAATCTTCTGTAAAAACAAGTGTGCAGGATTATGAAAAATAAAGCTTAGATATCCGACAACTTTACAAGAAAAGGCCATTGATATTTGTGACCTTTTGCAAAAACGTGGGTCATATAGAATGCAACTAACAACAGTTAAGAATGAAAAACCAATTTTTAAGAACTTTCAAAGAAAATGCACTATAACAGTACGCCCGATAGAGGTAGACATGTTATTTTTTCAACAAAGTTGCGTACTTTTCCATTGTCTAATGTCTACAACTTTACTGAAGAAACGATGGGTGTACCTCCTAACACAAAAACGTTAGTTTACTGCTTTTTACGAGAGTAAGGCATGACTAACTTTTAACACTTTCAGATTACGGGGAGTATTCATACGAAAAAAAGTTCCGAAGACACGCTATTGTTTAAATGAAGGGAAGTTTTTTGCTTTTTCTGATGTAACTAGTGGTAAATAACACTACTCTGAACATTCCTTCTTCGTACTGACCTTTCAAATATTTATTTTGTCGCGAATTATCCAACCAAAATCAACTATTATTTAGTCACTTAGTCACCAATTTTCACATGATCTGGGCTTTGGGCATCCAAACCACTTGAAATTTTAGACGCGAATGCACCGGAATGGTGTAAATCTTGAAATCTTGAAAACTATTCATCTGTGCTGCATAATGAGAAAACACCAAACTAATTTTCGAACAACTTTTCGGAAGACAGCTACATCTTAAATTACCTGCTTCACGAGATAGGGTGATTTTTATATTTTGGACAGGCGTTACGCGTATTCTATTTTGGACTTTAGTGGCCAATTGCAATAGAAATGACCAAAATAAGCTAAGCGTAACGCTTGTCCAAAATACATAAATCACCCTACAGCATATGTAATAAATGCACTTGTATTCTAGCGTATAGCAAGAAAATTCTATACTCTTGTTATCCATTCGGAACGACTTGATATGCTGAAAAAACTTTGCTGAAGACATCACACTTCTACATGGTTAAAGGCCGCTGTTCTACGTGAACTCCAGTAAAGTGGTTGGATCTACAATTATTCGAGACCATGACAACTGAAATAGTTGGAAGATTGTACCGTGCATGATCCGATGGTTTTTGTTAGCAACATCAATGTTTAAATGATGCAAATTCAATGTTTAAATATGGCCTGAATATTCTGTTAATTCAGTATACCTAGTCTGTAGTTTATTGTTTTGCTTGAAGTATGTTTAGATGGTTAATTATATATCATTTTGTGTGTGTTATTATCGCTATGCTTAGTATTAGTTATCTGCATGTTTTGATCTGTATCCTATAATGTCTATTTTGTTCTCTTCCCCCTTCCTTCTGTAATCGTTTGTAAACGTGCATGCTTTCACGCCCGTACATATTTGTATACAAAAACACTCCAAATCCTCGCTCAATTTCCAAAAACTCCCCATCCAACAACCGTCATGGAACCGCCGCCGCGTCAACCAACCCAACCCACACACGGATCGTTCGTAATGTACGCGCAATTTCTGGAATGATATCGCCGTTTCACCATCGGCCGTGCCGTGCCATGCCGTGGTCGATTCCCATGGCAACATCATTCCACTACTGGGCGCCCATCTACGGTCGGCTCGTCCGTCTGATGGATATATCGATTTCAATCAATCAATTATCTACATCACCGTGGCAAATTTGATGACCGCCAACGCTTGGCTCGGAACGCGGGATTATGGCGCGTGCCAAAACCTGCCGCATTGTTGTGGTGGCTAATGGGCCTGGCTGGTTGCTGACTGCTGACTGCTGGCTGGCCGGATGATGGCGGTTTATTGCGCGCCGTCTCAGACGTGGACGAAGAAAGCGAAACCGATCTGGCGATCGAACGAAAATCGCGATCTTCCAAGTCTCCGGATTCGGGCTTCCGAAGCAATCGGACCTCCGCCGATCGGAAGGCGTCAAGTAAGTACATTGGCATGGTCTGTCTGGTTGTTTGATTTTGCTATGAGGAATCACTTTCGTTTAAAAAAATTGAACTTGCATTTTAAATTAAAGAGCTATGATTCGATGTAGCTTTCGGTTTCATAGTGGTTCCTTATGGAAAAATATTTAAAGTAAAACCTGTTTGATCTGTAACTTGCCGTAGAATGTGTTTAGTAATTTGCTGTATTTCCCTTTGTTTTCGCATGCTATCACCTCCTGCTCATACGATTTGCACCTTGTTTGTTGGGTATATTCGTCTCCGTGTGTGCATGTTTGTGATACATGTGTATATTTCACGGGTGCAACATTTCTCACGCACCACCCACCCGCCCACCGCATCGCTGTGAATCTTCACCGAATCATTTTTGCTACCATGTAATGCAATGTTGTGCCTCCGTGTGCTATCGTGCTACCGTGTGCGCTTGTCTTCGCTCTTACATACATCCTGTCGCTCGTGAAGGCACGTCCACCGGCTCGGATCTGTACTGGGAAGCAACCGGACGACGGAGAAGCTCAGGTAATTTCATGATCTACTTCACTTCACTGTAGCATACTGCACAGTTTTACTGCTGGGTAACAGGTAAACCTCAATATTTTGGCTGCAGAGCAGTCTGATTGGTTTGGGTTTTGCTTTTCAATTTGTGTTGATTAAAATAACATGCTTCAACTGTAACGCTAAGTTTCATGTAGCTTAATGCATGCCGTCAATAATGTAATTTGTAATAACTTCACAGGATGTAGGTGCTTGTAGAGCAGTAAGTTATTCTATCCAACTGGTTTCGTATCCGAATGCAGTTATCATTTTCAAACCCACATGGGTCGCATTAGTAAGCATTAGAAAACATGCTCCTCGTGCAGACGATTTGTTCTCAAAATAGTAATCTGACTGTAAATTTAACAACTATCTAGACTTACACGATGGCAAAGGCTATTAATATTTTACATATATTGAATGTGTGGGAGTTTCGGTCAAATGTTGAAGATTGTTGATTAACATACCGTTGTTTATTAGGTGCTTACATGCTAATTTTCCATTCGTCAAACCATATTAAGCTTTTTATGTAACCATAAAGCACGCTCATCCTGAGTTAGTTCTTTTCAACAACTGTTTCCCGATGCCTTTTGTAAGTAATATTGCACTGCTGACATTTAGCAGATGGCATTATAATCACTCAATTTGTCTTCGGATGCGGTCCACACGAACTTACCAATCAATCCAGTGCGACCGTTCGGATTTCAACAGAATATTTACATAATTATTCACTATGACCAAACAGTCATTTCGTACAATCACACTTCGTTGTTTACATTATTGGGTAAAAATGATTTATTCTCAGAACATTTTACCAGTAGGAATAGGATTGTAAACTTAGCGACTCCGAAAGCTACCTGGTGACAGTTCTAAGAAATCACATAAAGTGTAGATTTGTTATAAATGTCAAATGGAAGTGGGAAAATGCGTGGAAGTTTCCCAACAAAAGTTGGATTAACATACGGTTGTTTATTGGGCATATTAATCTTCCACTCTTCAAACCATATTGAGGTCTTTGTGAAACCATAAAGCACATCTTAAATTAATAAATCCTTTCAATATGTTTCCTCGGGCTTTTATATGGAAAGTAGTGCTCAATTGAGGCTTGGCAGGCAGCTGTCTGTATAATCATTTGGTTTGTCTTTGGAGAGGTTTCATGGATTTATCGAATCGGCCATGTGTGATCTCTTCGGATTCGGCAGAACATTTGCATATTTACTATTTAGTAAGTAAAGTATGTTATACATATACATCGCACAGTCGATTTATGATTTTAAGCCTCGTCTTACTTTTTTGATAGAGTATACAAAACGAAATTTAAATTAGCATTTATTTGGTGAGTGTTATAGCTGAATCTGCGTATTTAGATAATTTAAACGTTTCCTTTCAATTCTTTTTTGCTTCGTACAGCATGTGCAAAATGATAAGAAATAAAGAAATCAAAGCTATCAGAACGATAATTTAGTAAATGGATTTTCTCTAACAAGCCCAGAATATTTTCTGGTGAACACTGACATATAATTTACTTGTTTTACGCATAATTTAACAAACTTGTGGGTATTTATCAACGAAAAATTACTTCAAATTATTTTGATATTTTGATCACACGATTAAGAAAGAATAGGGTTGGGAAGGGTAGGGTATTGTCGTTATCGTCGGGCCACTGTTATGGTCGGGCCATCACGATTTTACAGTTTTAGTAACTCATGATATCTATGATACAACCATTGTAAAACTTCTTTCTGTGATAGCTAACTTTTCACAATATTGTGAGTTTCAATTGTGTATTCAAAACACCCGTACTGAATTCAGTGACTAAATCTTACAAAAAAAGTTTTCCAGGCGCAATGAACTTTACTTCAAGAAGTGATTCATGAAATGCAATTATCGAGATAAATTTTGAAAATGTATGAAATGTGTTGTGTTGCACACGAAGACTATAGAAAATTCCCCTTCAGTAAGGTGTTTGGGAAGGCTAAGGTGAAATACTAGAAAAGCGCTATTTGTAAAGGTCTGGCCACTTGAGTAGTCATGATTGGGCCACCATAATTTTAAGCGCAGAAGCGCAATAATCGCTAGAGAATGTCAGTCACATAAAATGTGATGAAATAAAGCAAAATTAATACGATAAAAACCTAGTTTTTTGTTGTTATTTTCATTGGAGTTGTACACTTTGGAAAAGGCGATTGTAGCAATATGGATTTTACAAGATCGCCAAAATTTCGCAAAAATGCAATTAGAAATAGGGTATTTGTACCTATATGAGTCGTTGTTCTCGGAATTCATTCTTTTCATGTCTTTATATAGAATTTCAATACGTATGTCGTAATTCCTTTTGAAGCGAAAGTTATGGGCGAATTCCAAAACGTGGCCCAACCACGACGACACTCCCCTACATTTTATGTAACGAAATAGCTTCGTTCTCTTTTATCAATGTTCCTTCCTCAATGATGAATTAGCCCAGGAAACTAAAATAGATGTTCAATGTATGTACATGTATATGTATGTATAGAACTACCACCTATTTCAGCAGAACCAACCCATCTCATAGCAGTGGGCTGTCTTGACAAAGGCAATTGTACAAACTTAAACTTTGGTCCCGTTTGCCAGCTTCTAAAAGAAGGGCAAAAGGGGAATTGGTCGGCAAGCGACATCATTTACACGTGCCAGAATAGCCCTAATAGATGGGGAGTGAGAAAATCCCGCTGATTATCCAATCTAATATGTTGTTAACCAAACCAAATTAACCTTAGAAAGTTGACCACTTCACTCCCGCCAAGCACACTGCTTTAAAAATGTACCCTGTTGGTCCCTTCCACCTCTTGATGTAATTATCTTTATGTAATCTAGTGATGTTAAAATTTTATTGATATTACTTACTCCGCTCTTTGATTGCTCTTATTTATTGCCTTTGGGTATGTTGGATAAGCTGTTACGTTACATGATATATTGCGCTACTAGTGTAATTATTGTATTATGTAGTGTATTTAATGAAAAATTATGAACAAACACGAAATAGTTCAATTAAGTTTGTATGTAAGGTACCTCGGGGCAAGTGGAAATACGGGGTAAGTGGAAACCGAGCTCATAACTCCCTTCTACCTCATTTTCTCCATCTGATCCTATCTAGAAATGAAAGATACAACTCCAACATTAAAATCATAGATTGTTTATAATTGGCATTCCTAACACCAACATTGAACTTTAAATTTGAGCATCATTTTCAATTTGCGTTGTAAGTTGGACGCATCTTTCTATAAATAGTAATTTGATCGCAGGCTTTTGTAAAAGTACATGTTTTTGCAACAGTAGGTATACATAATTAGTGTATTAACGAGTGCCACACGAAAACTAGTGGTATAATTTGACAAATGGCGTTAAATACAGGGTGTTAGGTAGCTTAATGCAGATATTTCAGGGTGATCAGGATCATATTTGATGAAAAATCTTTCTACGCATATGGTCAAATCTCAATTGTTACAGAGTTATTGAACATTTTCAGTTTTCGGTTCTCTTTACCTTAAATTAGCTCTCATACAAAAACTATGCTAGCTAGCTCAATTCTGTTACTTTAATTCGAAAGCTGAGAAAGTTTTGTGCTGAAAAATTGACTTAAAGAGGAGGTTTAAACCTCCTACTTCATGAGATTTAAAAACTTTTTAGAAGTAAAAACTTTTGAAATAAGGGTTTCTCAAGGCATTTTTGCATCGAATTTCTCCTAAAAATGTGTGATAAAACTCATTGCTTTTATTTACCAGTACATACCTAGTACCGTTCTTACCGCCTACTTAGCTTCGAGGTACGATGCTGGTCTAACAAGCCAGTCGTCGCATATTCGAATCTCGGCTAGACGGTGCTTGCTTAATAGAGTCAGTAGGATCGTTACACTGGCCCCGTAATTTTCCTGTATTCTAAACAGCCGGCTGCGAAGTCTGTCGATAAAGAAGGGTAATGTCTAATGACGGTTTAAGCCCACGACTTTGCTTTTAGTACCGTTCTTTGACTTAAAACGTCTATCTGTTTTAGTTTTATTGCAATATGGTTTTGGGTGTTGAATTGGTATCTGAAAACAGCTCGAACTTTTACATACCACATAGCACACTAGATCAACGCTTGCGACGGACACGGTAAGTAAACACAAATGCAGAAGTGTTCCCTGGTCATTTTGTTGCACAATGATTTTAATTCAAGGACGTCTATGACAACCCACCGTTGCTTCCACGAGGCTTCTAGGGAAGCCTCAATCTCATTAGCAAGTGGCGTCAGCGATTGACCATAAAATTTTGCGAATCGAGCGAGCGTGCTGAACCGGGTAAAAATGCATCCTTTCTACACTACAGGTTCAAGAGCTGTTGCCTACGAATAAACCTAAGCGGATTGAATTTTGCAGGATTATGCAAGCAAAAGTGGAGGCCAGAGATGATTCCTCCTCAGAATAAAAAAAGAGAAGAGAAAAATTCACACTTTACTCAGTCGCGATTTATGTTGCTCCATTTTGTTTGAACTTTTCTCTTTTTCACTGATCGCGATTGCTCAGCAACCTGCTCATTGTTCTTCTTATTGAGGAATAAACTGATCAACAAAGTGTTAATACACTTTTCGACTGCCCGTGATATGGCACAAAAAACTATTTAGTCTTCTCGCAGCGGCAACAGTGCAAAAAATGTTGTATATGACGATGGTGGATGATAGATATGGCAACAATGTAATTCCCGTGCCGTTGCTTGCTTAAGTACGAGCGATTTCGAAAGTTTCTCATTTTTCGCACAATGAGAATCTAAAGTTTGTTTATATTTCTCTTTATATTTGGTCTATTTCTCATTTCGTGGATGTATTTCTCATTTGTGGCAGCAGTTCTGCTCGTTGTGTTGAATGAAAAAAGTTGCATTTTTTGCACTGCACAATGAGTGAGGAATTGGCAAGCCTGGTGGAGGCGATTCCTAAATTTCTGAAAAACATTGTTGTTGCTGTTGTTGTTTTTCATACGTATCAGACTGTGTTCATCGCATGCGGTAATCTAGTGTGTTATGCGTGGTGTATGAATTCGAGCAGTTTTCAGATACTATTTCAACACCCAATACGATACGTATATAATCAGATTGCAACGAAACTAAAACAGATTGGCGTTTTACCTCAAAGAACGAATTGGAAAACGATATCAGTGCTTTAAATTGGTGAATAGCTGCAATCAGTTTTATCATACATTTTTAGGAGAAATTCGATAAAAACGCCTTGTGAAACACTTATTTCATAGTTTTTTGCTTCTAATAAGTTACTAAATCTCATGAGGTAGGAGGTTTAAGACCAATTTACAGCACAAAATTTTCTCAGCTTTCGAACGAAAGTAACCGAAGCTAGCAAGCAAGCTGAGCAAGCTAGCATAGTTTTTCTACCAGAGCTAATTTAAGGCAAACAGGACCGATTATGACTCAAGCTAGCTGAATAAAATGTTCAGCAAAGTTAAAGAACATTAAATTTTAAGTAACGTTGCCAAAGAAATTAAAGTTCTATCTCTTATGGTTGATGGGCTGGAGCTATTTAAAGTTTTTTGGTCGGGGTAGACCTAAAAAATCTGTTTTTTCTTTATATCTTCTTTCGTGTTTATTTCGTGAAGGCAAATCTTGCCTTCTGAGCACTTTCACACACATGGAAAACGCACATTTTGTTTGAAGGATTCAAGTTGCTATCTCCTTCGGTTCCGAAGCTACAGGCATTTTTTCTAAAAAAAATATGGGTTTTTCAAATGTCAATAACGTAAAAACTGCTCAAAAGCAGCAAATCAAATTTTGTATAAATGTTTAGTAATATATTGGCCTCCGAAATTAATTGAGATCACATCGGTCCAGGTCGGCCCTTTTTTGCTAGACCGTATTGAATAATGAAGTAAAAGTTACCGGTTTACTTACCAAAATCACCCTTTTTACGAAAAAAGAATGGATTAAAAAACGAAAATAAGTCTATCTATCTATTTCTGCTTTTATGTAGATTTCTCAAATCGAGTTTATTGTGGCGATACCATTAGAGTACAATTTCTGGGTTAGAGTCGTTAGAAAACAAGACCGGAAAAGTCAAAAAACAGCGATGAAAATTACTTGAACCAATGATTTTGACTTCGACTGGTAAAGTACAAAATAACGGCAATGTGGCGATAAAATAACAAAATATTCCCCTTTTGCGAAAGACTTGAGTTACTGCAAAACATTGTGTAGAGAGATTTCAATTACTTGAAAATTTCCAAAAATTAAAATATCTCGCGAAGGCCCGCTTTAGCATTCCCTCATTTCTTAAATCCGTATTCCTTCCAAGTTTATTATCTTTGATAATATTTTAAACCACCAACCAGATTCTGAACCTGCGATAAATTCTGGACCACTTTTTTATCAAATTTTGTTCCAAGTTTTGTAACATTTTGTAACAAATTTGGATTATATTTTGGACCTTTTTTTTGATCCGATTTTGGATCTGAAGCAGATCTTGGGCCACCATTTTTTGATCGATTTTCAGGTGAAACGGTACTGAATGCCAACATGGTCGGATAGATGGCACCCATAGCCTCACATGGACGTCATTTTTCCGGCCATGTTGGGATTCAGTACCATTTTACCTTCAAAACACCAACCAGATTTTAGATCAGGTTTTGAATCAAATTCCGGACATTGACCATATTTTGAACGTAGATTAGATTGCGAGCTTCATTTTTTATCAATTTTTACATTTGTTAGAGTATAACAAAGGTTTAAAAATTGGTCGAAAAATACGATGTTGCATGTACCAATCAATAAGCTTCGACGAATTGAGCAATGTCTGTGTGTGTGTGTGTGTGTGTGTGTGTGTGTGTGTGTGTGTGTGTGTGTGTGTGTGTGTGTGTGTGTGTGTGTGTGTGTGTGTGTGTGTGTGTGTGTGTGTGTGTGTGTGTGTGTGTGTGTGTGTGTGTGTGTGTGTGTGTGTGTGTGTGTGTGTGTGTGTGTGTGTGTGTGTGTGTGTGTGTGTGTGTGTGTGTGTGTGTGTGTGTGTGTGTGTGTGTGTGTGTGTGTGTGTGTGTGTGTGTGTGTGTGTGTGTGTGTGTGTGTGTGTGTGTGTGTGTGTGTGTGTGTGTGTGTGTGTGTGTGTGTGTGTGTGTGTGTGTGTGTGTGTGTGTGTGTGTGTGTGTGTGTGTGTGTGTGTGTGTGTGTGTGTGTGTGTGTGTGTGTGTGTGTGTGTGTGTGTGTGTGTGTGTGTGTGTGTGTGTGTGTGTGTGTGTGTGTGTGTGTGTGTGTGTGTGTGTGTGTGTGTGTGTGTGTGTGTGTGTGTGTGTGTGTGTGTGTGTGTGTGTGTGTGTGTGTGTGTGTGTGTGTGTGTGTGTGTGTGTGTGTGTGTGTGTGTGTGTGTGTGTGTGTGTGTGTGTGTGTGTGTGTGTGTGTGTGTGTGTGTGTGTGTGTGTGTGTGTGTGTGTGTGTGTGTGTGTGTGTGTGTGTGTGTGTGTGTGTGTGTGTGTGTGTGTGTGTGTGTGTATCAGATTTTAACTAGATTCTGGATCAAATTTTGAACGACATTTTTGATCGGATTTTGACCAGGTTTTGGATCAGACTTTGGATGAGGGTTTGGACCCAGATTCTAGGCCTGGTCTAGAATCCATAGTGGAACGGCTTCAGATTCTGGACCACATTTTTCATCAGATTGTGGATCAGGTTTTGAACCAGGTTCTAGACCTGGACTAGATTGATTACATTTTTATCAAATTTTGTTACAGATTTTGTAAATAAACAGATTTGAACTAGATTCTGGATCACATTTTTGGTCAGATTTTAGACCAAATATTTGACCACATTCTGGACGAAAACCAGGGGTGACATATTGCGATTTTCGTTTCGAGTGATTTTGATTCGTTTCGACCACGTTAAACAAATGGGCGAAACGAACCAAAATCACTCGAAACGAGAATCGCAATGTCACCGCAGATTTTGGACCCGGATCTAATTCTGAACCTGAACCCGAATTAGATTCACATTTTTTAGCAGTTTCTAGTTATAAATCAGATTTTGAACCATATTTTGGATTCGCTTTTGAACCAGATTCCAGACCAGGATCATATTTTGGACATGCACTACATCGTAGGCTACATTTTTTAACAACTTTTGTTTCAGATTTTCGTGCAGATTTGGACTTGATTCTGGTCCAAATTTTTACCAACTTGTCATCAGATCAGACTTTGGATCAGATTTTAGATTGTATTTTAGACCCAGATTCTAGACCTGATCTTCTGGACTTGCATCAGATTCTGTACCATTTTTTGGTTCACATTTTTATCAGATTTTGGACCCCAGTTTTTTATAAAATTTTGGAACTCATTTTTTATTAGATTTGGACCCCAGTTTGGATAATATTTTGGACTACATTTTTGATGAAATTTTGGACCAGATTTTCTACCTGTACCAGAGTGACGGCCTTACTCTGGTTCTGGACCACATTTTAATCAGATTTTAGGCCAGAAACAAACTTGGGTCCAGATTCTGGGATTGGAACTTAATGTAAACCAGATTTTTGAACTCATCAGATTTTGATCAGATTTTAAATCACCAACCAGATTTTGGGTCAGGTTTTAAACCAGATTGTGTACCTGGATTGCGAACCAATGTCTAATTAACTTATTTAACTTTGGAACAGATTTAACCTAGATTCTGGACCACATTTTGTACTACATTTTTGATTGCTGGCCATTTTTGGACAAGATTCTGAACCTCCATCGGGTTCTGGTTCAGATTTTGGACCATATTTTTGCTAAATTTGGACCCGGTTTTGGATAACATTTTGGACCATATTTTTGATCACATTTTTGATCAGATGAGGGACCAGATTGTGAACCCCATTCTGGACCAAGACTAGATTTTAAGCATAGACCAGATTCTAAATCATATTTTTTATCAGATTTGGAATCAAATTTTGGACCAGATTTTCAAATTCTTCCAGATTATAAACCAGAGTTTGGATAACATTTTTGATCTAAAACCTGATCTGAACCAGTAACCAGTTCTTCGATCTGATTTTGAACCAGATTCTGAACGCAGTCTATATCGTAAATCATATTTTTATCAAATTTTGTTCAAGATTTTGGAACAGATTTGGACTAGATTGTGGACTATATTTTGAGACCAAATTTTAAATTAGTTCTAAGATTTTTATTTTTTTACAATTACAACTGATATGCATGATTCGTATAACTTCCTATATCCAGTACTTCGCTACACTCGAGATTATCTTACTTTTGTCGACCCCAACTGCACCCTACGGTGCTGCATATGGCATCACTTGACAAATTGTATACTTCTTGCTATTTAATAGAAACAAGTCGCTATTTCCATAATTTAGTAACACTATTTTGAATGCATATAGATATAGTCCGACAGGAAATATCCCATTAGGTATTTGAGCTCTGTGCATTGATGCAGTAGCATTTCAAAGATGAAAATTCGACTGATTTTGTGGGGAATTCTGGGCTGATTTGGGTTAATAGACTCTCTCGGAGACTCCGTGACAAAAATGCATTTTATGTTAGTTGTTTATGTTCGTTAGTAGCAGAATTTCCGACGAAACCAGGAACTGTCAGCTTGCGCGCAATAGCAACAAAACAAAAGTCCCATACGGCCCTAGTGCGCGCTGGTGGTCAGCCAAATGTAAAAAAATAAACAAAAAATATATCGTTCTTTGTCACACGAGACCCATCAATGCATAAGACAAAATTTTACAACCGCAAATTAAGCTGAAGACTATTTTTATATAAATAAATTGAATGATTTAATGCTTCAGATACTACATGTCATAAAGTACAAAAACTGATATTATTTGAAAATCACATGGAAACGCGATATGCACGTACTATATTCTGTATGGTTCTCATGAACAATGTTTTAATCTTTTATTACCCAACAAAATAATAAAATCGGCCTTAAAATTAATGAGTGATATATTTGTGAAAATACAAAACTGTCGTATATATTGTTTTGCACTCTAATCACGAATTTTTTTTATGAACTAATACATATTTTGAATAAGATTGCGGCAGTATTAATACTTTTTCGCATAATATCGCCGCGGTTGCATGAAAACTTCACATATGTAGAAATCTACATAGAGAAAGAAATTTGTATGTTTTTTGCATTCCAAAAAAATAATTATTTTTATTCTATTCAAAATGACAAAAATATGCTGCCTTGCTGAACCTTGAAAAAAATGAAATCCAAGGTTTATAATATTTACGAAAACTGATTAATATTGGGGGTCATAAAATGCTTGTTGCGCCATCAGATCAGTACCCTATTCTTTTTGCTGTGCTATTTAGGTGTGTCACCACCACTATTACCTTGTATCATGCGTCTCCTCCATTGACTCTCATTTTCATACAAATTTCAATTTAAGTTTCCTATATGAGTATTGCTGAAACACAGTGAAGTTGCTGATCGATAGGACTACTCTAAGGTTTCCTTGTCAGTTCGTCGTACCTTATTGATCGGCTCTCCGGTCCTCTGATCAACATCGTGTTTTTCAACAGATTTCCTTTTCATAGTGTGTAAGATGATAGTAGCAATGGAGACGCATGGTTTTTTTGCTGTTATGTCCAATGAAGTGGTTATTTTTGAACCGAAACTAGAAATATTTACTTCCCTGCCAGAAAAAGTGAAAATAAGGCATGGTAATTCAGTTAGATATTAATCGTATGCTAAAGATTTGTTTAAAATTTTGATTATTATAAATAAAGAACAAGATATTGACAAGATAAAACGTTTTTGGGTCACAGCTAAATTACCTCTCGCTATTTCCAAGGCTTAATGTTATCAAGACATACACAACAGCGTAACAAAATAACAATATAATGTATGTTGTTGTGTGCTTATATAATATTTTTTTAATTATTCGTTGTCTCTTGACATTATCTACGTGTAGATTTAAGTTTACGTCATGGATATCGTCATGGTCCTTAACAGTCGATGCAATATCGAACCGAACTAATATTCTCTCACCAATAACGATTAACACCTTCGCCTGCAATGATATAGCTTGCTGTTGTTCGAATGTTTACTCGAGTTCGAAGTACTATATACTAAACCCCAGATGCGGCGAAAGCATAATATTTGCTTTCCAATCCAATCACACGCAAACTTGCTCCCATAAACGTTCCCGCTCGGTCGGTCGGTATCATGACAATGACATCATCTCCTTTCGCTTTCGTTTCCCCTCTCTTCGCAGATCAAGGTGTTGTCCTGACAACCGATACGGACAGTTTCATCATCGGTCAGCGCGTTTGGGTAGGTGGTCTCCGGCCGGGACAGATCGCATTCATCGGTGAGACACATTTTGCGCCCGGCGAGTGGGCCGGTGTGGTTCTGGATGAACCGAACGGCAAGAATGATGGATCGGTGGCCGGAAAGCGTTACTTCCAGTGTGAACAGAAGAAGGGAGTCTTCTCCAGGCTGACACGGCTAACGAGGGACCCGTTGCCGGGTGCCGCCGGTAGTGGCGCATCCAGTGCCACTGGAGATACTTCGATGGATCACAGTTTCAGATCGCTCACGTCACCGATGCGATCCGGCGCGGTGTCCCCCACACATAGCGTGTCCAGCTTTGCGTCGAAGTCGCCGGCGATGGGAAGTAAGTTTGAATGCTTTAAGGTTAGAATCTGTTGCGAAAATTGATGTTAACGTTATTGTTTTTCAGAAGCGGCAACACTTACGGTCGGGGATCGTGTTATAGTATCTTCCGGATTTGGCTCTCGCCCTGGCATTTTAAAGTATCTTGGAGAAACACAGTTTGCAAGCGGAAATTGGTGCGGGGTTCAATTAGATGAAGCCAGCGGCAAAAATGACGGTTCCGTTGATGGGATCAAGTAAGTTAAGAAAAATCTCCAAACAATGTTGCGGTTTAACTTAATCGTTTTTCCAATTTTTCCTACAAAACAGGTACTTCGACTGCCCCGACAAGTATGGAATTTTCGTCCCAATCGCTAAGGTCACACTATCGCCGTCGGCCCGCAAAACGCGTCTGTCCCGGTCCGGCTCCAAGGAATCGCTGACTTCAGTCGGAACAATGAGCTCCATCGCAACTACGGCCACATCGAGACTTCGCATGAGCGCTCAGGTATCGCTGGAGGCTTGGTAGAATCTTTAGGCCGCCCATTCTTTTGCGGCACCGTCAAAATCATGCCCGTTTTGCGTGCGCTTAGCCATCTGCAAGCTAGCAAGCGATTTTCAATTAACTTTTGTTTTGTCGTTCACTAATCCCAAGTTTCGAATTTTGGCTTTCCTCGTCCCACCCAAAACCAAAAAAAAAAGAGAATGTCTAATAACCGAAGTTTGCCTAAAACAACGCGCTAACTTACTAACACAATTTGTCCTTTTCCTTGCCGAATCCTGTATTTACAGAGGAAATCAACCGTCAACAACGCAACAGTACCTTCGACGCCGAAAGCTTCCTTCTCGCTGCAGGTAGGCACTGAAATGCTTATGTTTTTTATTTCCATATATATATCTACAATTGTTGACAGTGTTGCTTAGAGAGAGTGTTAACTGTTTTTTAGTGGACAAAATACGACACCACCGCCACCCCCCGAGCACTAACATAACTAGCCATACTAATCGATCAGTTTTTTGTATGGTTTGTAAATAAAGAGCTTTGTGTGCTGTAATTTTGTTTTTAGTTTTTATATTTGGCTAAACATCAATATTTTGATTATATTATTGTTCATTTTTTTGGTGACAAAATGGAGCTTTACAGGTTATCATACAGCAGTCAGATAGTTTTAGCTATGTCTGACAAAACTGACCAGCAAGAACATTTATCTAAATGAGACAAGCTTTTAAGCTGAGTGTGTTTTTCTAAACATGTTTCTATGATACGAATTTCTCGTCGAATCGTAACATTCGGGTTACTTATTCGCAAATCTTACTACAAAACTTCGTTCAATTTTCTAAAATAATTTTCAATAAAATCCATCATCGCTAAATAGTTAACAGTTTTCAAATTATCTGCTAGATTTTGAAAGTACTTTCGAAGTCGTACCTCCGTAACATCGGTTAGATTATTCTCTAGATTATTTACAAGTTTAATCAATTTTTCCTGCTCTTCCACCGTGCTCGATTGGTCTGCCATGCATAGGATTGCCGCTCTAATTTGTTTTCCTCCGAGTAAACGTTTCGCTATCGTACCGTTTCCTAACAGTTCCATCACGGCACCGAATTGTTTACAGACAAATCCGTCCTCCATGCCGGTTACAAAACTATCGAATAGGTCCCACCATGTATCGTCGTCATCCAAGCTCGCCTTATGCACCTCTACGATTAGCTTCGTTAGGTGATCCGGTCTGTCGGAACACGCAATCACCGATAACAGTTCACGTCCTTCTTCTTGACTAGCAGCATCCAGGAACTGTCTTATCAGCCAATTGAATTCCAATTCGCTGGAATTCCGTTGCCCAAAGCAGAAAACTGTCTTGTAATCCATCGTTCGAATTGACTTGTTATTCAAAACAGCTTGCTTAAATTCTATTTTTGCTCGATTAAGGCACTCTTCATTGTCCATTAAGCAGGACAGTTCGGTGATTGTTTTACGAAGTGAGAAAACATCGGAAATAAGATTCTCACCTGTTACCATAATGCTCCTGTAAAACGGTTCTATCAGATACCTGAAAAAGGCCTTTAAAATATCGTTTAAAATGAATCATCCTATCATATTTTTTTTTGTAATTACCTTGACTTGTTTGCCATATTCGGAAGCAATTAGTTCCGTACAGAAATAGTTGAAAATATCCACAGCAGCCTGCCATACTATATTTTCCCGCTCGTCTCGAAGAGACGTCATCAATCCAAGCATAATTGCGATATCCACTTTATTCTCCAGAGACAGGTAGAAGGCATCGTTCAGCAGCTGCACTCGATTCAGTCGATGTATGCTGGACACATTCTTCCGGAGGGCTTCGATAATCATCTGCCAGTTTCGTTGGTCGTAGTTCACCCGATAGACTCCAAACTGCTGCTTATTGAAAACAATCCAGTCATCGGCGGAGGCCTCCACCGTAATTTTGGCGGCTTGCTTCGTCAACCAGTGCACGGGACCATGTTTCTCAAAATGCTCCGTAGCATAAGCATAATCGTACGGAATCACCCAAAGATTACTTTCCACACACGATTCCATTCGTTGCTGGAAAATTATCACTTTTTGGTTGCGATATAATCGTCGCACATTTAATATTGGCGATCCTGCCAGATTCACCCATGAATCGAAGACCTGCTTGACGGTATGCGTTGCGGGAAACGCCTGGTCCTGGTCACTGGTCCCTAATACCAACTCCAGCTCGGCGTAAAAATCTTCCGGCGTCACTGAATCCAGCGCTCGGTGCTTTAGAAAATTCTGCACAACCAATTGCCACCTAGCGTCTCCGACCACCAGCCGAAACATGTTCAACACTGCCGCCGGCTTCTGATAGGTTGACACAACATCGACTTGCTCGATTTCTGCATTATTGGAACAATTTCGAACAATTGGCGGTCTGTCGCTGGAATCTTGCAACCCAAGCTGTAAAACCTTCAAATTAAAAAGATCCATAAAAGGTTCCGCCGGATAGGCTAGCTGCAGAATGTAAAGTTCGTACAACGTGGCGAATCCTTCCTTAAGCCATACATAGCTCCACCAGGCTGGTGTTACCAAATTCCCGAACCACTGGTGCGTTAGTTCATGGGAAATAATCTTCAATATTTCAAACCGCTGCTGTCGGTCGGCCTGCTGGTTCGCTGGATCAAAAAGGAAAAACTTTTCCTGGTAGAAAATCAATCCCCAGTTCTCGGATGCTTGCCATTGGGTTGCTATGGGAACGATAAGATGCGTTAGCTGCGGCATCGTTTCGCTGTACGGCAGTCCGGTGTATTCGTCTAGAACCTTGAGCATGCGTGCGGCAGCTTGCATGGAGAAGCCGGTATTTTCCATCCCTTCTGCTCGAGCCACCACCGTTTGGATTCCTGCAGTTCGGTGAGCAAAGCCGGAAACCATGAAGGCCAGTAGATACGTAGACATTTTAGGCGTTTGACGGAAGTGTGACACTACGTAATCCGTGTCGTACGGAAGCTGTGCCGCTAGGGGCATGTTGGAGGTAGCGATCTGTGATTTGTGATGAATGATAGAAACGTTGAAGGTTGCCTTCAAGGATGGTTCATCGAAACAGGGAAATGCTCTCCGTGCATAAATTGGTTCGAAATGGCTAGCTATGTAGTATTGTCGATTGTCGCTGCTGTCGTTGTAATCCCTCAGGAAAATACCGTTAATATCTTCCGTTGCAGTTCCGTTGAAATTGATGTCCAGCATATAGGTTTCGCTAGGTAAAAAATCGTCACAATTGACAATTAGTTGTTCACTATCACGCACCAACATTACCGATGGTTGTTTAAGCTGTTCACTTTTTGTCCCATCAATAGTCTTATACAAACGAACACCCTGTACAATGTGATTAACGGAATGAACAACAATCTCTTTGGTTGTTTGCACGACATCAAAAAAGATCTGCACCGATCCTTCATAGCTGCTGTTTCCTGTGTGGCCTTCCGTCCTTAGTTGAAGATTGTAATGGATGGGAATGGTTCCATTCGGTAGACGATAGTTCCTGTCACGCACGGCCGGATCCTTGATTTCGAGCTGCGTGGCAGAAACGACAATAATTAACGCCACTGCGGCCAGCAGCAGCAGCAGCATCCGCACTGTGGCGAACATGTCTCCTAGCAGAGCAAACTTGAACTGATGACGTTCTCGGCGATTATTACGGTAGTCAAGTCCATTCACAACATAGACAGAGGATCGAATTAGCAAAATACTGATATGGTGAACGTAAAAAGCGCTATATGAGACTAATATAATTTTTTGTTATCACCAATCATGACGTAGTCCTGGTTATTCTGTGCGGTTTATTTTATGTTTCGTTCGTAAAATATATTTCCAGGATAGAAAAAGACATTTATTTTTTTAATGACTCATTACTCGAACGTGTTTGCAAATTATTCCCTTTGTATTTAACTGTTCGGCTTCCCACGCTTGCTTTTCCGGATATCAATAATGCTTGATGTCGATTTTAATCATAAATTTTGCCTTTTTAATGTTAATATTGAAAACCTTCATTTTTTGTAACGATAATGTTATAGACAAACTCGCAGTTAAAGTTGTAATAATTTAGCTACAGTTAATAACAAAATTACGACATACAATTTTGTTTCCGTGTAGACTCACTTCCCTTCCATTGCTAATGTGGTTGTAGAATCATATTGGATGGGAGAAATAATGCGCGGCTGCGGTGAATCGAAAATAATGACATGCGTTCCGCTCTTCGTTCGCAATCTCTGGAGAGACTGATGCCATTCTTACACCCCTAAACAGATCGAGTACAACAAAGTATTGGTGTTACTATGCAGCTGACTGATTGCTCATGCCGTTTGCAATCGTTCATATACAGGGTGACGAAGGTTGCTTGTCAGTAAAATAAACTCTCATCAAATTAAAACGAGGGCTTCAAAAACAACAAATTACAAACAAACCTGCTGCTTCAATAAAGGTTATTGGCTTATTTAATTTTTCTTTCGTTTCAATTCACGTCTTGTCCTGCCTTAGGAATACTATAAAACACCTTCGCTTCATCAATCCCTGCACCTATAGGAAAATATACCGTAGAATGAATGTAGAATGATGCCAAAGTGCGACCAATTGGGTTTCCAATTCTACCAAGCATGTATCCCCGTGCAAGATAGTCCAAGGTATTAAGATTCGGTGATGAAGTTGTGGTTACACGAAATGGAGTAAATTCTGACGGCACCACTCTTGTGTTGCAAGCAGAATTCACTTGAAAGCAACAGTTTGCGTCTGCGATTAATTCCGTACCATGGATTCAGATCATGTTCTTTGTAACAATTGGTGTTAATTTTTACTCCCCCTTCGATAAAGAGTAGTGGAAGTTTGTCCTTCTGTTTCTTCGTTAACCCGTGAAACGATTTCGATCGACGATCAAGCCACATTCAAATTCTTGGTTATTGATTGCCTGTTCGGATTGTGCAGGATTCCGGTGAATTCGCTGCCAACCTTGTTTTACCGTGATTTTGGTCCGAATCCATGGTTTTGGTCCGAATCGTGTGCAGACATCTAAATGCTTTTATTGTATGATGTTACCACTAAGACCAATATTTTGATCTATCATCCAGGTGTTGTATTCCGCACTTCGTTCTTTTTGCAGTATTTTCAACCCTTTTTTTCTTTTTATGCTTCTTACTCTTTTCAATCCTTGGACAAGAAGCTTCCTTCGCACCTCGCGCCAGTACCATTCTTATAGCTAGCCCCGGCTCGAGGCTACATGGTCGATAAAGCAGTATGTATGTATTTATTTCCTTACTACTTTAGCTTCACCAATCTCATTCATAGAACCAGGTAGTGGAATAAATTATAATTTGCCCTTGAACAACAGGCTTCATTTGCACCTCAAGCAAGTACCAGTCTTATTAATTGGCCCTGGCAAGAGTATTTACTGTTAGTAAAGGCACAATTCAGTAGAAAGGATGTGGAGGGGCCTAAGGATAAACACATGCTAAAGTCACTTAACATCGAATGGTCTGATTCTACTAAAATTCGAACCCACGACCACTCGCTTGTCAAGGCGGACTCGGCTACTGGGCTCCCTATTTTAATACTTATACAGATAAATCGTTTGCAGTTATTCTTCAGCCCGTAAACGCCTCCAAAATAGTACGCTAGTTTTGCGCATCGAATACGATATTTTTGGATACTTGAGTAAAGCAAAGCCTAGTGCCACATGCCGATTTCGAAACTTGACCTACTGTTTTTATTCGACAGACAGACTTAAGAGTACAGGGCAATTCCAGGGATGGTACTACGATCCTATTGACTCTAATAGCTTCTCCCCGCCAAGTTTGGAATATACGACGGCTGACTTGTTAGACCAGCGAGGCAAACTTTTTCATCCTTTCAACATAACATGATTTAGGGCAGTGATGGTCAAACTGCGGCTCTTGAATATGGTCCTTGCGGCGGACTGGTTTAATGGACTGTGGACGGGAACTGAAGGTTGAATTTATTGATATCAAAAGTCATTTTGGGCCGCCGATCTATTGAAGAGATCTGATTTAGCCCGCATTATGCTTATACCGGGGCCATTTAGGGCATTGGATGGTATTTTCAGCATGCTTCTAATTATTTGGCCTACTCTGTTTTCGTGTTACCTGTACCTGAAAACCCAATTTATCACTATTGAACGAATGTGCAACCATAGTAGTAAGAATTAGTGATGATTCTGACCCCCCCTCCCCCCCCCCCCAGGATGCGGAGATCAGACCCCTACATAAAATATAAAAGAAACAATTTTATTTTCCATTTCTGGAAACTTCTTGTTATGCTGGAGAAATAATTTACGCATAAAACTAAAACAAGTGATCCTTAATGAGAGCCTTGAGGTACTCCGGAAACGATTCTAATTTGATCCGGTTTCTTTCATTAAAGAAACGGGTCCTAAATCAGCACCTTGAGGAACATCAGAAGTGACTTGAATTAGATTTAGTTGTTCCACTGATTTTGTTTATTTGTTGACGGATTGGTTAAGGAAATTTTTCAAAATTATCGTACAGATGCCGAAGGGTTCCGGAATTTTATAGATTTCTATATACGGGGATGTTTTAGGGACTTATGAATGAACAATGTTAGAAACGAAGTCATTCATTTTTACTTAAAATCTTATATACAAAAGTGGATTTTTGTCTGTCTGTATGTTCGTTATAGAATCGAAAACTACTGAACCGATCGGCGTGAAAATTTGCATGTAGGAGTTTTTGGAGCCGGGAAAGGCTTATGATGGTTAGAGACCCCTCCCCCCACTAAGAGGGGGGTTCCCATACAAATGAAACACCAATTTCTACATAACTCGAGAACTAATCAAGCAAATGGAACATATGGCATGTGAATGTTTTTGGAGACAAGAATTTTTTCCATGGTGAATTGAGACCCCTCCCCTCTTTACAAGGGGAATTATGACCCCTCTCCCCTTTAAGAGGGGGGGCTTCCATTCAAATGAAATGCAAATTTCCTCATAACTCGAGAACTAATCAAGCAAATTTAGCATGTGAAGGTTTTTGCAGGCAAGAATTTTTTCTGTGGTGAATTAGGACCCCTCCCCACTTAAGGGGGGGTCCTAATTCACCACAAATGAAATACAAATTTCTTCATAACTCGAGAACTAATCAACCAAATGGAACCATATTTGGTATGTGGGTGTTTTTGGAGGCACGAATTTTTTCTATGATGAATTCTATGATGAACCCCTTACCTTTTTAGGAGAGGGGACTCCCATATAAATGAAATACAAATTTCCTCATAACTCGATGATCCCCCCACTTTCCTTTCCACTCTTTCCCCTCCATTCCCAAGAAAGTTTTCATTACTTTCCCCTACCGTCCCTCCATCAATTGTAGAACCATCGTTTCAAAAACATATTAAAGTAAATGTATTCAATTAATTTTGTATAAAGGTAGTTTCTTACAATCGATGGAGGGAACGATAACAGAAAGTAATTAGACAGAAGTATTTGTAGTATCTCAGGGGAGACAAGGCGTGCAGGGGAAGAGCCTCCCGCTTGGGTATAGAAGAACGTTATACAAACTTAATAAGTGTTGCTTCGGTGTCCCTCCCTTACCTAATTTTCCGCTTTTCCCCTCCACACCAATTTCCCCTACAATTCGCCGTGCTTGCGGTGAAACATTATCTTATCAAAGTTTAAAATTGTAATCATTCATGAAAACCATGTTCAACCATATTGGGGCACAGGATTACAACTATCCCGCTCAACTCCATCAATGGGTATGAGCGGTCCGTAAACTGTGTACAGCAATCGGGGCCTGCCATAAAAGACGCTCATTAAGACTGTCGCAGTGGCCTTTTAACCCAATGCCCTTCTGGCATACAAAAAAAACATGTTGAAGATATCTGGTAAAATAGGCAAAAGTTTGTCACCCATGCTGACGCCAAAAGTTTGCTTATATAATTTTCCGCTTAAAACAGAAATATCATCAGTCATGCATATTGCACGATTGATTTAAACCATAGTGTCTAGCACAGGGTCCAACAGCACCTTCAATTGGAAAATCGCCACTCGTTTTGCGCTGTTAAGTACTGGGTAATCATTTTTTGATTGGACGGTGCTTGATTAATAATTCAATTATTTACACAGATTTCATAGAGCATCTAGTACTCGCCACTTGAGAATAAATCACTGCAATCAAGTGAAGCCACAGTTTTATCATTTTCTTAAATGACACAAAATCAATCGATAGCCATACGGAAGCATCCCATAGTACAGACACCTGACGATGATGGGTCCGAATTTCAAAACAACTGTTTCGCCCGGTTTCCAGATGTGTAATATCGATTACATTGTAACGGAAATGCCACCATAAGATAAAAACTACCCTCTCTAAATACATTTTAATCAGCGAACTAAAGTATGACGTTACTGGCGAACCTTTGCATATTCGTATTCGACCGACTCGAGAGGGCAAATCACCCATCATATGCTACGGTGTGTTCCATTTGGCACATCTACACCTCGTCGCCCGGGTGCTACTTTGTTCCACAGCCGCACATCACTTTAGCCAGTGAGGATAGTTGGAGAAAAAATAGCGTCGAACAGGATGTCCTCCGAATGTAAATTTTCCAGTGCTCTCCACACACTGCCACTGGGGCTCCATTCTTGGAACGTACCTCTCGAACACGCTGTCGGGTACCTAAATGCTTGGGTGCGCGCTCACTGTACTTTTCCGATTACGGTGAGCAGGGCATCGCCTTGTACGGTAACTTGTCCCGACCCAAGCGCTGGCTGCTGGTTTGAATCATACACGGTCAGAGAATGGTAGAAGTTCGTCGACGAGGAAGGCGAGGAGAATTCAAACTATTTATTCGCAGTTCAGCGCGCTTCTGGTCGCATCACACAGTCAATGACGCCCTAAGGACTGACTGCCACGTTATCCAAACCCGGTGCGGTGGCGCGCTCGGTCTAAACAAAATAAAGGTAATTTCTATGGACCTGTCCGTGTGGTGACATCCAGTGTACATATGCTCAGCTTCACGGATGATAAATAATTAATGAGCTGGTCAACATTTACTACCAAGTGGGAAATGAATTTCGCTTTGCGGCTCCTCCTAGAGCTGATGTTTTTTGCTACAGTGCTACAGTATTATTAATCACGGAGAAAAAAGATGAAACTTTTACCGGATGCTGGAAGAATTTGGATCACTAACATAGATGATCCAACCGGTAGATGAATGTTTATCTTACTCCGGCATTCGAGGGCACAAAATAGATGGAATATTAAGTCATACATATATAGCGAACCGACAAGTGTTTGCATCAATAACAAAAGAGATATACTGCCTTGTCATTTTTCGCTCTCTCACAACCTGGGATCACAAAAGATGACGGATGATAATTTCCTCAACCTCTAACCCACGTTAGTCAATTCATTCGAATGGCGGCTAAGCCTAGAAGTGTCACTTTTTGTCCCGAACATCGCCCTTGTTCTGGTTGGTAAATGATGATACTGAGACGGAGTATTACTTGTCACATGCAATGCGGGTAGTGAATTTGAAAGAACTTTTTCGAGGAGGTGCTTTTAACAAAGATCCTCTACAATGTGCCTCCTCGAGATTCCACTATTTACAGTTGAATGTGACTTCGTTTTCAAAATGTAATATTTGACTGTGATATATTGTACAGATTTTTGCCATTTCTTGTCCGCAAAGCTTTTTGAATTGTTTAAATAAATGCTGGATTGTAAACTGGCACTAATTAATCAATGCTCAAAAAAATACCTACAATGTTTCCACCTTGACTGGAACTCGTGTTTAGACGACATCTAGTCGAAAAGTAAACACAATAATTTTACATCTCCTACCGTATGCTCTTAGATCCTCTCCTTTACCGAGCAATTAAAGTTTTCTACTATTAAATACTATTCGACTTCTTGTATGAAATGTGATGTTCGAAATCTATCTTGGTTAATCAGTTAATTTCGGAATTCAAGCGGATTTTTCACGTGAGTTTCAGAATTTATGCGGTTTTTTACGCTTATTTTGGAATTTACGCGGTTTTTACGCGATTTTAGAAATTCACGCGAATGTGCTCCATGAGTCTATATTTACGCGCAGGTTTAAAATTCACGAGATTTTGTTAACGCTAATTTTCGAATTTACGCGGTTTTTACGCGAATTTCGTAGTCAACGCGGTTTTTACACGAATTTTGAAGTTTATGCTGTTTTGATTTACGCGGAACGTATTCTTCGCGTAAAAAGTGGCTTGAGTGTATATTTGAGACGAAAATTCAAAACAAATATAGTAACAATTAGAAAAACATGATTCGATTAGGCTTTACCAAGATTCCTATAACTCAGCATTTACATAAACAACCTCGTTATTTTGATGTTATCCAATTCTGTTCTGTCCTGTCAGTTTCCCTATTTCTTCCTGAGCGGCAACCGTCAAGGCACGAAATTTGATTCACAGTAGCCGCTTTGTGTATGCATACGCCTCTGTGCTCAGGAAATCAATGCATCATAGAGAAAATTACACCAAACAAATTTTTATGTTACTCTTCAAAATATATTCAAATTTCAGATTTATTAAAATAAGAAAAAAACAATGATTCTTCGCGAAACCTTCGTTTGTACGCATTGACAATGATCCAAAAACAGGTTCGTCGTTTTGATGCTATCCAGGCTCGATCTCTATTTTTCTCTCAGTGTATTCACTCTGACCCCAATTTGTCTCAGTCAGGTGTCAATTTTATTGCATTTTTATTTCATTTGAATTCAAGTTGATATAATTTTTAATTTTATTTTTGTATAAAAAAAATGGTGAAAATATAATGAAAAGTTTAGGAAAAGACGACAAAAATACGAGGGAGGTAATATAACAATGCGATGAAACGACGACGAAAACACGCCAAAACCGCGACAAAAAGTTGTTTAAAAAGCGCCAAAAAACGATAAAACATGCCAAATAAGTGACAAATATACGGCAGAAAGACGACGAAAGTACAACGAAAAGGCAACATTTATGTTTTCATTTGTTTATAACACTATAAAAACAATCCGGGACGTCGAAAGTAAACAATAAAAAATGACAACAAGACCAAAAACAGACGACAAAATGACGACGCAGCCAAAACAGCAACAAAAAAGACACCAAACCCGTAAAGGCTTCCAAAAAAACGACAAAATTACCAAATTATAAAATATACGATGAAAAAATGTCAAAAAGACTAGAAAGAAGAATAGAAAGTTGAAGAATAAAACAAATAAAACAACAACAAATTTCGAAAAAGACAACAAAAAACCACGAAAAGACTGGAAGTAGATGCAGAAAAGGCGATGAAAAAACGATAAACACACGATAAAAAAGAAGAAAAACAAAAGTTATTTATATCCTTTAATTCTACAACTGTAGTAGAATAGAATTAAAGGATATAAATAACTTTTGTTTTTCTTCTTTTTTATCGTTTCAGGTATTCTACTAAAACGCTCAAATAAACATTAGTTAATTTGATAAACACACGCCAAAATAGCGACAAAATATAAAAAAAAATCAAATGATAAAAGGGCGCCATTAAGAGCAACCATAAAAGCCGGAAAAGACGATAAAAACGACAACCAATCGCTGAAAAGAGACGGAAAAACGACGTAAAAATATCAGATAGACAGATATTAAAAATAACGAAAACCGATATTAAAAAAACAAAAAAAGACAACAAAAAACGACAAGAAGGCAACAGCAAAAGGTTACAAAGTCGACACATGACAAAGAAAGACGAAAAACTAAACGATGAGGAATGAATAACGAGGAAATCCAGACGAATGAAAAAAGGCATAAAGCGACAGTCGTGAGTGAGCGTTCTTGAATAATGTAGGTCAAATCTTAAATGTATCATGAGCTGTTTTGATTCAAAAAAGAATTAATTTCCTTCAAATATAGAAATACCTATAAAACAAATGGCAGACAATAAGTCCAATTTTAGAATAAATTTAAAAATACTAGTCATTGGGGTAAACTAAACATTTTTAAACAAAAAAGTGTAAATCAATAAAAAATAAGAAAAAAATTTAAAAAAAAACTAAGAAATGACGAAAAAGCCAATTTAAACATGACCAACATAAAAATATTAAAATTACATTTAACCAAATGGACACAAAACTGATTCAAAATGGAGTTTGGCATTAACAATGAGCATAAATAAATTAAATTTACACGAACTAGGTAAAAAATTGACTTAATCATATAAAAATTAGAACAGTGGAGCAAAATGAAGCGTCAAATCGTCCTAAAAAAACTGAAATCTGAAATGCATTGCGCGCTCCATATGCTACTCCAGTTGCTCCGCTTTTTCTATGAAATTTAAAATAGCTACATTGAACTCTCTGCAACTTATCCGAATGCACATTATTGATTCAACCTTTTGCTTTTGAGTTGCGAGTACATTGAAAACTCTATTCGAAAAAGCTGGACACACTGATTACACAGACTAACAGACGTAACACTTCGAACAAATTTTCTAACAAAACATCGTTTCATTGACACCCCTAAAACTTGGAAAAAACATGGTGCAGTCTTCGCGCTTCGCAGAGTAGGTTGCTATAAAAGCAATGCTATAAATTTACTTCTATAATATCTGACATCAGCGCCAGCGCAGGCGAGCGGCGTTCTCGCGCAGCGACTGTTGTTTCAGTCTTGGCTTAAGCGAAAATTTGAAATGATCATTTTTATTGACGATGGAATGAGGCTTCAGTGTTACGTCTGTTAGTCTGTGCTGATTAGTTAGTAACTTTCCACTGCATGAGTAATCATAACTGAAATTTTGACTAAAGTAGTTGAAAGTATGTTGTTTATCTTGGAAGAGTTTTAACAAAATAGATTAAGAGATTGCAGTTATATCTTTGGAACAAGAGAAAGTGCGCAAAAAACTTTGGGCACTTTCTTTGAAAATTCAAATGCTTCTTGAACGTACACACATGAAAATAAATACGCACTTTTTAAAATCTTGAATCAAAATGATGCCAAAACCCATGGAAGGTGCATATTCCCTCCTATCGAACACGTTGATAAAGTTTCATCCAAATCAGAGAGGTTCAAATTTTGGAACTGTTGGCTAATTGAAATGAAAATAAAGCTTCGTAGATTGGATCATAAGGAAAACTAAATTAGCAGAACATTTAGCTGTAATTATGTTTTTAATTCACTCCTCTGGAATTTCACTGGAGCCTCAAGAAAATCCAGCCACTCCCAATTAGTGCTACATTATATTGAAAAGTATAATACTTAAGTGTATCATAAAGCTGTTCTGTAGAAAATATGTCGGGTTTGATTTAGCATTTGGAGACTCTTTCGATATTAGAATCCTTTTTCCTAACCTTAGTAAGACACTGGAGGGTCAATATGATCAGAAGTACATGCTGGAAGTGTGTTTTTGTTTCAAATGGGGACGGACTTAAATTTGCTGACTTTTAAAATTGTATGGAAAGTTGTTATTCTTTATTCAGGAATTCTATGTTACACTTATAAGAGGACTCTTTATCTCTGCTAATTCAAGTCCAGAAAAACTTGCTTGGTTCTTCGGTAACGCTGTTCAGAACTTTTAATACGGTATGTAATATACCATTGGTTCTACTTTACTGCATCCAGATTTGTAATCTGGATCAATATTATACCAATAACTTTTAAATAACGGTTTTCAATATCCGAGTAAAGTTAATCCTCTGTTTTGTACCGTCACTTTTCGGTCGCCTCAAACATTTTCTCGATGTCCTCTGTTGAGATTATCTCTAATTTTCCCTTATATGATTTTGCTGGTTGGTAAAAACGAACAGTTGGTAAACAATATTTTTGCGTAAATTCTTCTGCGTTCATCGACATCAACTATTTCAATTCATTATCATTTTTACAACCATTTTCTACCTCATTTAATCCAATATTGCACCGACGCACCGTCGTTTTAATTCCCTTAAATGTCAATTTGTCATATGAATCTCCTAACCCTGTCAATTTAGCTGGTAAGATCTGTTTGCGCTCATTACTGTGCCATGATCCGTCTTAATTGTCGCCGCCATAAACTTCGAGTAAACCGCGCGTGAGTTGGCAACAGAAGTTATTATCCGCTCATTAGCATAAACACACACCAAACAAGCAACCACTGCCTGTGCTACTCTGTTAGCTATAGCTAGGAGAAGTTTTCACAAGCAATATGTTTGCCTTTTCAAGTATCCACCGCCTTCGGCACAGTATGAGAACGTAAACGTAAGTTAATCGCGGAACAATGCATTTCCTTCGATAGGCAAATCTTGACTTCGTCAAAACCGGGTTTCACATCGAGTGACATCGTCACCACCGTTACGTGACACAGGTGCAGGATAGGGACGGTCCTCGATTCAATTATTGATAACTTTATCGTTCCAAAAACTTTTGTCATTTAGTGTTTTGGATTTGGTTATGATGGAAATTATCACTCGTAGGAGGAAGATGTTTCTTTGGATGGTCTATTCGAATTGGTTTTTGGTCACCCTATGTCGGATCGGACCAGAACTTGTTCAGTGATTTGCATTCGTTCGACGATACCGAACCTATTGAGGTGCGGGGGCGGCCCCATCAATGCGATACTGTCCGCGCGGCGCGCTCTCTTTGACGGTGCGGCACGTAAAGGAGTCGTTTGTTGTTGTGTAGCAAACGAAGATCCCGCCAGCCAATTGTTGACTACTGGCGCGAAGCAGCCAGTTCGTGAATCCCACGGAATCGATTACTAAGCTAGCTCGCTATGTCCCAAGTTGGTAATTTTCAGTTAAGATTCAGTCCATTGATCGGTGTCGCGGAAGGCGAGGGTGTTTAAGGTCGTTTGGGCTCCATCGGTGTTCTCGGTGGCGCCTTCGTTGAGTCCGGGGCGTTGATATAACTGCTGCTTTTGTCGTCCCAACGAGGGAAGGTTGCGTACAGTTTGGTGCTTAGTTGTTGGTGAGAGTTGACACGGAATGGTCGTGGATCGCGGAGACTTTCTGAAAATCCAGTTATCCAATAAACTTAGCTCTGGGTTGTTGTGTTGCTCTTGTAGTTTTATTTGAAGTGTTGAAAAATCCTGTGACCAGTGCGGGCGAGTGCACTCAAATCATTGGGACTAACGTGACGAAGGGAGATATTTATAAGCGGTTTTAGGAAGTCTTCCCAACCAGTGCATTTTGCTGCGCTTATTGTAGTTCTGTTAAAAGAAAGGGTTTTATAAGAATTTTATGGACGCTGTTAAGCAAGCTAGTGACAGATGATATCTGATTCATTCTTAAAACGATTTTCTTAATCGTCAAGTATTCAGCACAATTTATTGAATCTGATGTTAACTATTTGCATGTGTCAGTGTGTGTAAAAAATTGTAGCTTCATAATATGAAGTATTGTATTGAAAATATTTTCTAGCTTGGAAAACCTTCAATATTTTGAACTATTATTTTTTAATTGATCTTCAACGAAACAATCTATTGTATTAGTTTAGTCCCTTTCACGTATTTTAGAATAAAATTGTAAAAATCCGAAATTCCTGTGCATTTTTTCTATTTTAATCAGCTTTTTCTCTAGCGGAAAAGCAAACTAATTTTCACTTCAATTCGGTTTAGCGCTTCGGCAAACTAACACGCACCATCTATCTTGATCAAATTTGTTATTTCTAGTGGAATAAAATCTGCTTCAAAAACAGCATCCATTTAGTCACACATTCACACAGTGGCTGGCTGGCCAGTCAAACCACTGCTGGTCACAGCTGTTTCGTTTCGTTCCGTTCGCCGAAATGCAAACATATATCCTCGGGAAAAATTTCAATGTCGGCCGTTTCACGCAGCCCACCAGCACCACCACCAGATTTCCTGGCTTCCGGGGAAGTTTTTGTTCACAAACAGGCAGGCTGCTCACTGTATACACTGCATGTATTCATCGCAGCAATATGAGGCGCCTAAAACGCAAACGATTGTGTCCTTTGTTGGCCGGATGCATTATGTTCTCTTCTGTTGAGTTTCGAGGTGGTACGCACGAAAAATGCGGTGTCCTGTGCACAATGCTCAATGCTAGCAGCCGTAAATCACGTTAACTTTTTTGTTGGTGGGGCTCTGTTGTTTTCTAATTGAGCCTGCTTGTCCGTTGCAGCAGTCAATGTGGTTGGTAGGTCGGCTTTCACCGGATTCGTGAATTTTAACCATAGGCACGATTTCGGGACGATGTTGTTATAAAGGATGTACTTTTCAGCTTAGTAGAGCTTGCTGAATGAGCTCCGTAGGGATTTTTATTCGGGCTTGTTCAAAATGAAGGCAGCGTTAGTGAAAATGTTCGTTGGGAGAGTATTTGGCATCACGATGACGAAATTTCATACCAGTTAGTTAATTTTGTCCCCAATGTTACTCAACCATAACTTGAAAGCATAAAAAATCTGCTTGATAAACGAGTGGTCATGGTTTCGAATCTCAATGACTTTAGCATGGATTGTCAAGCCCCCCCATATGACTCCGTTGTACTGGATTCTGCATTAACAGCAGTGAAGCTTCTTGCCAGGGCAAATTACTCGCTTGAGTTATGGCACAAACAACCATTAGACCAACTTTTCAGGACGGAGGAAATTTTATTTTTTCCGTATTTTTCGCAAGCCATTGCATTCTGTTCTAAACCAGATTTAGATGGCGCACGCGACATTTCGAATAAATTTGCGTAGCCCTCTTGCCTCTTGTCCATGAAAGTTCAAAACTAGTTGCAGTACTCCTTTAGGAGTGAAATTCGTTTTTACAAAATATTAAAAATGGAGAATGAAAAAGAGTAAAAATACTGACACATAAAGAAAAACAAAGTACGGAATACAGAAAAACATCCGGTTGATATTAACCCATTATGTCCTAGTGTGTGAAATTTCATACCCGTTTACTGTTTGCTGTTGAATTTCAATAGTTAGCAAATAAAACTTAGTCTCCAAAATGCATGAAAATGTCTACATTTTGTGACGAATCATTACCTGAAGTGTAAAATGGTATATGTATGTAAAATCTATTACAAAATTCAATAAGAAATAAACATGAATTGATTTTGAATTCCCCAACACATTCGAGTCGTAATATACTGGATTACACAGTTTCATTTCATTTGGTCTAAATTTAAGTATACCCGGGTCATAATGGGTTAAGGAGACCGAAATACTGGCCACAGTATTTGAATAATTGACTTTATGATGACAGCTTGAAAATAGAGCATTTGTCATAGTAAGTTTTGTTCGGTAACTAGTTGCTTCGCTCCCGGAGCTTTTTTTCTTTGTAGGAGAATGAACCGGAGCTTACAGCTTGGGTTTTATTAGTTACTGGCAGAAACCCGCGTGCGTCGCCTCGCGTCTAATTGAGAGCGAATCGGTGGTATTCAAGCAAATGTACTACCTTGACGAAAAAACTCGTTTTTGCTGTAAAAATCTTGTTTATTCTTTGAGAAGGCATTCACCATCTTGATTCACTATAACGGAGATAGCAGAAATTTATGACCAAAACGCTTAAATTGTTCTCTAGCGCTTGATGCAACAAGGTCACTGATGCTTGTTTTGCCTACAATCTGGAATAATTGGTTTGCGTCTTCACTTATCCCGCGCTGGGGTTTTAAGTAGGCACTGACATCTTTCCAGAATTTTGTCACGAATATTGTTATGTTTATAACTTCAACTTCTTTTTCGAGCCCACAGCAAATAAGAGGATAGGATAACAGAGTGTTCGTGTGGTGCTCGCACAATTTGTAGTTTAGATACACATGTATTAGTTTCAGTTTTGTGTAAAGCATTTAGGAATCGAGCTGCGATTCTCGCTAGGAAAACATGACTTCCAGTCAGGGGCCAGGTCTTTTTTTTTAACGAGTAAGGAAATCTGCTCAGCACCTTAGAAGATATGGTACTCAGACACCTGAGAAGACAACTCAGGGAGTGGGGTTTGGTATCCCGACCCCCCTAATGGGGCGTGAGGACCCAGCCCCACTAAAACCCTACTCGAGTCTCCAGCCTGAATCCCCCCGGGCACCACCTTATCGGTATTAGTTCAGGGAGGACTCGGGACTCCGCGTGCCCGAACTTGTGCAGATACTGTCTAAAACAACCAGGCCCTGACAGAATCTGTGTCAGGTGGAAGTTGACTTCGCCATGGCGCCTGTCGACCCACCCGGATACTTCCGGAATAAGTCGGTGTGTCCACCGGCCCTTTGTAGAATCAAACCACGCCCGCTGCCATTTGGTCATCGAGGTCGATCTTGTGGTTCTCCGTATGCCTCTAGTTCCACGTTGGTTGAAGCACTCAACGTCCTCACTGATGATGATGATAATAGGCATAGGGGCCAGGTCTTGGTTATAAACGAAATAAGACACTTATAATATTGTCCGCCCAGTTAGCTTCGAGTCTAATAAGCCAATCGTCGTATGTTCGAATCTCGGCTAGGCGGTGTCTGCTAGATAGAGTAAGTAGGATCGTTGCACTGGCCCCGTAATTTTCCTGTATTCTAACAGCCGGTCGATAAAGAAGGGTTGTGGTATAAACCCAAGGCTTTAATATTAGATAAAACCTCAATAAGAGTGACAATAAAACTGGTGTAGTTTTACATTGTTGTGTGCTGCCAAAGCTGGTCGCTTTTGGACAATTACTTCTCTCCTTTACGGTCCAAATTTTTAAGCACAAGTCCGAATTAAGAGTTCAATCATTCGTTGGGTTAGCTCTTACAGGGGTATAGTATTTCTGATAGCCCCACTAAATATTAGAGCAAACTCTTTTTGACTATCAATCCCATAAATAATGTTGGCCGCTTCGATCACCACAGTTTTCACTTTTTGTTATCGTAACTGAACGATTTGCCATCATCACACACAATCCGTTTTGGAAATGGGTCAAACTTGTTGCGATTCACAACAACTCGCAGATGCGTTTGCTTATGCCAATTGGGCAATGAAATTGGTTTAAAGCCGTAGTTTTGTGCAATGTTCGAGTGTCGACTTGTGTAGACTGTAGCTGTAGTAGGTATGTAATAGATCGTAATCCTCTTGCAGTTAATGGCTATGAAAGAAATAAAAATAGGTGATTTCAATGAACCATAAGGTTGTTTTTGCTCCGGTAAAATGGGATTACGAAGACATTATTAATGTCTTCATAAAATTGAGAGTAACGAATAAGTTATTGGTGTTGTGTTGCTCTGCTCTAAACGATTTTTTTTGTGATTTACATAATAATCCATTCAGAAAAGATCCATTTGAAATCTATCAAGCGATTGTTTTTCTAAGAAAATTGTGTTTCACGTCGCTAAAAGCGTGACAGTCTTGTTTCTAATCTAATCTAATCTAATCTAGTGAAAATTCTACTCAAACTGAAGAAGAATAGAAACTAGCGTTCAGCGTCTGCCTAATTCGGAAAAATAAGTTTTTTTTGTCAGGATTAAAGTAGATCTATAACTTGTTTTTACAAATTGCGTCATTTTATTGAACAATCAGAATTTTTAGAATAAAATTCTATGACTAATTGACTCAAGATGTCAGATTGTGTTCCGTGAGCAGGACTGCTGATCATGATTCGCCTTATCAGCTCATATTGTTTTCAGGGAGCCCTGTAGCCACAAGGTTACCAAGTCTACCTTGACAAACGAGTGGTCGTGGGTTCAAATCTTAGTAGAAGCAGGCCATTCGATTTTGAGTGACTTTAGCATAGGGTCATCATTTTCAGGACCCTATAGATCCTTCCTTCATACTAAAATCTGCAGTTAATCAACAATGAAGCCTTTTGCCAAGGGCCAAGGGTAAGTTATCAGAATGGTACTGGCTCGAGGTGCGTAATGAAACCTCTTGCCCGTGGACAAACTATAACTTGTTGCACTACCCGGTTCTACGAACAAGATTGGTGATACAAAGTTGTAAGGAAAACAAACATTCACCCATATACGCCGATCTTTAGTGTTGAGCTCTGCTTTATCGACCATGAAGCCTCTTGTTCATGAGCAAATCTTAACTAGTCTCCGCACTTCCTGGCTCTAGAGAACGGAATTGGTTTGAAAGAAGTAAAAAGTATAAAAGGAAACCTCATGCACGCACCTCAACGCAAACATCAATGGTACTCCCACCAGTTTGATTGTTTGGCAGAGTTAATGATAAGTTTCCTAATGTTTTTACCATTGGCGTAACTAGGAAATTTCCCTGGTGGGGGCCTAGGGGCTGTCTTCCAAAAAATTTATGATTATGATCTTGTTACTGCGGCTGTCACCGATAGCACAGGGTTTTGTAGGGAAATACCAGGCGGGCTTCATGCGGGTCCGCGCAATTACCTGGTGTCGTACCATCGGACAGAACTTGCAGAAATGTCGGGAGTACAACATGCCCACGCAAAACATCTTTATTGATTTCAAAGCAACATACGATATAGTCGATTGAGACCGAACACGGTTTTCCGAATAAACTGACCTAACTGATCAGAGCTACATTGGACCGAGTGGTGTGTTTCGTGTGCATCTAAGGGACACTTTCGAGTTCATTTGAGACGCGGCGAGGGTTGAGACAAGGTGACGGCTTATTTTGCATGCTATTCAACGTGGCACTTGAGGGGGTGATCCGACAAAATCGGAGTCTAGAAGGAGTGGGCTAAATACAAATGCGTCAAAGACCAAATACTCAAAGGAAACAACCGCGTGCCTCTCGCGGACAGTAACTGTTGACGGCGAAGAAGTATAAGTGGCAGATGAATTAAATTTGTGATCGCTGGTGCCCACGGACAACAATACTAGTAAAGGGATCCAGCAGTGCATTTAAGCGGGAAATCGGGCCTATTTTGCCCTTCGAAAATACAAAGAACAGTAATTCTTTATGGACTTGAAGCCGTGAAACTGCTTCTGGAGAGGGCCTGCATAATTCTGGAAGGGGCCTGGTAGGCCAATGGTTTTTACTATACTAGAAGGGTTCCCTGTAGTGTTCAACAGGATAGTTACAGAATATTTGGTTGCCTGAAACGTGTAACTATATTAGAGGGAGGAACAAGACGTTGGAAGCTTTCCACGAAAACTGGATTTAGGGGTCAGTCCCGGCGTAGTGGTTAGCATTCACGCACCTCTCACGCCGAGGACCCGGGTTCAAATCCCAACACCGCAGAAGTCACGAATGACCCAAGCTGGTTAAAGTGACTATAATCTAACAAAAAAAAACTGGATTTTAGTTAGTCGTGCCAAGATGACTGAAATAGCGGATTTCACATTGGCGATCCTGCCAAAGTGAACCTCTGGTTTATTATTGAAACTAAAGTTTTTATTTCACGCTCGATGCGATAATGGAAAAGACTGTTAAGGTAATAAAAAAGGAATTTAGTTTGGACTCAGTTTTAAGACGAACGCTGACACGCTCCTTAACTAAAGTAGTATTCTACAAGGTGTGAAGGTTTGTTTCTTTTTTGGCTGTGTATTCTAAACTTGCTCAAATCTTGATTGGTACAAAAAATATTGTTTTCATGCGGTTTGCTTACATATTGAAATTGCTAGTCTACAGGGGTCGATATGGAGTTGTTGGGCTACCATGAAGCATTTATTCATGTCCATTTTGTGGATCCTGTTGTACGTTACAGGGCTGTCAGAGGTGTCTACTAGACTGGTGAGAGAAAAGATAGTTGATTTTTATAACGGTAGTTTTTTACAATTAACGGAGAGATCGGCAGAAGAAAGTAATGAAACACAGTGTCGATAGGATCCAACAGATTGGGATCAGGCGTGAAGGGTCATTGAAGCAACACTTAAGAAGTTGTGTACTGCAATCTTTTATCCAAGCTGGAGGATCCGCGGATCGAAGCAAGCTATAATTGGAGACAATTATAACCGGATTTGAACCCACTCGTCCTTCCAGGCCTCTGTGACTCACCGGTTGTGATGTTCTTTTGAACCACATCGGACTGGACAAAAGAGAGACTCCACAACTCCCTTATTAAGCGTGCGACGTACTTCACAACTCCACCAACTCTGGCGGTTTGAGTTATTTTTAGACACAAATTGTGCCTCTTCCTCCGTATAGTTTAACCACCGAATGATCTAACTCGTTTTATTGGTGAGACTATGAAAGTGTACAGGCCCCTGCGACTTACAAGGTACTGCGGGTGATGTTGTTCGTCCGTCAGCGTGTTAGCCGCGATTCTCAACGCGTGTGTTCGGGGGAAGGATTTGTTCCTATGGAATGGACCAACCTCCTGTTATCTGTTTTGATCTTGAAAATAGTTGAGTCGGTGGGAAACCACGGCAAAGGATAGAACAAGTTGAGCCGCGAAAGGATTTTTAAAGTTGAGTTGGGGAAAACATTTAAAATGTTGAATCAGTGGAAGACCATGGCCGGCGACTGCAGTAAGGTTCATAAACGTACAATTTTAATGGCAAGGTATGGTTGATACCGAAACGAATTATGAAATATTTTCGGACATTCAGCATTTCTTATTTTTGAATGTATCGTGACAGATAGCCATTTCTCTTAGTAGCGGTTTAATATAAGAGTAAATAAGTTTCAAAATGGTACAACAATCTTCTTAATTGATTGGAAATAATCCATTATATGAGAACCTTAATCCGTCTGTACCGAAGACAAGGCCCCTGACAGAACGCAATTATGGACAAAGTTGAAACTAAAACATCTGCCACCTGAACTACAGCTGGTAATCCCAAGAATTAGAAGCCGCTGGTTTGGAATCTTACAAGATACTTATTCTTATGTAAAAAAATGCAGGAAATCGATTGGTGATGGTTTCATCCTGCGCAGACTTCGGGAAGTGGTCAATTTTGCCCTATTTTACCCAAAAATCACGTTAAAAGCTTATTAAACAGTATGAAAACTTATTTGCCGCCCATGAAACGAACTCAAATAGCTTCCAAATTTTGTAAAAACATCAGAAGAATCAAATCCCATCCATTCCATACTGTGCGAAATGCAAGAATAGTCCATTTTACCCAATTCACCCCTAAATACATAATAAAACCTAATTAGAGCGATTAAAACTAATTCAAAGACCTCGAATAGTACCAATTTACTCGAAAGACATTACGAGAGTTGAGTGTCATCGATTTAGTACAGTGATGAATTCACAATCGGTTCGTTTTGCCTGATTCTCTCCTAGATCTACAAAAACACGTTCATTTGCTATTGCGTAAAAACATCGTAATTTTTCAACGATGGTGTCTTTGAAGAAGTTTATCAACAAAATACAGTGCATCTTTTCAAACTACCAAGGTGATCTTATATTCTATCTATTAAGGTTTTACAAACCTTTGTTTTTTTTTTGAATACGCCCAAAAAAATTTTTTTTTTTCAGAAAAATTATAGAATACACTAAAATGAGCAACTTTGCTGAATATAGTAACTATCTATCTTTTGTCGAGATATAACGATTTATTTAAAAAGTTCCCCTTAAACTCAATTCTGCTCAATAACTCCACATCCAATTAATTTATTGCTTTCAACTGTTCTCCAAAGTTATTCAGTATGACAAACTACACATTTTTTTTGAAGACTGTTTTTACCTTTGAGTTAGTTTTAATCGCTTTAATTATCTATGTATATGAGGGTGATTTGGGCAAAATGGACTATTCTTGCATTTCGCACAGTTTAGAATGGATGGAACTTGATTCTTCTGATGTTTTGACAAAATTTGGAAACTATTTGAGTTCGTTTCACGGGCGGCAAATAAGTTTTCATACTGTTTAATTAGCTTTTATTATGATTTTTGGGTAAAATAGAGCAAAATGGATCACTTCCCGAAGTCTGCGCAGGATGAAACCATCACCAATCGATTTCCTGCATCTTTTTACATAAGAATAGGTATCTTGTAAGATTCCAAACCAGCGGCTTCTAATTTTTGGAATTACGAGCTCGTTTTTGCCCATTGTGCATCGACTTATTCAGGGGACTCCTGTATAATGTTAACGAAGACTCAAATTCAAACTATGCCAGATTGCATTCAAGAGAAGCATCAGTAACGCAGTTGCATCTCTTGCAGTTACTTAACATTAGAGACGCATTTAGGCGTTTTGGTCATACTTTCTGGTGATTTCTGTTACAATGAATCTAGATTATCATATCAAAAAAGTGTATCCGATTAGCTCTCAATAAGATGCTAGTATCATATATTGAGCTGTCGATTTGACGGATGGAAAGGATGTGGAATCCAGATGTTCAAACTGTATTAAAAATGTTGCTGAAAACAACAGGATGTTTACAGATTATTTGGGAGCGCTACCTGAATGTAGGGGAATTATGTATAACGTGCCCCCCGTGGCCAATGTGCCCCCCCTTCGTTTTTCGCTAAACAAGCGAAATTAAAATGCAAAACCACCCAGAAACCATAGTATTTGATGGAACTAGCCTACTATGCAAGTATGACAGTTGTCAAATGCTGTAAAAACAAAACAAAAATAAATTTGTTTTTGAGCAGCTTCCGATGTAACTTTTGGCGTCATTTCCATAAGCTATTTTCTTGTCAAAATCTGTAAATAACCGGTTGTTGCGATTCGATTGCGTAAAGTGAACTTCAAAATGACATCCCTGCTAAAAATAACGGTATGAAACGCTTGACTTGCTTTAACATTTAATATTTTTTCAAATAAGTAAAAGCAGGCCAAAATGCCCCACTTGCGGTGGTGCAATTTGCCCCCCTTGCAAATGTGGCTTTAAAACTATGTAAACAGATCTAAGTTGAAGTCGATTGCCATTATTTAATTCAATTAGTATTGTAGAGTAACCGTGGTGGGAATAATTTATTACCAACGTCCAAATTCTAGGTAATTCAACTACCCGGTACAAAACGCCACAGCTGCGTATAATGTGCCCCATGCAGAAAAGAAAAAGTGCACCAGAAGGCCGAAACTAGGTTTATTTTACATAAAATAACGATATTTTGCAAAACAAAGGAAATAGTTTTACTTTCTACAAAATAGAGTTGGTCTGTCACTGGTAGAAATACTCAAATTACCGCATTGGGCATATTATACCGCAGGTGGGGCATTTTACCCCGCGCATACGAGAAACACAACATTTAGGTGCTTTTATTAAATAATTCCTAGCATGTTTATTCCACAATACTAAATGAAATAAACAATTGCAATTGGTTGTCAGCTTAAGTACCAACATATACACGTAGTTGTAACGTTAATTTGGGGAAGTATAACGGAGATATATCCATTTATTCTTAGGGGGGGCACATTATACACTTTTCCCCTAATTGGATGAGGGGGAAACTTGAATGACGCGGGGAAGTAAGCTAGTTAGTTGTGCAAAATGGCTGAATTACCTGCTGTCATAGAGCCCTAACTACGCAGATAAGGTCAATCCCGATGATATCGATGTTGCAAAGCCAAGCGGCATGAGAGGCTTCATGATAAGTATTTACATATTTGCTCTTCGCACTGCACCTTCGGAGGCAATCTTGTGTTCAGTCCATCTGCGAAAAACTATGTTGAAGCCTCGTCTGCCACAACTCATTCCGCTTAACTGAATCGAACGTCGTCTGGAAATTCACAAACAGGTAACGTGTCTGCGGTTTGAAATCCCACTACTTAACTAGGATCTGTTGCACAGTAAACATCTGATTTGCAATTGAGCGATTCTCTGGAAAATTGACTTGGTTGGTGTTGTCAGACAAATGATTCTACAAATTGATCGTACGAAATGGTCCGAAGGGTGCCAGAAAGTCATGCAGTTCTGTACGGCTGGACACGAATTTTTCAGTTTCCTATGTTACCATTTGCTCTGCCCCTGAATGATGCCAAATGCTGCTTTTTCTAAGAACAAACTTATCTTACGTAAGTTTGTTCAATAACTTCACACAGAGAAAATCTTCTCTACACACTAATGAGGTCCAAATTCAAGCATCATCTGCTATAACTCATCCCGCTTTACAAAATCGTATGTCGTCTTCGAATTCGCAAACAGATGATGAGTAAATTCCTTAAAAATTAGTTTGTTTTGTTAGTTGAATGCATTTTTTCAAATATACACTGTTCTAGGCAATTATCGACACTCTCAAACACACGTTTTTGCAGAAGACTGCAAATCTCTAGAGCCTTTCCATACAAGGTTATTGCAATAACACATGTTCACGCTATATTTTTTCTTAACTTCACAACCTTGTAGAGTAAAATGGGGCAAGTGGAGATATGGAATCAGTTTTTCGGCTTAAAGCGTAGGTCAAGTACTATAAACTTGAATAGGTGTCGCTTTCATATTAGAATAAAGTCAATATATTTTTTTGCTTGTTTTAGTAGATAGAAACATATGGTTTCTTCAGCAAAGTTGAAGAAAATTTAAAAGCAAGAAATTTTACTGAAGAAAAAACTTTTCTCTCTCCTTCGGGTGCAAATTATGTAGCATATTCTTTAAAAGTTTCTTATTAACTAATTTTTCATACCAAACTTTTGAAAGTTGCATTTTACAAGAGTACATTGTTCTAGGCAATTTTCGAAGTACTCAAAACACGCGTTTTTGCAAAAGGGCGTACATTTTTGGGAACTTTTATTGCAGATTTAAACGTTTAGTCCATTTATTCTTGTATTTTTACATTTTACCTTCAACAAAGCGCAATATTTTTAGTGTAACCTTTTTACGAGTGATTTAGAAGATTCATCTCCCTTTTCATAAACTCAAATTTGCTTCTTTTTTTAAATTTCGGTATATACTTTTCCTCAAAAATGTTTGGATAGAGCAGCTGCAGTGGCATTTTTTGTATGATAACATTTTTTAAAATAGACAACAGCTCTATTTTGTCACCGAACCGAATGCATTCAAATCAGCGACATATTACGTCAAATTCATCTGATCCACCACGGCATTAGTCAAAAAACTCAGTAAACATCGCAGGCTCCACTTACAGAAAATACAACAGTAGGTAACAGTGGGTGTGCTGTCGACATTTGTCACTCTATTATCTCTCGTACACGCTAGAGCAAATCCGTCACATGCATTGGACGCTTAACGCTCACCTTAAGATCTCACAGTCAACAACATTTCGACATTCAAAGACACACCAACATCGATATCAAAAACATACTACAAATGTTTTTTGTTTCCCATCTTCATCCTTCTTACCATCCTCTTTATCCCTCTCGTTGCTAGGACGTTCTCCGGGAAAAGCAGAACCACATCGAACAGCTGATGCGGGAACGGGAAATCGATCAGGAGGAGGTTGCCAAACAAACCATCACGTACCAGAAACACGTTCAACAGGTATTCATTCATTCGAAATGACAACAATTATTGTCGGTCGTCGATCGACAGGGGCATCATGACACCCGCCAGCACAAATACCGTGGGGTTGCTATAAATATGTTGCGTTTTTCTTTTTGGTTTGATTGCTTCATAACTGTTGGTCGTTCGCGGCGAATGAATGATAATAATCGATTTCGCGTGACAGCACGCACGCACGGAACCAGCCGCATAAATGTCATGTATTACTTTGATTACAGTGCACCTTTCTTCCTTTTTAGCGTGAAGCCGAGAATGACGAAATCGGACGCTGGGCGGACCTGGTTCGCAGGAGAGCTTTGCGCATCGCCGATTTGCGACGAGAATTCCAGGGTTGGCATGGAAATCACGAGCGGCACTGCATTCTCCATGATGTTCTGTTGGCTTGAAGAGCGAGGAGGAAAATAGGACGAACAACGGAGGCATCAGGGGAAAAATGTTGTGCGATGTGTGCGGTAGCTCGTACTGCGAAGACAAGCATAAATCTGTAATTCCGGTTTGGAGAATGGAGTGAACAAGAAAAAAAGAATGAAAATACTTTTCCCAGGAAGAAATAAGAAATGAGTTGTAACTTGCAGAATGTACGTAATCGGATGATTACTTTATTTTACTATTGTCGGTATAATGAAGGAATATGCAGCAGTAACACATCCTTTTATTTTGCATCGAGTTAAGAAATGTTCTTGCAGCTAGCGTTGGTTTCAGCTATAGAATATGGAAACTATTTGAAGCAATAATGTATTTTTTCAACGATTTGGCTTGAAACACCACTGTACCACTTGAAACAGCTTCTTGAATTGTATTATTAAAAGATAAGGCTTATAACATGTGCGTGTTAAACTTTTAATGTTATATTAAGTGAACTAAAATTACTCTGAAGTATTTAAATGTGTGTATTTATTTATTAAACTAAAAGTTTTTTATATAGTAATATATTACTAGCTGAGTGCCCGATCTTACTCGCATCCTCTTTGTCACCCAGCCACTTCATCGTAATTTTTACCTCTTTGTACCTGACCCCTTTTTTGATACCCCCTTCCCCCCATTAGTTAAACCCAAGTGCTGGTTCCCTTATATCAAGAAACATGTACACGGTCTTAGTCGGGACCCCTGTATCTCGTAGTTTCTTGTACAGCTATTATCATGATGGAAATTCCCATAATGCACGAAACAACATAGGTTTTTTCTTCAATTGAACGTACTCCTTTTCAATTCCCTTTTTTTGTTCGCTATAAATAAAGAGAAACAAAATCTTTTTTCCTTTTTTGAACCTTCACCTGGACAAAGGTCATCCCATCTCTTCCAACCCCTCTCTTATCTTCTAGTCACTTCCCAAGTAACACACTTACGATACTTTTAGTTATATCAACTGACTCAAATTCGTCCTATAACAGTCAGGTGTAGTTGTATAACAAGTATGTTACTAGTATGTTGCACATCCGTTATCGATTCTGCAGCTCCTTGTCTCTTGTTGGGGATTATCCTCCTTTTGTCAGCGTCCCTAAATAATTGTGTCAATGGACATGTAGTTTGATTGAAAATGCTCCAGGCGTTCCAGAGTTATGGTGGAACATACAAATAGATTGGGCACTCGGTTCCCTCTGGTTGTCCAGCAGCCACATACGCATCTGTGTCCCTCCAAGGATACCTATAACGGAAGAGAAACAAAACCAGTTTTTCTTACATTGGCCTATTGGTGCCCCCCTCTTTTTAGAACCTACCAACCGTTGTCTCCCAGTCAACTATCCCTTTTGTCAACCACCAAGTGCTGCTTATGTCCCTTATGTCAAGCAACTGCCAAGTTTGGTGGAGGAGTGGACTGCATTCTGCAGTTATACCTAATTAGCAGAACACCTATACTCCAGATGCGACAGGAATCTTTATTTCATGATGAAAGCGGAACATTCTTTAAGGGGTTTTATGCAATTGCAAAGCTCAAAATACATCGATTTTTATAGAAATTTTTTTAGCTGGTTAAAGTCAAAATTTGTATGTAACGGTAACTTTCGTCTGAACTCACACATACATATTTTATTTGTAAAAATTAAAAATACCTAGTTATTAAAATAGCTGCCATAGTTAAATTCGTGGAGCACTTCTAAAATAAGGCGTCGTCCAGCAAACACGGTATCTATGGACTAATCATCGAAATTTCAAACTTCTACCAACAAAACAGAAAAAAGTTTGTTCGACTTCGTTGATTAGTTTCCGAGAAAAAGATGCAAACAATTTGAAAATCGTGTTTTGACAGAAGGTCGGATCATTACACTCGTAGTTTGTACGTAGTTTGCATTATTAGTTTGCGTGCATTTACGTGGAAATCAGATAGACGTTATTGTTTTTTCCAATAATGTTCAGCTAAAAGTCACGTAACTCCCTGTAGAGAAATTTACGTGATTTTCACGTGGAAAGGACGTGTGGATTATTTTACGTGTACAAATGTTAATTTTTTCAACATGTTTGGTCATTCATGTCCCATTAAATGAAACATTTATTAAATAAACGTATGAACCCAAGAAACTTTTATGTGCCATTAATACTATCAGAGGTACTTGATGAACAAATATCAATCGATTTATCAGACGAGTTTTAATGGAGCAACTGACAGCCATAATACATCTTTAAAATCGGATACTATCCTGACTTTATTATGCTTTTATAACAGACTAAAGTAAAATTATAAACTACCAATGTTCAATTAGTAAACTAAGGAGCATCGCCACTTGCCGTTATAAAACCATTATGAATTACAGTGATGATGCTAACAAACTATTATATCGTTAATTAGGATCGATATTTACTACCTACCAGGTTTGATTTTACGCAACAAAAATATTCAATGTTATGACGACGCTAAACTGTACCTTAGGGTGAATTGATTGCGTAAGTTTAGCTATCTAATTTATTTGCTTACGAGATTTATTACCTTTTTACGGTTAAGTTATGATAGCAGTCGTTTGAAACTGTTTTTTATGTCTTCCTAAATAAAAATCTGCTGTTTTGATTTTAGAAGTACGCATGAGACGTGCATGTATCATTTCTTCAAACCTGTCAAACAAAAGGGAGAAATTGCTAAAGATCACAAACATTTCGATAACAAAGAGTAGTTCAAACAAAATCAGCCGATCGACGGGTCTTGAATAAGAAAAGTGAAAGTAAATCAAACACTGATGATATCATAGCATCGAATATTCATTCAATTCAGGTATAATTTGGTACGAGCCCCCAGAGAAAACTAAAGCAGGTATTCTTGGATAATAACTGGCACAGTACTTCAAAAGAGTTCATGGAAATATGCAACAGGCGGCTTTCGAACACACTTTCAAAAGTTCCACGAAATATTTCCAAAATCAAGCAAATTGTTTCTTCAGGACGTGGTCAATGATGATGTCAATATTTCTATAAGTTTCTTAAACTGGGTAGTTGGATGGTCCCATTTTTTTTACAAAAATAGTAAGTCTTTTTTTGAATGAAAATACACTGATGATGTTTTTCAGGTGGTTTTATATCGTTTACGCGAATTTCGGAATTTACATTAGTGGAAATTCACGGTACCACCGCGTAAATTCCGAGGAAAAATGATATAAAAATGCCCATTTTTTAAAGCGATAAGAACATCGACCGTATTTGGGGTTTTTCTGACTTTTCGGTTAAGGATATTTTCATTAAAAAGGAACCAGAAGTATCCATTTCCTTGCAGGTAAAAGCAAAACTACAAGAATCTCCATTCCATTAGCGCAACTTCATTTCTTTAAAAAAATGTATATTAAAACCAAAAAATTATACATTTCTGAATTGGTAAAAAAATTTCAATTCTTAACCTCTCCATTTCCTGTGCCACACTCCATTTTGTTTGTTTGTATAGATTGCAGAATTTTACGCTCAAAAACTCCAAGCATACTCTATCAGCTTCTTTTAGCGTACACGAATCATGTCCTTAAAAAGCCACCGGGAGGATAAGTTTTCTGTGAAACGATACCCAAGAAACAATTTAGGTTTTATTACACTCTTATGATGGCATTTAAGACCAAAATTGGTCTTGAAGACCACCATAAGAGTACAATAAAACTCACATTGTTGCTTGGATAGTTTTATGTGAATTTGCAAACTACGGGACTTCAGCCGGCTGCGTAATTCGTAGAAAGCCCGATTCACAGCTGCAATTCGTTTTACTTCGCGGCTTACATCGTTGTCACATGTCCCGGGCGTACCAAGGTATATGAATTTCTCCACTACTTCATATCCGTCCCCATCCCAGTTTCACCTCGGCACCAACACCATTTGCCACGTTTTCTGACAGCAACCACGTGCTTCGCTTTGGCGGTGTGAATGGTAAGTCCCAATCTCGCTGCTTCCCGTTCTTCCCGGTTGAGTTCTCACTCGCTGTTCTGACGCTTGATTTTAACCCATCCACTTACATACTTAGTTGGCTAGCCATCCTAAGACAAACCTTGATGAACAAAGTTTCTCCAATTTACTCGGTTGTGGGTACCGTTCTCCAATTCCTCGAACACCTTCCCGCCAGATATCGCTTTACTTGGGCTAACCATCTTGCCCGCTGTGTCCCTGGTCGTTTTGTTCCTACCGGATTTGACGTAGACACCATCTTTGCAGGGTAGTTGTTCGGCATTCTTGCAACATGCCCTGCCTATCGTATCCGTCCAGCTTTAGCCACCTTCTGGATACTGTATTCGCCATAAAGTTGTGCGAGTTCGTGGTTCATCCTCCGCTTCCATACTCCGTTCTCCTGTACGCCGCCGAAGATCGTTCTTAACACTCGTCGTTCGAAAACTCCGAGCACTCGCAGGTCCTCCTCGAGCATTGTCCATATTTCATGCCCGTAGAAAACAACCGGTCTAACAAGCGTCTTGTACAGGGTGCACTTTGTACGAAGACTTGGTCTGCTCGACCTCAATTGCTTGTGAAGCCCATAGTAAGCACGACTTCCGCTGATAATACGCCTCCGAATCTCACGGCTGGTATCATTGTCCGCCGTTACCAGATAGCCCAGGTAGACAAATTCGTCGACTACCTCAAACTCAACACCGTCGATCAATATACTACTGCCCAAGCGGCGTCGATCGGTCATGGTTTCGCTGGTCAGCATGTCCTTTGTTTTAGACTTATTTACCTTTAACCTGATCTTATCTGCTTGGCGTTTTAATCTAGTGTACTGTTCAGCCACCGCTACAGATGTTCTGCGAAAAATATCCATGTCAAAGCAGACGAATTGACTGGATTTGTTGAAGATCATGCTCCACGTGTTGATATCCGCTCGATTCATTATACCTTGTAGCGCTATGTTGAATAGCAGACATGACAGACCATCACCTTGACGAAGTCCTCTGTGTGATTTGGAATTAACTCGACAGTCCACCCGAGATCCAAATACCATCCATCGTAGACTAAATTAGTTCGATGAGCTTGCTGGGGAAGCTGTTATTGTCCATGATTTTCCATACCTTTCCTCGAATCTTTCCTCTGCGCCGGCCTGCACGTGCGTGCCTGCGTTTTCAGACGGTAAGATCTGTTTTCTGTAGTTCTAGTTCTCTGTTCTTACGTGAGCATGCGACTCCTGGCCTGGTTATTCTCACCTGTTAGTCTCTGACACTGACGCTTCCACGCGACGTGCGACCAGCTCTCTCGCAGTTGTCTGAATATCACCATGGAAGTTCCTCCTCCAGAGCCCACTTACATCTTCCCTTTCTTCCTGCTGTTCTGCGATATGTTGGTCAAGCTTTGTGGCGTATTCCGCTGCCACGTCATCTGCCGTCAAGCGCTGGATGTTGACACGTAGTGTCCTCTCAATGCAAACCTTCGCCGCGTTTGACAGCCTTGCGCGGATTTTACACAGAGCAAGAAGTGATCAGAGTCAATATTTGTTCGCCGAAAAGACCGTGCCTCAAATGACATCCGAGAACTGTTTGGGTCCAGGATCCGGGTCGACTGTCAGTCAAGATTACATCTAGAGTGTTTCCGAATATTTTGACGCGGAAATGCTACACTGGCCGCGGCGAAATTTATGAGCCTCAGACCGTTATCATTGGTCGACAGATAAAGGCTATGTCTACCAATAGCAGGAGGGAAGAGTTCCACTCTTCCGATCTGCACATTTGCATCTCCGGTGATGATTTTCACGTCATGTTTTGGGCACGCTCCATAGGTCCACTGGAGTCCGTCGTAGAGCTCGTACTCAACATCATCGGATTTATCATTTGCCGGTGTGTATACGTTGATTAGGCTGTAGTTGAAGAACTTGCCCTTAATTCTCAGCACACATATACGGTCGTCCTACGGGCCTTCACAGGATAACTCGATGCTTTTGGATTCCCAACACTACGAAACGGACTCCATGTTCTGCCTCTCCACCGCCACTGTAGTAGATGTGGTACTTGAAACAAGTAGCCTACAATAGTGCGTACTATACATAACTTATTTTATCCGAAATTTGGCCACCGAACTTCCTAAATAGCTGAATACTCCACTCCGAGTTGATGCAACTCTTGAGCCGATACAAGCCAGCTCGTGTCGGTTCATGGAGAGTTCGGTCATTCCAGGTACCAAGTTTCCATTCGCTATCCATTAATCGTTTCCTTGTTCTTTGCCGTGTCCTATGTCGTAAATGAGTGTTTCGATACTCAAAGCTACCGGGGTCGCATTATCTACGTCCCGCTTATGGGTCTGCCATCTTAGATGTGGCTTGAGGGATATAGCGTTTTATAATCAGCCGCTCGCTCCGAGACAGACGCTGTTTGAGCCTCCGCTCACCCTGGGGAACAGGCGCTCAGGTTCGCACCTCCTAACTTAGTTGCTCCAGTATGTTTCTGGGTATAGCCATCATCGATCGTCATCATTGAGTTAGATCTCTTCGAAGAGACGCTGGGTAGGGGCTTGAGAGAATCATAGCTACACTTGACGCTTCTTTCAGGTAATTCTCCCCATTTCATACCCAACTTCTGCAAAGACCTAATAATTTAGGGATTTCCTGATCGATTTTCAATACGTAACCAGGCAAGTTTTTAGGATGTTGCCGAGACAGGTATTGCAATCCTAGTCGGACAAATTGCCGTAGGTTCCAAGTTAGTTGCTTAGGAAACCATATCAGACTTCAATTCTCCAGTAGTGACCGTACTAGGGCCCAATATACAATGATTTAAGACAGTGATGATCCTTATAGCTCCGCCCAATTTCAAAGATAAAACCAGATTGTTGAGATGCTATGGAGACAGTTGATTCACGATGTAAATTAAACGTCAATTTGGTGTCCAGTAGGACATCAAGGTCACTAATTCGGTCCACTAACTGCGTAACTCAATATCATCGATGATGCAACCACAGATGATCGGTTTTTTTATGAATATGAATATGAATATATGGTACTACCACCTGCCTTAGCAGAACATCCGTTTATAGCAATGAGCCTATCAGGTCAAAAAGAGTTGTACATATTTAACGATTGGTCATGTTCCCAACTCTTGTATGAAGGGCCAAAAGGGAATTGGTCGATAAGGAACATCACTTACTCGTACCAGGGATTTAGAGAATCTCCTTCCAAGGGCTAAGTCGCCTGAGTCAATCGTTGAATAAACCGTCTTAATGCAGAATGATTCCAGCAGGTGGAGAGAAGAGCCCGCTCATTATCCACGATGTGTTGTTAATCGGGCCAAGATTAACCCTAGAAAGTTGTCTGTTTCACTCTCCCCAGGCACACCGCTTCAAACAAGTGCTCTGATGGTCCCTCCCTCTTCCCGATTCTAGTTTATTTATGAAGTGTGGTATATATGGGCAAAAATAGAACAATCTCACCAGCTGTCCTTCGAATGGAATAGAGTTGCATCCTTTGAGTTTCCATAAGTGCTTCTAATAATTAATTTAATTTTTTCTTCTGGTATCCAGTTGCATTATTAACAGTCGTATTGGCCTAAGTTTACACTATATAGCAGAAGATGCTTCATAAACCAAAACTTAAAAAATAATTAAAATCACTTATATTATGCTTACCTATTAGCAAGGTCGTGTGGCTCCGCGGTTTTGAGATCAGGCAGCCGGGAACCACCCACTATCGCACCTCCTAGCTTGGCTACTCAATAGAGCATTACCGGGTATGGCCACGTGGAGGGGCTAGGTAGGGGCTTGGGATAGCTAGAGCTATATTGGATGCTCCTCATTTGCCTTCCCCATTTCATACCCACAGATGATCGGGTTTTTTATGCGGTGAAAACTCATAACCCCACATTTGGCTATGCTTGCAATGAGCCAGTTCCGTTTGCAGTGCACCAGCCAGTAAATAAATCAAGGAAATCTTGTAACTGGCGGCAATCGTCTCTATTTTATATCGGAGCAAACATTTTTAGGTCATCGGAGTACACTACCCAAAAAAAAATAACCATAACACGAACATAAAAATTATTGTAACAGTAGGACACAAGCTACAGTAAAAACAATCAAATTTATCGTCAGAAAAGATAACCAAACCATCAAACTTATTGTTGTCCACCATAACTTTCATGGCTTTCAGAGATTCTACCATAAAAATGACGGGTTGTTAAGTATCTTAACAATAAAAAAATCTAGTTTTTCGCGAATAAAAATTTTCCTTTTTTTTGTTAGATTATAGTCACTTTAACCAATTTGGGTCATTCGTGACTTCTGCGGGGTTGGGATTTGAACCCGGGTTCTCGGCGTGAGAGGCGTGAATGCTAACCACTACGCCGGGACTGACCCCTAAAAAAAATTTTTTTTCATTTGCAGTAAAAGTTATCGTCCTTTTATGGTAATTTTTTACGTAAAAAAACAAAATATTGAAAAAGGCAGCAAATTTTTTATGAAATATGGCCAATTCTATAGCATAAAATAAGAAACAAATACACTCAAGTCGCTTTTTACGCGAAGGATACGTCCCACGTAAATCAAAACCGCGTAAATTTTGAAAAACGGGTATAAAAACCGCGCAAATTCCGAAAACCGCGTAAAAAAACGCGTCAATTCCGAAAACCGCGTAAAAAAACCGCATAAATTCCGAAAACCGCGTAAAAATAGTCGCGTAAAAAAACCGCGTAAAAAGCGACTTCAGTGTATATGAATAAAACTTGAATTTGAGGCATTTTTACAATAAATTTACCATAAGTTTCAATGTTCACAATAAAAACTGCTGTAGATGCATTGTTTCTACTACAAAATTTAATGTAAATTTTTTTTCGGGTAACTTGGAGCCCAAAATACTAGCACAAATCTTCTACGCAATTGTGAAGAACGTACTGCTCGAGCTGCAAACGCTGAACTTGCAGCCAACACCAAGCAGTAACGCAGCATCGTTAAAGAATAGCAAGAAAAGCAGAGGTCCCATGTGGCTTCCTTGAGCTACTCCAGACTTATCGGTAAACATCGATGAAACACTGTATCCATGTAAAATAGCCTGAAAATAAGAATTACACTGTTGATATCTCGAAATAGTTGACCCCTAGTTCGCCAAGGGGCCTAAGAGTTTCAAAAAAAGTTGAATTTTGAGCAAACCTTAAGATCTATATCATGTGATATTTCATAAATTTGCCACGAAACAACTAACAAATGATCCCTTTCTGTAAAGAAGAAAACCAGGGCTTTCAAATAGAATAAAAAAAATTTTGGTGGCCATCTTGGATTTGGTCGCCATATTGGATTTTATCAAAAAATCGCCGTTTTCATCATGAGCCCCCACCGATTTTTATTTTAAGAAAATTTATTCCATTTGAAAGCCCTGTTCTTCTTTACAGAATCGGGCCATTTGTTAGTTGTTTCATGGTGAATTTATGAAATATCATATGATATAGATCTCAATGTTTGCTCGAAACACAACTTTTTTTGAAACTGTTAGACCCCTTGGTGAACGAGGTGTCCACTATTTCGAGGTATCAAAAGTGTAATCCTTATTTTTTAGCCATTTTCAACCAATTAAGCGCAAAAGTTCCAATATTTGAAGACCTCGTGTCAGTAGTGGCCCCGTTTCAGCGAGAATTACACATAACGAATATAAAAATAAAGTTCCTTTTAAAGTTCAATCGATCAGTGAATCTTGTACGTCTTGGCGCCAGTAAAGATTCATAAGCAATTAAGGTCTAACAACTAGTTTACCACTTATAATCAGTGCTTGAAAAAATTTACAGTCCTTCATGAAGGCCAAATATATTATTATTATTATTATTATTATTATTATTATTTATTTATTCCATCCGACGAATTGTCTTAATGAACTATCTTATTATCTAAATACAAATTGTAACAGTCTATTTTTAAATTCATTGTTTGTCACATTAAAATCAAAAAGGTGCGATACATCATTAAAAACATCCATCATCGCTCGAACAGATTCATTTATGGTATAAACTTGTCTACCCAACGGAAGTCTCAGGAACTCTGCACGGCGAAGCTGGTACCCGGGAACGTTCAGATCAATGAGTTCAAGAAGCTTCGGTGCATCAATATCACCAGTTAACAGTTTTCCAATAAAGATGGCCTTAGCCCGTTTTCTTCGCTGCTTTAGAGTTTCCATCCCAATCAATGCGCATCGATTTTCGTATGGTGGCAAAATCAGGGCATTATTCCACGGTAAGTTTCTCAGGGCGAACCTCACGAACCTTTTTTGAACGGCTTCAATTCGCGCGGTAGTGGAGCTGTGGTAAGGGTCCCATATTACTGAAGCGGTTTCCAGTAACGGTCGAACAAGACTAACATATAGACATTTCAGTGTATACGGGTCCTTGAATTCTCTGGCAACTTTGCTAATAAATCCGAGTTGACGGCGAGCTTTTTCGATAATACTTTTGTAGTGATTTCTAAACGCAAGACCAGTGTCTAGAGTCACTCCAAGATCTCGAACAGTTTGTACTCTGTTCAATTGTTCTCCGTTAATAGTATAGTCAAATGATATGATGCTCTTTTTACGATGGAAGCTAATAGTGCAACACTTAGCGATACTAATTTGCATTCCATTGACTCTACACCACTCAGCAAATTTGTCAAGTAAAGTTTGGAGGAAATGACAATCATCAATGCTGTCAATAACTTTGAACACCTTTAAGTCGTCAGCATAGACTAAACAGGAGCCATTTCCAAGGCAACTAATTGCATCGTTAATGAATAGCGAAAACAGGAGTGGGCCTAAGTTGCTACCTTGTGGCACTCCTAAACTGTTAGTAAACCAGCGTGAAACGGACCCACCAATCTTTACCGCCAATTGTCTTCCGCTCAAATAAGAACGAAGCCAACCAATAAACGCAGGAGAGCATCCGATTTTGTTTAATTTTGCTAGCAGTATCGAATGGTCTACTTTGTCGAATGCTGATTTGAGATCGGTATAGACCGAATCGATTTGTCGCCCTTGTCCAATGTTACGAAGGCAAAACGATGTGAACTCGCATAGATTTGTCGTAACATTTCTCCCAGGAAAAAAACCATGCTGGTTCATTGAGATGTAGTGCTTAGTTTGATGAAACAAATATTTCGATACGATAATCTCAAGAAGCTTGGAGCAGGCACAGAGAGAGGTAATACCTCGGTAACAGCGTATATCATGCTTGCTGTCTTTTTTATGTACGGGAAACATAAATGAAGCTTTCCAGCAGGTTGGAAAAGTTGCTTTTCTAAGAGACATATTTATAAGGTGCATTGACGGTAAAAGCAGTTGAGCAAAGCATTTTTTTAGGATGCACGCAGCAATTCCATCCGGTCCTGGTTTATATGAAGTTTTCAGTTTTTGTATAGCATTGTTCATGATTTCAGGCGTCACTTCGAAGATGTCCACATCAACAGTATTGCTGGGTGTAAAACGCATCCCGCGCACACAGTTTTATCCCTGGTACAGGGATGGTTCGATCACTTTGACTCAATTTTGATTCATTTGACACTACCGTCTCAGCCGAGCAAAATTTGACAAATTGATGGATGGGACATTTGTAGATAATAACTAGATTTACAATTTTGCTAAATAAAGTGTTGCTGCAACTTTTGTAGTTACGGCGCTACAATGCTAGTACCTCTTTTGTAACTAAATGAACGTTCATTTAGTTACTAATGATGTACTAGCATTGTAGCACCGTAACTATAAAAGATACAGCAACACTTTATTCAGCAAAATTGTAGATCTAGTTATTAGCTACAAATGTCCCATACATCAATTTGTCAAATTTTGCTCGGTTAGGACGCTACTGTCAAATGAATCAAAATTGAGTCAAAGTGATCGAACCATCCCTGCCTGGTAGTATTCTTTTATCTATCAGCCCATTGACATGACTACTGAACTGCTAACAGTGTTTGTCTTTCTCAGTATGCTACCCGTCAAAACAATTCATTCATGAGTTGTAGTGCTGAATGTTTGCTCGACTAACTTGTCAGTCAATTTGCTTGCTCTTGACTGATATTTTAGATCTCAAAGTTTAGTTTTTTAGACTGCCTGCTTTTCAAAATCAACCAAAACCTGGACGAGGAAATTAATTAAAACTTCAGAGCGATGTTTACGTTTATTTATTTTCGTTTGCCGTTATCGGGAGTTCAAAATGAATGAATGATTCACATTTGATTTCATTCAATATTGTCAAGAATGAATGAATGTAGAGAATAACACGAACATGAACGCAGATTCGCTCGAATCGTGGGTTTCATAGTGACAATGTTAAGTTCATTTCATCTCTACCAGAAACAGCAAAAAGTCAGCAATATATTGCATCAATTCAGGAGTGTTGCTTAAATTGAATATGAGATTTCTCAACACTGCTTATAATTTTAACAAAACACCACTGATTGAGGAGAAATCTCATAAATCTTCAGCCTTGTAAAAATTGGTAATAAAAAAATATTTTAGTCCCAAGCTACACATTTCGATCTAAACCGAAGAACTTTAAATTTCCGACCGGTGAACAAGAATAATTGCCATTGTTATGGAAAGTGTCAATAAAGTTGCAAAGAAAAAAAATATTGTTGGTACATAACCATAGCAATATCTGTTCACGGCCAGTATATCCTGTCCCGATGGTGTGCCATTTATTACGTCCGCAAATGGTGTGATTATAGAAATCACTCGCATCCGTAACTATGGCTCGTTCCCAAAACCATGGACAAAGTAATCACTGTTGGCATTATTAGATGGATATTCCATCGTACCGTTTCGCTCGTTTTCCCGGTACCTATTGAACGACCAAGGCAATTTTCACCAAACGAACGGGACGTGACGGCACGGTGCGCGCTGCAATTGAACAAACAAAAAAGCAACCTACTCAAACCCGCCACAACCCGACATATTGCATCGCATTCAGATGCGGGATGTTCATTGCGAATCTGTCGCGTCGCGTCGTAACCCGTTTCACCAAAGAAGGAATTTCGATTGTGGTCTGGCGCGGATGGGAGATAAAAACATTCGATTCGTGTCCCTGGAATGGCAGAATTCGAAGTAGACTGCATGTTGTAGTTTCCACATGGACCTACAGCATCCCTGGGTAGATATCGCTTTACTGCACAACATTGGTCCCAGTGTACATAGCATACGGTCGCGTTCGTTTGTTCAACTCATCACCAAGAGATACCCGGTTTCCCTGATGGACATCTATATACATACCTATATGGCGAGTGTCTAGTCACATTCTGCAGAACAGGCCCGAGGTTATCCGGTGCCATTGAAACTGTCCTATTCAATGGGTGATTGTATGTCGCTGCAGTTAATTGGCGACTTTTGTTGCCGGTGCTCGCCACGGTTGTGCACACAGGTGAAATGTACAATCAGAGTTCCACCTTCACCCAAGCGTAAGCAGAGCAAAGGAAAGAAGTAATATGATGCGAATATTGATTGTTTCCATCAATGTTGATCGAGTGGAAAATAGTTACTGCCCCAATCTAATTGATTACAAGTAATTTTGTTGGCTTCAGGGCTAGCTTTACTGCAGAGATCCTCAACAAATATGTTTTCGATCGATTTTGTTCACCTGTATCTACTCTCTAGTCTGGTGATACATTTTATTCAACAAAAATCCATACCTACACAAGGATTACGATTGCAGCAGGTCCTTTGTGCGACTGTGGTGTTCGCCTGCGTCAACAGGAAAATACGCTCGTTCGTTGGTGGGATTGGATATTGTTTGTACAGCAATATGCAATGCCTATATGTGAAGTTCAGGGCCATCGCACGTGGCGCAGCAAGCAGCGACCAAAAGGCATCGCTCCAGGTTTGTGTAACACTGACAGATAGATACGTACCTACCACATACTGGGGATTGTCTTTTCGAAGCAGGAGCACTTCATCCAGCCACCGGCGCGCGTTGCAATTGCGCTATGATAACGCTGGAAACTGTTCACTATCTCAACAAATGTGGCACGGACATGGAATCCATGTTTGTTCGCACTAACATCAATTATTCGTTTTCATATTCTGATTTATCTTGGCAGTAGCTCTGTAGTGGAACTGATCTTTTCTCCGACAACCATAATATGATGAAGTTGGCAGAATAATAGAGCTTGCCATATCGGGTTGGTGGGCCAATGAAGAATAGTACACTCAAAAAAATCGACATGTCGCATCCACGTGAAAAATCATGTAAACTTCTGTACAGCAACTTACGTGAACTTCATGTACTAGTTAATGGGAAAATTGATAAAATTTACCGGGATCGTACGTAAACTGGTTAGTATGAGTGCGAGTTACCAACAATTCACGTGAATGTTACATGAAAACTGTGATGGATGAGAATTACATATGTTTCACGTAAACTTGACGTGCTGATTTTTTTGAGTGTAGAAACTTGAAAATCTATTATCCATCACATAAGGACTGCACTGATGAGTTTCATAATTTAATGCTTTTTTGTGAGTGGAATAAATTTATCGCTCAAAACATTTGCTGTGGTTGACTTTCGGCAATGAGTTACATGCATCGTATTTAAATTGCCGATGGAAAAACTTTCAAATCGCCGCAACGTAGTAAAATCCGTATGCATTGTGTCTGAGCCTTAACTCTTGCGGTCCAGCTAGATGTTAAGTTTTTCCAGAAAGACTGCGAATATATTTTTGGTAAATAGGTACATTAATCATGTTGTGAATAATACAAATTCCAAAATAGTGCTCTTTGTGGTAAGTATTCATTCACAATAATGCCCAGGTTTTTGATTAAGATTGATATAATTGACATTTCTTATTTTTCAGGTGTAGAGTTAGCGATAGCCTGTAGTGGACTTGAAACATTCAGCAGAGCAGAGCAAAATTGTCTTCAACGCGGTAAAAATGTAGCAACCCCACAGTAGTGTGCTTTTAATGTTTGTCGATTATTCAATCAAATGAAAATTTTCCGCTTAATCGACCGTACCGTATTCAATTAATTGCCATTTTTTTCTCCCCACAGCTGAAGGATAAAATCACACAGTTGGAAAGTCACCTGGGGGAGGAAAAGCGTCGCAACGAGGATCTCCAATTCAGTGTCGACGAGGCCACATTCTGTGAAGAAGAACTGAACGTAAGTAAAGTTTGTATTAGTGGTCGATCGGTAAACAGCCGTAAATTACTCCCGATAAAACATTTAAACAAATATATCTACTCACAATCATCGAACTCAAGAGGGGTGTTATACTAAAGAACCATAAGCTAACAAGAGAGTAGCGAGCAAAAACGGTACCAGCAGCAGGTCTCGTATTTTTGAATCCCCAATTATGGTGGTTTTTGATCATTCAATTTTCACGTAACAAAAAACTATGATTATTTGCCAGGATTCAAATATTCGAAACCACCTAGCTGTTGAGTGCCATTAGTATTATTGTTCACAAACGATATGGTTCTGTCACCTGTTGATACATGTAAATATGCATATTAGTTATCCTCATGGGGATCCTCATGGGAATTTTTGGGTCATCTTGTTTCGTAGTGTTACGCTGTCGAAGCGAAAAACATGTCGCAAAAGCTGTTACTCGACTGGAAATGGATATTAATATTTTAACTGAATGACGTTTAAACAACACGATAAATTGAGAAGAACCTGTATTATAAATCCAGTAGGTAGACCATTTTTTATTATCCGGATGAAAACATTCTACGCAAAACTTCAACTTAACTCAACAATTTAATTGTTCGATGCGATGAAAGATCGATCCATATAGGTGCGCAAAATTAGCTCTCGCCCTAGCAAGTTTTGAGAATTATGAACAACATTGCCGTCAACAGTAAAATTTATTTGCTCGACTTTATGTGTTATGTGCAAAAAGCTTGCCTTAGATGACACATTTTGAGCAATAACGGCAGCTAACTGTTTTAATGCAGATCGGGCGCGCTTTCTTACTATTTACTACCAAAATGTGCGAGGTACGCGAACGAAGTCTTCCTCCGAATTGTCTTCGGAGTACAATTTCTACGGATATGATCGTAATAACTCGACCAGTGTTTTATCATGTAGAGGCGATGTTCTTATTAGTTAAGAAAGGTTTCAAAAAAGTAGTCTTGTATCCCTTTTAGGCGATCACCGGTTAAGACCAGTTGCAGTTTGCGTAAAATGACTGAATGAGTTTATTTATTTTTGTTGTCTGGCTTTAATTCCTACATTTTCAATGAAAATTGTGCTTCCAAAATCACTGACTTCGATTTGAACCTGCCGAACCCTGCATGGAATATTGACTCCGAGATAAACAGCTTATCTACCGATAAACGTTTCTTCAGAACAAGACCCTACCACGTTCCGGTCAAACGGCAGCGAAAAATGACCAACGGTCATCAACCGTAATAGAATTCAGAATTTAACGATTCTCGCAATCGACTAAAGAGAGCTCGCAAACGGGTTTTCAAACATACATAGATCAAATCAGAACAAAAGCAGTTTCATTGTCTATTCGAGCAGCAGTATAAATTACAATGAAATATTCATAAAAAGAATTGAATCCTAGGTAAATGCGACTCATGTATCTCTTGAATGGATATGAATGTCTACTGCCAGCCGAGAGCCGGGGTGGCTCTTACCGTATTTGTTTGTCAAGCATTTGTAGACTACATAAAATAATATTATCACCTACAATGTTTACTTATATACTATACATTATTCCTATGGCAATCAGCAATTCTGCTGACTGGATGCGTTGAGAAATAATGTCATTGATAAAGTAAAGCATTGCATGTTCACGACGTTCTTTAAGTGTTTGTATATGGATGAGCATGCAGCGTGCTTCATAAGATGGTAATGGAAATACTGTCTAGTGAAGTTTTCGAAGCGCGTATAGTAGAAATTGTTTCTGAACAGATTCAATGCGTCCTTCGTGTAACGCACTGTGCGGGTGCCATACAATATTGCAATATTCCAGAATAGGTCTTACATGTTATGTTATGGTCTTATGTAATGTATAAAAGTTTTATTGTGTGCGGGTCTTTGAAATTATGACTGAAGCGTTTGATGAAGCCCAGCATTCTATCTAATATTGTTTCCTAAGTATATGTCAATAGAGGGAGTTTGAATTTTCCTACTAAATGCTATTGAGTTACATTTTTTTACGTTCAGGTTTAGTAAAGATTTGTTGCACCAAGTATTGAATACATTTACTTCATTCTGAAATACTGCGACGTCATGGGCATTTTTTATTTCCATATATATTTTCATGTCGTCTGCATTTACAAATACTTTTGAGTGGTTAAGTATAAAGGAAATGTCATTTACGTGCAAAATGAAAAGAAGTGGCCCTAGGTGGGAACCTTGGGGAACCCCAGAGGTGACTTGAATAGGGTCCGAGAGAGCATTTTGAAAGCGAACAATTTGTTTGCGTTCCGTTAAATATGACTGAAGCCATTTCAAGAGCTTCGGTTCTATTCCAATTTTTCCTAATTTGAAGATTAATAATGGTATGTCTATTCTGTCAAATGCCTTACTAAAGTCCGTGTAAATAGCTTCTACGTGGTTGCCATTGTCCATTGCATTCAGAGTAAAAGAATTCCAGAAGATTTGAGACAGCCGAGCGGCCTTTAAAAAGCCGTGTTGCTGACATGTAATTCTGTGTTTTACTTGTTGAAAATTTTTTTCATTTACAATTGATTCAAATAGTTTAGGAATGCAATCAGGAATGCCTCTCCATTGTACTTGGTTCTGGGCTAATCGTCGCCAATTCGTTGCGCGTCTCGACACACGCAAGTCGGCTTCAATCTGGTCAAGCTATCTGGCAAGTTAGACCCCTCTATTCCCGGTGCCGGTGGGGTCCTTGAAGAGAACGGATTTCACTGCACAGTCGTCCGGCATGCTTGCGACGTGGTCGGCCCACCCTAGTCTCCCAACTTTCCTCCGGTATACGACGGGAATCTCTCCAAGTAGGGCCTGCAACTTGTGGTTCATATGCCTACGCCACTCTCAAGTCTCAAGTCCGTAGAAGACAATCGGTCTGATTGGCGTTTTGTACATCGTCAGCTTTGTGCGGCGGCGAACGCTCCTTGATCGAAGCGTCTTGCGGAGGAAAAAGTACGCTCGATTTCCAGCTTGAATGCGAATTTTCGTGCCTTTGGGGATAGACGCCGCAACAAAATCTGGGAGAGCACCTTGTAGGCGGCGTTGACCAGCGTAATGTCGCAGTAGTTACAGTAATCTGCCCTATCGCCCTTTTTGTACGGAGATAGATTACACCTTCCTTTCATTTACTACTCATGCTACGGATACCTTATCACATGATGTTTCCCAATGAATGCAATCTACATCTACCTTTCTGCTGATTTTGAGATTGCGACTACCAAACTCATCAGAATGGGACTTGGTAATACTTGGCTTGGCTGATCGATATCTAAAAGTCAAAATCGTAGAATCAATATCCAGCGAATTTATTGGCAGGTCCGGTATTCCACAAGGTAGCTATCTTGATCCGCTCATTGTCGCGCTGTATTTCAGCGATATAAACTTTTCGCTAAGAGAACCCAGGCTTTTTTTGCTGATGTTTTTAAGCTTTAGTTCGTGGTCAAAAGGTGGAAAATGCCATGTTCATGCAACAAAAGCTACGGAGCTTTTCAAGATGGTGTGACGGAAATAGAATGGTGTTCAATACTAGCAACGGGCATTGTACAATTCGTTCCAGCTTCCGAGATATAAAGCGCGTCTGTTGCAAATGGGAGTGGATACCCTTGCAACCAGTAGAAATTTGTGGCCAGCAATTCTTGTAGCTGATATAATGATGGCCAGGACCGTTTTTCCATTGCTGAATTAGTTTACCGTTTAAAAGAACAAATTATGGAGCAAACACAGTTATGCTCGGGTTTCAATGAGTTTTTTGTAAGATATTTCATAAGAAATTTTTAAAAAATTTTGTACTAGTTAGGTTAAATATATCATTAGAATAACAGACACACGGCGGCATAGGCTTCTAGATCGTAGAATTTTGCGAACGGCAAATTAGCCCCCGATTTCCTGCTTGAATGCGCTCTATTGTAGTCCGAGATGACCAGCTATCCCAAATACACTCATCTACCTCTTTTAATTTGACGCCGTTGAGGTCCGTGGGAGGCGGGAGTTTGTCTCCTTCGGTTGTCTTCCTTCATATATTTAGTCTTCGATGCATTTATTTTTAGCCCAATCCTCCTAGACTTCGTTGTCAGTTTTTCGTAGATTTTGTCCGCCGTCGCAAAGTTCCTGGCTATGATCCAGGTCATCTGCGAAGCCTAGGAATTCGCTACTTTTGGTGAAAATCATGACTCTCATTTTAATACCCGCTTGTCGGACTGCCCCCTCAAGGGTGATGCTGAATAGCATGGAGCATGGAGGCTTCACCTTGTCTCAACCCGCATCAGTTTGTTCGGAAACCCGTGTTCACGCGTTATCTACCATGGCTGGTCTCGATCGACTGTATCGTATGCTGCTTTGAGATCAATAAAAATATATGTGGGTACGTTGTACTTCCGACATTTCTGCAAGATCTATCGGATGTTGAAAATTTGGCCCGTAGTGGCGCGAGCTCTCATAAAGCCCGTCTGATAATTTCGTACGAAACCTTGTTCTATCGTTAGCCGGCCGGCGTAACAGGATTTGGGAGAGTACAATGAAGCGGGGTTTGTCATAGTTTACGATAGTTCCAGCAGCCGAGTCGATCACGCTTTTTGTATTTAGAAGCGACAAACAACTCCTTTTATACATTTCTCCGGTAGCTACTCCTTCCAAATCATAAAAATAACCAAGTGCAGAGCCGTTGCCGGCATTTCTTCACAATTTCTATAAAGCTTTTGCACCTTGGAGATCAGGTGCTTTCCTAGGTGAACTTCCATTCCACCTTCTTATGCAATTTCGTCGGTCATCAATACTAAACCATGTATAGAACGTAAGCATATGATGCTAAACTCGTCAAAACTAGTCAAACTTCGGTACAAGGGTGTTGCTATGATTTACTTACTTTACTTTAGTGGCAACGGTCCATTACCGATCCTGCGACGAACGAATTATGGTCCTCCAGTACCGTCGGTCCTGGGCTGCCGTTTTCCAATCCTCACGAACACCAGCTGAACGTGCATCGGCTTCGTCAGCATACGCCCACCGGGTGCGGGGTCTGCCTCGGAGTCTACGGCCTCTTCCTGGTTCTCTGCTGAAAATAGTTTTGGCTACTCTTTCATCGGGCCACATTGCACTACCTTCACTATATCAGCATATTTGTATACTTGGTACAGCTCGTGATTCATGCGTCTGCGCCACACTCCATTTTCCATTTTGCCTCCAAGTATAGATCGCAGAATTTTACGCTCAAAAACCCCAAGCACTCGCCGATCAGCTTCCTTTAGCGTCCATGATTCGTGTCCGTAAAGGGCCACCGGGAGGATTAGTGTTCTGTAGAGCGCCAGTTTTATGCGTATTAACTACGGGACTTCAGCTGGCTACGTAATCCGTAGAAAGCCCGATTCGCGGCTGCAACTCGTCGTTTCACTTCGCGGCTTACATCGTTGTCACATGTCACAAGTGTACCAAGAAATATAAATTCCTCCACTACTTCATATCGTTCCCCATCTAACTCCACTTAGGCACCAACACCACTTGGGCTCCCACGTTCCTTACCAGCAACCATGTACTTCGTTTTGGCGGTATTAATGGTAAGTCCCAATCTCGCAGCTTCCCTTTTAAAGGGCCTGAAGGCCTCTTCCACTGCTCTACGGTTGATTCCGATGATATCGACCTCATCCGCAAAACCAAGAAGCATGTGAGATTTCGTGATGATAGTTCCATTCCTTTCCACGTTTGCCCTTCGTAATGCACCTTCCAAGGCAATGTTGAATAGCAGGTTAGAGAGTGCATCCCCTTGCTTCAGTCCATCCAACGTCACGAAAGTAGCTGAAGTCTAACCCGCTATTCTAACGCATGATTTGGATCGGTCCAGCGTCGCACGAATCAGCGTAACTAGTTTCGTCGGAAAACCATGTTCTAGCATTATCTGCCACAGCTCATTTCGTTTAACTGAATCGTACGCCGCTTTAAAGTCCACAAACAGATGGTGTGTCTGCAAGTTGTACTCCCGGAACTTGTCTAGCAACTGACGCAGGGTAAACATCTGATCCGTCGTGGAGCGACCCTCACGAAAACCAGCTTGGTACTTGCCGACGAAGGACTTCGCTAACGGCCTCAGTCTGCAGAACAGGATACGGGAAAGCACCTTGTAGGCAGAATTGAGCAATGTAATTCCTCGATAGTTTTCACACTCCATTCGATGTTCCTTTTTGAAAATTGGGCAAATGAGGCCATCCAACAACTCCTCCGGCATTTGTTCTTCCTCCCAGATTCTGACAATGATCCGGTGGATTGCTTCGTACAGCCGCTCGCTCCCCGCTTTTAGAAGTTCAGCTGGGATACCGTCCTTCCCAGCAGCCTTACCGTTTTCAGCTTACTGATTGCCTTCTTGACCTCCTCCTGGTGTTGGTGGCTCCACAGCTTGACAATCGCTTACAATTTCTATCCTGTCCCTACTGATCTCCGCACTCGTACTCGTACTCGCGTTTCTTTAGACGATGGATTCTTTTTTCCGCAGCTCTAGTCTCTCTGTATCTCTCTCTGTTTTGACGCGTTGCCGCAGTGAGCATGCGACTCCTGGCCTGGTTCTTTTCATCTGTCACTCTCTGGCATTCGATATCAAACCAGCTGTTACGCTGTCTTCCACGCGTCGTGCCTACCACCTCTCTCGCTGCTGTTTGGATGGCACCATGGATGTTCCTCCACAGCCCATTTATATCTTCTTCTTCTACCTGCTGTTCTGCGATTCGCTGGTCAAGCTTCCTGGCGTACTCCACTGCTACGCCGTCAATCGTTAACCGCTGTATGTTGAAATTTAGCGTCCTCTAGGTCCGCGAGCTTTCGCCGTGTTCGACAGCCTTGCGCGAATCTTACTCACTACGAGATAGTGGTCAGAGTCGATATTTGGTCCACGAAAAGACCGTACATCGATAACATCCGAAAAGTGTCGACCGTCAATCAAGACATGATTGATCTGAGAGCTAAAGTCTCCATTTGTATGCCTCCAGGTGTGTTTCCGAATATTGAAACGTGGAAAGTAGGTGTTACAGATGGCCATCCCTCTGGCCGCGGCAAAATTTATGAGCCTCAGACCGTTATCATTGGTCGACAGATGAAGGCTATGTCTTCCAATAGCTGGACGGAATAATTCCTCCCTCCCGATCTGCGCGTTTGCATCTCCGATGATGATTTTCACGTCGTGTTTTGGGCACTCTCCATAGGTCCTCTCAAGTCTGTCTTTAGCATCATCGGATTTATCATTTGTCGGTGCGTATAAGTTGATTAGGCTATAGTTGAAGAATTTGCCCTTAATCCTCAACACGCATATACGGTCATCTACGGGCCTCCACCGGATAACTCGTTGCTTTTGTTTTCCCAACACTACGAAACTGACTCCATGTTCTGCTTTCTTACCGCCACTGTAGTAGATGTGGTACTTGAAAGAAGTGCCTGCAATAGGGTCTACTGCACGGAACTCCCTTACTCCGGAATTTGGCCACCGAACTTCCTGAATAGCAGCGATCTCCACTCCGAGTTGATGCAGCCCTCGAGCAAGCAAGCCAGCCCGTGCCGGTTCATGGAGAGTTCGGACATTCCAGGTACCAAGTTTCCAATCGTTATCCCTTAATCGTTTCCTTGTCCCTTGCCGTGTCCTATACCGATTGTTCCGTCCTGAATTTCTTTGTTCGTTGTTCGTGGTAATTGAGTTTTCGGTATACTACCTCACCGGGGTCGCGATACCTACATCCCGCTGATGGGTCTGCCATCTTAGGTATAGCTTGCGGGATACAGCATTTCATATTCAACCGGCCGTTACGAGACAGACGCTATGTGAGCCGCCCCTCACCTGGAGAACAGGCGCTATAATTCGCACCTCCTAGCTTAGCTGCTTTAGTAAGTACATGAAGCATTTTCGGGTAAGGCCATTGACCGTCATCATTTAACTTCGATCTGCGTGGAGGCGCCAAGTGGGAGCTTGAGAGAGCCAGAGCTATGTTTGACGCTCCTTCCAGGTAACTCTCTCTATTTCATACCCTATGATTTAAATTGATTATTTCTCCAGTTGTGTCTCTCTTGTGTTTACTTAATTTTGTCTAAGCTATTTTTATGGATTAACAATTTAACAATAGCAATAATTTATTTTGGGCACCATAAAATATGAAAAAAAGTTTTTAGATACCGTTCAATAAATTTCTCTTATAGAACTTTCACTTTCATCGGCATTATATTGGAAAACCGAGATTTATTGCCATATAGTTGCATATCGATGAGCAGTTTTTAGCATACAATAAGCAGAAACATTTTTGCTATGTTTTAGAATAAAAATTAAGACTAAATGTTTGAAAATATAGTTGTAAATGTAAAATTTGTGATGCATATTCAAGCACCAGTTTTCGACCCCTCAAGATCCAATTTTCGCTCCAGTTTTCGCCACCCCTAGAAGCATCGTTCATTTGGAAATGGAAATTCATTTATATTGATGTATTTTTCAAAAACTTGATTCAATTTTTAGTTGAATGAAGAAAAGAAAATGGAAATCCGCTGAGAAATAAACAAGATTTGGCAATTTAGGGTTTATTTCTAATTTCCGTCGTAGTAAGGAAAGCCACTCTAGTTTTCATCACTTCTTAGGTGGATTTAATGAAAAAGTTCTTGTGCTGATTCGGCTCAAACACATTTACCTTCCGATCCGTGCACTTTGAATTCACTAAAAAGCGATTAGTAAAGCATTTTATTGAAATTACGCAACTGACTTTATTGCTTAAGTTCGTCGTACCGTTTTAAAATCCGTCCATCAAAATTTTCCATTGTCCGAACTAAAAATCACAATAATGTTAACGAAGCTATCGCGCATGTATTTGTGTCATGCAAGTTTTCCCGGCTGCAAAATAACGACAATGCGTTGCGTGAGTTGTTTTCATTTTATGACTGACGGAAATTGAAACGATTAGTCGACATTTTCTTTTTCGTCGCACGAAAAAAGTAGAAAATCTGGCTGCTAGGAATTCTTTAATGAAAAAAAGCATTTAGGGGTAATCCGGGTATAATCGACACTGTGGGTAAAACCGACACCTCTCGATTTTTAAAGTTTTAAAGCTGTTTTTTGTAAATCGTCTAATGCTCTTTACACTTTTTATTTCTTACGTTTTGAACCATTTTAACACCGCCGAAGTTTTTTAACTGTCAAAACAAACAGCAAAACAAGAAGAAGAAGAATGAAGAAGCAGTCCTTGTAAAATTTCGCAAGTGGAATTTAAGTGTTTAAGGAGGAAAAATTTTTAAAATTCGACGCTCTCGGCATGCTTGATTTATCAGCGATTATTTTTTAGTCTATTTTGTAAAAATACAGATGATTTTTTCGTTTATTGCTGCTCTAAACCAGTGTTCTGAAATTTTAACTCAATTCGGGGTAAAATCAGGATAAAAACGACACAGGCTTTGTGCTTCTAGATAGTATGTGTTTTAAGTTTAATGCGTTTATTTTTATGTTTTGGTTTAAAACTGAGAATCTGGGCCGAAAAGCAAGTGAAAAATGTTAAAAGTGCTATCGACCGTTGAATTAAAAAAGACGAATCCAAGGATAATTGAAAAATCAGGGGGAAAGGAGGGGGGGATGATTCTTCCTAGCTGGCGCTAGGCATACTATAGGCACCTTCCCTGAGAATCATAATTTTTTATGCAAAGATTTCACTTGATATTTATAAGGTGTCGGTTTTACCCTGACAGGGTGTCGAGTTTACCCGCACTGCTGCTTGTAACACCTGAAGATACAGGGTTTTCTTTTTCATTATATATCAAAAACTTTCGAAATATGTATTAAACAGACCTCGTGAAATGAAGGATTTGGAGTTAAACTAAGATTCTGGGAAATTTGTCGGATAATTGACCTACAAATATGAAATTTGTGTGGAAATTGTTAGGGTGTCGGTTTTACCCACAGTTCCCCTAAATAGAACTCAGCTAACTTGATAGTCAGCGCGTATGATAGTCAACAAACTAAAATATTAGAGAATAACTAATTGTTGCGGCACAAAGCCGCATTATGACCGCGTTGACCTTCACATCTAGCAGAACAACAATCAGTGTACTCGGTCGAAGATGAGACAAAGCGCTATTGTTGTTCTGGCTAGATGTAACAATAAGCTATTATCAAACGACGTACCTATAAATAGGGTAATAAACGTGAGTCTTAAGTTCAGTCCGTTCGCAGCCACCGCCGCTGGCGGTGGTGTGCAAAGAGCAACACTTGTCATATATTGCACAATAATATCACAGTCCCGTTGGTAACCGGCCCCCCTTACGACGATCACGGAACACTAATTTTGCATTGCGTGCAGGGATGCCACATATTATTCTGTGTTTTTTGTTGGAAAAATCTGACGATCTGTACAAAAAGGAAAAATATCTGTCCAAAAATCTGCGCAATGCAAAACAATGAGAGTGAAAGAGACGGAGAGTCATTTTGTGGACTATTTCCGTCTCTTTCACTCTCATTGTAAAAACTCAAAAATCTGTTTAATCTATGTAATTGGCGAAAATCTGTATTCTGTGCATACAAATTCTGTACAGGCGATTTCTTTCAAATATCTGTTAAAGACAGAATAATCTGTGCATGTGGCAACCCTGATTGGGTGTCGTAAAAATCGCTGATATTTTTAATAATTTGTGGTAAATAGGATGGGAATAGGCAATTACGACAAAGCAGCGACATACCCTACTTGAAATCAGTATCAGTAGCGTCTATCTCTAATTTGACACATGACCGAAATCGTATCAGCATGAGTGTCAAACTTCAAGATTTTATAATTTATTGACCCTAAAAGCTTTTCCAGGTTCACGGTTTTCTATAGCAACTTTGTAGCAGATTCAGAGTACCCCGGCGGAAGTGCTCATTTAAAGACATATTCGAAATCATATCAATATAGGTGTCAAATTCTATTATGTTGATGTCCGTAAAACCTTAAAGTTCACCACCATGATGCTATAGTTTCAGTCATTCCAAAATGGCCGTAGACCGTATTGGCAATGTTTTAGGAACTAATTCACGGAAATGGTTACTTATCATCATCGATTGCGACTGATCATCTGTTCCAGTTCAAAAAATATAAATTCAAATGAATTTCGTACCTAAAAACGTACAAAAGCCGAAGAAATCAGTTTTTTAAAATAATTTCCGATATCCTTTCCATATTTAGGAAGAACCAAAAAATATATCTCGGCGAATGCAACCGGCTGGCCAATTGAATTTTTTTCTAGGCTCTGTACATTTATTTCTAATTTATGAACTTGCTTGCTCAATTTATACTTAACTCAACAAAAATAGTATTAATGAGTTATTTTACATAAGAATCTATCTCTATCTTTAAGTAACAAATAAGGAGTTCCAGAGGAGATTTGTAAAACGGATGGCTTTCATGTTTGTGAATCTGATGGTACGCTACGAATACAATAAATTGTAGAATTTCAAAAAAATTGTGTTGCATTCAAATTTAATTGATGCAATAATTACAAGCAAGAATCTATAGTACAGATTCTACTGATGAAATCGCCACAATCACGGCCATTCGAGATTCAAACAAATAACGACTGGCTTGTTAGATCAGTGTGCTGCCTCCAGGTCTACTCGAACTTTCAAATGAATGCTTATATTATTTTTTAATTTTTTAATATTCAAATAAAAATTACTTTTCTTATCGTCCAGATAGTCTAAATCACATAGCGTTTTTATGAGATAGGTAGAAATGACGACAAATTAATTAATGTATCCAATATCCATCCATCCAAATATCCAATATCCAAAAAATCATCCCGATCTGAGAACACAAACTGAAAATAATGATAGCTCAAGTTGTACAATTATCAAGGTTTTGGAATCAAATTTTATTGGTTAAGTACATAATTTTGTTTAAATCAATGAATATGTTATGACAATTATCGTACGCCAACCAGCGGGGCCACTAGGGTGGTGAAAACTGGGGCCGTTACCCTATTGCTCTTTAAATTCAAATAACCAACACATGTTCAATTCCATCTATGGTTAATTTACTGAAGGAAAATTACTTTTCGAATTTGAAACTATTGAATTGGCATGGCCACAATATAACCTCTCATTCTAGCTTCGAGCAACAGCTTTTGCGAACTACATACCTACCTACATATCAGAACATATTTCTAATTCAATTTCCTCACCCTGAAACATTTGCAAATACTCTATCACCTCTTTCTCTTCTCCCTCGGTTGGTTGGTTTCATCGAAATTTCCTGCAGCGAAAAATTCAAAATTTAGCTCATGTGAGTATTGTGCATACCATACGATCTACATATTTGGGAATGCCGTCCTAGCGTAGCGCATTGTGCTCTAGTATTATTTCCTCGCAATCGGTATCTCAATGCAAACATACACTCGACACGCAATCGAAACCCGTCAGCATACATATATGTATGCACATGGCACCTTGAAAGCACTTTATTTTTATTTATTAAATGGTAACTTTCCTTGGAGGACCGTTTGTGGTTCATCGCTTCTACTTTTCGGTTTTGCATAGATATCGACTGCGAGGAAAATTATTGATTGGCTCCAAGCAATTGGACAAGGTAATTGGTTTGCTCGCAACCCGCCTGCTTATCCCGTTCCTATATCTGTTTCCTGTTTCCTGGCCGTCCTGTCCAAGCTGGTGCAGGTTCGTCTGCACATCTACCTAATATTATTATAGTACCTACGATAAAAACATATTGCTTCATACACAATCATCACCTTCCCGAGCATCGCAGCATACATAGGAGGTGGAAAACCATTGTCGTGACACGCTGTGTGACGTTTTCCCTGTGGAGCGGCTGTCTGTCTGTGAACCCCAGCAAGAGCATGTTGCATGTTTTGCTATGTTCTGTATGTCCGTGCATGATGATGTTTGTCAAAACACAAAATTGTTCAAATTTTTCTAATACCACGTTTCTGTTTGAATTCGAAAGGCTCAAACACACATCTTCAAGGAACGAATAGCAGAGCTTGAGCGGCAGTTGCAAGGCAAATCGGCAGAGCAACCCACCGAGGCGGATCTTGCCGCGAAGGAACCAGGTATGTCATGTTTTTTGTTAGATGACAAATTTCTTAATCTTTCATTCACGAATGATTTATTGTTACTTGAATAGACGCGACCGTGGTCTTAAACCTCGAGATCGATAAGCTCAAAGCCGAAATCCTTGAACGGGATCAGAAGCTACATGTCACCGAAGAGCTCAAGGGTTCGCTGGAGGATGAAATCGCCAAACTGCACGAACGGTTGGCCGAAATGGAGAAGAACTTGGACATAAAGGTGTCAAGTTTCAACATCAGTGAACAATGTCTGAAGGAAAAGATTGCTTACCAGCAGGCACGGATCGACGAGATGGGCAGCGAGCTGACGAGCAAGGATGCCGAACTGGAAAAGCAATATCTGGAGCTGAAGAACGCCGAAGGTCATCTGGAGGTGGAAGTGACACAGCTGCAGAATGATCTTCGTACTAAGGAAACACTGCTAGGCGAGCAGGAGAAACAGGTCGCGAAATTGACTAGCGAAATCGAAGTGCTGTTGAGTGATATCCGGCAACGCGATGTTAAACTGCTGGAGGGGGAAAGTGGGCTGAAGGTTGTTCTGGACGAGAAAGATGCCACGATTGGGAAGTTGAAAAAAGATTTGGATGAGCGGACAATAAGCGAGGAATCACTGAAGGCTGAGTTGGATGGGAAACAAAAAAGGATAGCAGATTTAGGTGCGAAGCTAATTGCTTCCGAAGAACAAATCAAGCACTTGGAGGACAATGCTAAAGAATCGAAAAAGGCCCAACAGGCGTTAGAAGAATCTCTGAAAAGTCGTGATAATCTTTTGGAAGAAAAGACTGGTTTACTGGCGAAGTTACAAGAAGAACTGACCAACGTTTCCGCTGTTAGCGAACAGCAAGCTTCCCTTCTTAGTGCCAAAGACTCCGAACTTGAGCAAAAACAGCAGGACCTCGATTCACGACAGGTTCAGCTGTCAAAAGTTACATCCGAACTTACGGAAATGGCCAAAAAGCTCGAGTCTACAATTAAGGACTCTGACAACCGCGATGCTGAACATCGCACCACTCTTGATAATGAAATTAAAACCAGAGAGGATTTGCTCAAAAAACATGCCGACCAAGAGACTGAACTGCATGCCAAAGACAAACAACTGGAAGACAACGAAGTTCAGATTAGCGCGTTGCAAAATGAACTGAAAGAAACCAATGTGGCCAAAGCAAATCTGGCGCGAGATTTGGAAGAAACAAGAAAGAGCTTTACCGATAGGGACAGTGCCGTAGGCAAACTGAACGAAGAACGCCTCATGCTGAGTGATGATTTGGAGAAACTACGAAAAGAGTCAGCCGGTGCAATAGCTCTACTCGAAGAAAGGCTCAAAAACGCACAAGCAACTCACGCAAGCGAACTACAGCACATCCACGAACAACATTCATTGGAAATATCCACAAAAGACGGCTCTATTTCTACCCTAGAAGCATCCCAGGAGAAACTACAGGCCGAGAAGTTTGACCTGTTAGCCCAATTGGATCAGTTCAAGATGTCGGAAATAACTTCCAGCGATCAACTCTCCGCCAGGGATGGAGAAATCAAGGAATTGTCTAAGAGAATTGAAACGATTGAAGCGGAATTGTCCTCTAAGAATGACATCCTGGAGAAAACGACTCAACAGCTAACGGAAAGCAATTCTAAACTTGATTCAAGCGACAAGAAACTGAGCAACCTACAGGACGCGAATGGTAAACTGGAAATCGAACTTGCCGATCTGAAGCGCAAAATGGAAGCTCTAGAGCAAAAGTCAGCTCAAGTTCAACAGCAAAAAATCGACCTGGAACGGGAAATCGATACGCTTCGCTCGTCGACGGTTGATTCAAACTCGGAACTATCCCGCTTGACCGATGAACTAAAGACGAAACAGAAAGCGCTCGAACAGCTGCAAGATACGTTCGATTCCACCAAAATCGACATGGAGAGGCGGCTGGACGAGGCGAACCAATCGAATGGTGCTTTGAGCGAGCAGATCGAACGTCTACGCAGCGAGATGCAGCAAATTTCCAGCCAAAAAATCGATCGAGAAAACGAACTTAACGTGGAGCTTGCAAAAATTAAGGAATCCGCTGAGGTGGAGCAGGAAAATTTGGTGCGCGAGATTGCCGGGTTGAAGGCAAGCTTTGAGGAGGAAAGAATACGGCTATTGAAGGAGGCTGAAACGAAGCACGAAGAGTTTGAAGGGGAAAAAATGGCATTGACCGTCACGATCGAGGAACTGCAGAATGAGGTGAAACGGTGCAATACGCATCTGCAGTTGGCTAAGGCGACTGCTCTTAAAGAACGCAATGAAGCGGATGAGAAAATTAAACAATTTACGGAAACAGGAGAATCACTCAATAAGCAATTGGAGGACGTTAAGAAGGAGGAGACATCGTTGAAAAAGACCCTCGCTGAAATTCAATCAGCCATGGAAAAGGGCACTCACGATGCGTCGGCCCAGTTGAGCGAAAAGGATTCGAAAATCGGTGAGCTTGAGAAGGATATACAAGTGTTACAGGAGGACGCTAAGACGAAACAAGCCGAATGTGCTGAATTAAGTAAACAGTTGGAAGACAAGGCAAATACTCACGCAGAGATGCTGAAGCAGCTAGAAGGTTGTCTTTCGCAAATTCAGGTGCTGACGGCCGACAAAGATAAACTGCAATCGTCGTTGAAGGATCAATCAAGCGAGCTTGCATCGCTCAAGGAGAAATACCAAGAGATGGAGGATGAGCAAGTGGATTTGGTGAGCCGAGAAGAGACTCTCAAAGGTGACATCGAGCAGCTTAAGGGAACTTTGGATGCATCCGAGAAGAAATGCAAGGAATATCTTGAGCAAATTGACGCCAGAAAGGAAGAGTCTGTGAAGGCAGCGGGAGAAAATCAAGCCGCCGTGGATGATCTACGCCAGGAAGTGGCAGCTTTGGGTGTAACTGTCATCGAAAAAGAGCAAAAAGTTGAAGAACTGAACGCAAAGGTAGATGAGTTGTTGCCCCTTGTAAAATTAATGGAAGATTTGCGAACAGACCTTGATACAAAAGAGCAGTTAATTAAACAAAAAGAGGAAGATGCTGAAAAGCACGCGGGAGAGCAAAAAACTCTTCAGAAAGCGGTTAGTAAAAAGGAAGCCATTTTGCAACAAACTCGAACTGAGCTTCAATCACTCCGGGATGATCTTGCGAAGAAGGATGCAGACATAGAGCAACTAACAAGCAAACTGCACACAACGGAGAAGTGTCTCAGTGAAAAGAGCGAACAGGAAAATAAATCGACCGTCGAGGCAAGCAATCTGAAGGACGAACTAGAAAAAACTAAGCTCATCATCAGAGATCAAAAGGAGCAATTAACGGCACAGAACGGAACAATCCATGAGCTGGAAACGAAGCTCGTCGCTCATGGCACACAGTTCGAGGAGCTTTTGAACAAAAAGAAAACCTCCGAAACGGAAAGTTCTCACATGGTGCACGAACTGAACCAAAAGCTGCTAGAGATGGAAAGTTTGAAGCAACGGGAGATTACGGAACTGCAGTCTAGGCTTACCGAAATCTTGGAAAAATTCGAAGCGCAAATGGCGGAATCTACGAAAAACTTTGGAACGATGCGGTCCGTCGAAAAGCGACAGCAAGAGCTGGAATGCGAGAAAAAGGATCTTGAGCTGCGGGAAACCGAAATGCAGATTAGCCAACGCAAACTGCAGAAAGAAGTCGATCTTCTGTGCCAGCAGGTGTTGATTAAGGATAGCGAAATTCGTAAGCTCTCCCTGGAGCTAGCTTCTGGTGCAAAGGTTACGACGAGTGCGATCACTTCCAACAACGAAACCGGCCAGGAATCCGATGCACAAATAAACTTCCTAAACTCCATCATTGCCGACATGCAACGAAAGAACGAAAAACTCACACAGCGCATAGAGGCGATGGAACGGACCAGTATTGAAGGAAATAGGTTGGTAGTATTGGTAGTTGATCCTAGTTCAAATTTTAATTTTCGTTCGATTTAATTTTTCAGCAATAACCGAAGCTTCGAGTTCGACAAACGAAAACCAGCGCCCCGCATGTTTTGCGACATTTGCGATGAATTCGACCAACACGAAACCGAGGATTGTCCAAAGCAGTGCTCCGATAGCCCACCGGAGTCGCTAAAGCATCCGTCGGCGGATTCGAAGGAACGGAAGCTGCCGCCACCGCGAAAGTACTGCGATGGATGCGAGGGTGAGTAAGGTTTCTGTTGTGTTCTTCAGGGATAAGAAATGACTAATATTTTTAAAAACCTATTTATTACCTACTAGCCACTTTGGTGGTTGTTTAAATGTTCAGTTGATATTCGTATAGCACTGATAACAAGTCAAGGCTGTTTGGATTCATAGAATCTTGATAGCAAATCAAGGTTGCGTTCAATCTCCATAACTATTTTTAAACAATTTTTGTAAATAATTTTTTGGACAGAGGCATAAATTTTGAAAAATTTGATAAAGAAACACCGAACTTCGATTGAAGGCATCGTTCTCTAATCGAGCGCAATTTTCCTCGTAACATTTCCAGTGTTTGGACACGAACTGGGCGAATGTCCCGACGATGAAACGTATTAGGACCGGATGGCACGAGGTGCAGTACTATAATGATACCAGCAAAATTCATGGGAACCGGAAGAAAGCAGACGAGGAAAGTCCACGCCACGCGCATGCCCTTCAACAACGTTATCAGCTTCCGACCGCGTTCTGAAGCTGAATTTCTTTTATTTGTGTTCGTGTTGTTTCGTTCGTTACACTAGCTAGCTACGCTGCTCGAATAGCAACAGTTGTTTCAATTCAATGCTGTTAAGTTTGCACACTGTAAAACAATTTTTCTTCGTAAATTCAGTAGGTAAAAACAATGCTAGACTGCTGCAGAATCCAGAGGCATTTACAATGTCCTTTCCCTATACGTGCACTCGAGCGAAGCTCTGAAAACTTTAGTGATAGATAACAAGACAAAAAATTAACCAGTTTTGTTTCAGTTTGTGTAACTTTAGAACTGTTTTCTATTTATTTCACGAAATTAGCTTTCCACATTTAGATAGGATAATAAAACTAGAAACTTATATCGATAAGAGACCTCATCATAGTGCCGCGAAGAAAATACTGAGAACTTGCCATAAAACTAGTCACCTCCTTCCTTCTTTTCCTTGTAAGCTTCCTTGAAGCGTTCCTCAAACAGCGATAGTTCCGATAGTAGATCCGTAATGGCATTCATGAAGGCTTCCTGCGGGGAATAGTCGGATGTTGTTTGAATGCGAATCACGAACTTGTGTTCCAGCGGATGGGGAAGTTTGTAGCCGGCGAACAGAACGTTGGGATCCTTCAGTAACTGACTGCAGGAACAGGAAAAACTGACCGTTTGTCAACAAAACATATTTTTCCGGTACTTACTTGCGGATCATGTTACCGAGAGTGTGGTCTTCTTTGTTCACTGTAAAAATTGCGGCATTCGGGACTTTTGTGTCGAGTTCTTTAATAATTCTGCAAGGAAATAAAACGTAATTAATCTGTTCAGAAAAGCAAACGACAAATACAGCAATTACTTACTTTTTTTCACCTTCATACAGAAGGAAAGATTCGAAGGTAGGTGGTGCGTTCATTTTCGGTGCTTTTTACACAACTTTAGTATCAAAACACGAGAAGTTTACTAGAAGAAGCACTTCATTGCTTTCAGTTTTATATACTCTTTTAATATTATTGCTTCTTGCTTCTTTAGTCGGCACTCGCCAATGAAAGGATGCCAGAAATTTTAAAACGACATTCCAATTTTTGCATAAGCTGCATTCGATGTATACAAAATAAAAATGCTGCATACAAATTTTGAAAATATTCAGAAATACTTATTAAAAGTACTACAAATCTGTAAAAATAAAAAAATCTACAAATTTGCTTATTACTGTAAATTAAATACGAAAAGGCGAGTAGCATTAAACTTGGTGTTAAATCTGGCATGCCTGACCAAAGCAGAAAAAGAAGAAAAACTGTCAAAAGCAGAAAAATGGCAGAAAAGTACGTTCAATGCTTGCTACATAGAGATGCTAGCCGATCTTTGAAGACGCGCATGCACGGCAATCTGAAACAACACAGAAAAATATTGCAAATTGCATCAAAAACGCGAAACGCAAGAATCTTGTAAACAGTTTGCGAGAAAAATCCTAGCAGCGAGCTGTCAAATATTTATGTCAACTTATTGCGAGCTATCAATGGCAATAAATTGGCAAAATAATAGACAGTTCGCTGCTGGGATTCTACTTACATGCTATCTGCAAGTTTCTTGTATTTCGCGTTTTTGATGCAATTTGCAATAATTAAACCCAACTTTTGATTCAAATCCTTGTTCAAATCGCACTTCCGTGCGGGATGTTAATTTGGCCCAAGCAACCACAAGCATTAATTCTCGCTTTAGTTTTCAGAAGGTCGCATAATGAACCCTTTTGCTTGGATTATGCGACCTTTTGAAAACTAAAGCCAGAATTATGCATAACCTCATATTGGCTGTAGTTCGGTCTTCGGTATCGCTAATACCAAATAGCGGCATATCAGAAATCCGCATGGTTACAACACTTATATAAACATCGTTAAGCATTACCGTAAATTAGCATTATTAAAAACACTGCGTATATGTAACATATGTACCGTGGACCCCCGTTCGTTTGACCGTTTTTAATCTGAACACTTTTTAACACATTGCATCATTTGCATTATGCGCACAATGCACATAAACCCGATTTGTTTGTGCTGACCAAGCGTGTTTAATCTGTTCCACTTTCCGTTTTCCCAACGAATATGGTAGAAATCCGATCGGAAAATGAAATATTCGCTGCTTGCAACTGCTAATTGGGTCCTAAAGTCCTATAGCGTTTTTAGTCTGTATCGATAAAATTAGGGCTAAAAACACATATTTCGATATTAAATTTTACATTTCTGCCTTATTTTCGTCAAAAATCGTTTTTTTCTGTTTTCTTAAATTTTTAACAAAAATTAATTTTTAGCCAACCTTATATAGGTCAACTACAATAGCTAGTTCACTGTGTGGTTGTGCCAAGACAACACGCATTGCAAAAACAAACCATAGTTTGCCTTTAAATGTCAAGGAAACCGTTTTGTTTACCTATATAGGTTCATGTTGCGTCGGTAGAATCTAAAAACGCAGGATATCGAGGATGTACATAAAGCCCATTTTTTTTCAAATATGAGTAGTGTGTTTTAGGAATATTGACTACCTTATTCTGAAGTCGCTGACCCCTCTCCATAGCTTCTGTATAGTTTTGTTGCTGCGTCCCAGAACAGCATGAACTAGACTCATCCGGAGTTGCACAACTTCACCACTCATATAGTTGGGACGCAGTAATTCGGTTAAATTTTAAATAGTACCACTCTAGTTTTGTCGTCCTGTGTTTATTACATTAAAATTACAAGCTGTGTCTATCATAAAACTATATTACAAAAAGAAATGAAGTTTTTGAAAGTATGCGATGTAGGATTTCTGGATACACTACTGTGTTACCTGACTCACTGCGCATAGCGTTGTATTCGCGGTATCGTGTTGGTTCGAAAGGTTTCGAAAAATATCGCCCTTGTATCGAAAATATCGTTCATTTTGATCACTAAAAATAACGTACTTAAACGTTATATTTCAAGTGCTAGTAGTACGCAATAATTGTATTGTGAAACTGAATTGTTATTTATGCAACTTTTTACAAGTTAAATGCAATAACAAAAGCACAACTTATAAAAAATCGGTTGTTATCGATATTAGCTGCATATGCGTTATAAACGAATAAAACGCATGGTGACGTTTTATTTCAATAACACGCATATTCGCAGTGAGTCAGGTAAAACAGTAGCATACTAGCATATATTCAGTTGGTAAAGGTGACGAAAACTACTCGCACAGGAAGAGCAAAAATGCAACTGGGTGTTTACAGTCGTCAGCTGCCGCTTTGCAACCATCGCTCTCACTTTCACAATAGACATTTTCTACCTTCTAGAGCTTAGTGTAGACGAGTGTTAGGACGCTGTATTGCCTGTTGATCACCTTGTGTTCTGGTACCACTCTGGTTTTGATGGTATTAATCATAAATACCATTTTCAATTTTGTATTGAACTCTGCCAATAGCTAACTTCATGTAACCGGGATTACTGGATCTAAATATTGAAACAAAAAGTTCAATACGTATTAATAATTTGAATGTAAGAACTGATTTATCTCCCAATTTTTCCGTGCTTGTTAGCATCTTGAAACATATTGGTAGAAAGGAAATGCTGAACTATAAAAAAATCTACTTTAGGAAGAGTATTTATATCCGCTTTTAAGTATCCTGTTTCCATTTCTCGTGATTTCTTGTCACAATAGGTCACAATAAGCAAAGTTCAGTTTTTTGACGTAGGACTACGTCTTACGGCAAGTTTTGAAATAGGGTGTCATTCCAAAAAATCGAAAAATGCGAGCGTCACGAAAAATGAAAGGTTTTGAGCGCTAATAGCTCAGCGGTTTTCCGATCGATTTTCAATATTCTTACACCAATCGATCGGAAAATCTTCTAAGAATTGACCCAAATGAAGAAAAGTATGGATTCTTTATGTTGAACTATTGAAAAATTGAAAATAATAAACTTATGCTTTTCTAGAATTCTCGCTTCGTGATTGGTTGGAAGATTCTTTGTGATGATCTAAACCTATACCTATTTGTTATCTGTGCTTGGAAACCAAGCCAAAACAAGTGACCAAGTTTCCTCGTTTCAACATGATTTCTTAACACCGCGGTTAAACCTAGACCATTTTGATGTCCTTGCTTGGGAAGTACGCCAGAAAGAGTGACAAACCCCCTCGTGCCAATAGATTTCTTGCGAACGCGATTAAACCTAGTCCAATTTGATGTCTGTGTTAGGGAAGTGTGCCAGAAAAAATGACGCAAGTTCGTTGTCCCAACAGAACGCAAATTCTTTACTGCGAGACGATTAAACCTCGGCGAATTTGATATCTGTGTTGGAAAAATGTGCTACAGTGCTATGTGCTGTGTGAAAAGATGTGCTGTTGATAAAATAGGATTGAATTAGTAAAATCCCTTCAACGTGGGAACCATGGGTAATAAAAACAATCTTTAATTTCAGTAAGATAGCAGGAAAGCAATAGTTTGTGTTCTTGATTTTGTTAAATTGTTTTGAAATGCACAATCTTTTGAGAATTGAACGTGTGCAATGTTACTACTTTGATAAATGTTACATACAACGCATGTAGCATGTATATATATTGCATATAGCATGTATACATGAAGAATCAAATTACAAGCAAGAATACATACCACTATCACTACAAAGAGACTTACGTAGTCCTGCGTCACCTATATATGCGGTCGTGTCTTGTACACAACCCCTCTGATTTTTGTCTGTGATTCTACTTAAGAACACTCCTGGGCTACCGTTCGAAAGAATTGCGTCGGACCTTTTTTATTTTAAGCCTAGTAGCCAGCCAGCTTTGAAATAAACTGTCAAAAACTAAGAAAAAACAAATTTAGCAGCACTTCTATGTTCTATTTTTATATTTCTACCTAACTTCTATATTCGTTGCATTTGCCTGCTGTTGGGCTTGAACCCGGGTGTTCCGCGTTGCAAACCTATACCGATCCACTGCGTCACCTTTGCCGTATACAAGCGATGTGAATTTTGCCAATGAGTTGTTAAGTAAAAGTTCGCTTTAGAACTTGCAGCAGCTTTATGCAGCGCGAGTTAATTATAGAACATAAAGTTTGGAACCAGGCAATTAACTATAGTAGTGAGATACCGACAGCATATGCTACACAACACAACACAATAATGAAGAGCATTACATTCTAATTTATATTTGTAATTAGAAATGTGCGAGGATTAAATTTATTCAAGTGAAATAAAAATAATTAATCTCCAATAGTTTCAGGTTCTGCTGGTTTGATCACCAGAAATATAAACAAACAAGCAGCACGCAGAACTTGTTAGCAACTAAAGTTACTTCAGAACTTCATGTAGCATCCTAATAGCTTTGAAGTATCTATGAAGTACTCGCAGCACTTCTTAAAGCATTTAGTTCAACGTATACTTGATATACACTACTAATCAGCAAGAAAATTCCACGGAACTGAATCTGAACTAATTATGAACTTTCGAGTTCGCGTGTCAAGTAATATTCGAACTTTTGGTTGCTTGGGAAGAAATGCTAAAGAAAAGATTTTCCGTTTGCGATTTCTTTAGCAGTATGCACCTCACAAGAAATATTTCACATTCAGATGGCGCAGTTTTACGTGCAAGTGAATTGAAACGACACTTGAAGATAGAACTAACAAAAGGGCGAATGTCGCAAGCGTAAGCAAACCGAGTGAGGGTTGATTTTCCTATACTGGTCCAGCAAAAAAACTCACCCGTTTTGTTTAAATTTGCGGCATTCACCTTTTTGTTAATTCTATCTAGACTTTTCCGAACGGAATAATATCCGGCGCATTATTACCACAAGAAAAAATGACAGATATTTGCTTGCCTTGCAGCTGTCAAAGTGGGATTTTTTCTTGACCTATGTTCTTTTCAGCTGGATACTAGGCTTTACCGGGAAAGAATATTTGCTATTGGTCAACAGTTATTCGGATTATTTTGGCATGAAGCAACTGCCAGAAACAACATCCGCGTACGTCATCGAGCAGCTAAAGGAATGGTTCTCGGTCCATAGACCTTTGCAAGGCGCCGAATCCAAGGGTAAGTCGCTGAGAACATTCCATTCACCTCATTCATAAAAATTTTGTTCAGTCTGTGCCTTACTATACCGCTGAGGTGCTGATCGTGTGAAACCTGCCAAACTCGCCTGCGCCCAGCCCGACTGTTTTGATCGTTTTGACAATAACAAACATTGGCAGGGCTGCCAATTTCTAACATTTCAAAATTTAAATGTCAAAAAGGTGGGCCACAGTGTGCCATGAACTGTGAAATTAATGTACCGCAATTGTAATCAATGAGGTAAGCTGTTCCTTAAATTGAGCCTGCAACAATGTTCTAAGCGACTTACCCTTGGCCGAATCTCACTTTCTGGTTTGAATTTTTGTGTGATTTGTTTTGATCACTATCTTCTTTATTTTGATTCTCTTTTGTTACAAATTTTATTACCAGTGCAATAAAGTGTCGTGATCTACTATAGCCTACGACATATATCTGGATAAATAAAATATATAAAATATAACAAATAAAACAGCTTACGACATATATCTGGACAACCCTCATTTCATGACGAAAACCTATAAGATCCACCTAATTGACCATGATATTTATAGCATTTTACTAAATTTTAGCTAAGCGCAACTGAGCTCCCATCTTATTGGGCTAGGTCAGCCTAAAAAATCCATCAGGACTTATACCATCCAATACATGAAGTTGATTATGGATATAAAATAACACGGATGAATGACATTGTGGTGCACACGAACCGAGACGATTTCGTCAACTTCATGGTGGATGTTCAAGAATTGGGACAAAATGCTGCCATCTTGAAAAAGTTTTGTGATGGTACCAAATTTACTTGTACGACGTGCTTGGAAAACTGGATTCCAGATGAACTACTATTGAACAAAAATATATTGCTTCAAAATCAATTCAACCCTACATTGGAAGGTGCGAATTTCAGCAAAGTAATGCGAGTTGCAGAAGATGTTATATTGTCCGTGTCAGCAGCTGACGTCGAAAAAGTAGAACAATTAACGCGTGTTCAGCCTAGTTGTAATTTGTGGCGTTGGGTGAGAACCGGACGCGTATGTGCATCTTTGTTGAAAGAATGCACACGAGCTTCAACCGTAGCTGTGCCTTCTAAAATGACACTCCTGAAGAAAATTTGCTGTCCTGAACTCTCAACCGTTAATTCTGAGGCAATGGTATGCGGACGGTCAAATGAACCACGCGTCAAAAAAGCATTTGAACGTTTTATGAAAGACCATATAAATGTGCAATTTTTCGAATGTGGCGTCTTTATATGTCTCGAATTTCCGCACATGAGTGCCACTCCTGATCTGATAATGGTATTTGACTGTTGCTTGAAATGCACAGTGGAAATCAAATATCCATTCCGTTTGAACACCAAATCTCAGTTTGACAAACAATTACAGATCAAACATCTTGTTGAAGGCTCAAATCCATTTATAAGAGTTGAAGGAGACGGATATATAATGCTGACGAATCACGAATATTATGCGCAAGTTCAAGCCCAGATGTATATTGTTCGTGCAGATTTTGGTTATTGTTATATCTGGAGCAAGAAAGAACAGCTCTGTTTGCGAATTGAGAAAGATGAAGAGTTTTGGGTTTCGACCTGTAGTAGCAGTACATCTTATTCCAAAAATATTATCTTGCCAGAACTATTGTCAAACCATTTTTCAAATAAACTTAAAACTTAACAATTTTTAGTACGGAATTATCGATTTGTTAAAGTTGCACAAAATGCAGCATACATGAACTGTTAAATCCACCACATTTAAGCTATTTTGAAACCATTGAATCAACGTCTATCACATTTGCGAGAATCGTATACTTATTTCTCGAATTAAACCTATGATTCTTTCAACATGAATCCTTAATGTAGTTACTTGTTTGTCGGCTTCTAATTCTGACGGAAGAAATTGTGTTTTTTTGCGTAAAAATGTAGGAATGTTCAAAACTGCCTCCTTCTCTTCAATAAGATCTTTCACGTTGAAAGCCTTATCGGCTAGAATAATATCGTTTTTCTGAAGTACATATAAAAAATCACTCTGAATTAACAGCTCCCGATCGGAGCACCTGCCCACATAACCCTTAGAGATAAATCCAATTGTGCCATCAGGATGAATCGCTATAAGGAATTTTACTGTTTTTGCTTGTTTGTAATTACTAAAGTGCATAGCGGCTGCTTTTATGTCCCCCGGTGTTTGGTAGCGCACTTCGAAACAGTCAATTATAAAAATTCATTTCGGTCCATATTTTGCCGCAAACTCCAGAGGTGTTGCTTAATGGTGTCGGCTCCAGCGCGTAGCGACAGCATTCATAAATGATATAGAGCGTCCGATGATAATATTTACTGACGGTGTTGGGACAAACTCCATACTCATAAGCCAACGTGCAGAGGTTAACGTTCAGCCGAAGTGTTGTTAACGTCATAACAAAAACCTGATCCTTACTTAGACTACAGTAAGGTTTTTCCAGCGATGGAAGTAGAAACATGTACAGTTTCTTCAACACTCGATAGTTATTTATCCCTGTATAATAGTTACATTTGACGTCATTTTCCAGAGAATTCAAATCCTTTTTGTTCATTGCCAACTGTTGAGTCAAGTTAAAGGAGCGGGTATGACTAAGCTGCAACTCTGTACGATACATTTCAACTTTTTCCTTAAGTTTCGAAAGTTCTGTTTTGGAAATAAATGTACAAGGAATGCTCAAAGTAGAAATGTATGCAAAAACAAGGATAATATTTTACCATTTTCGATTGCAGCTGATGATGAGAGTGATGTTACATCGAATGTTGTTGATGGATTTGAATTTGTTTCTCTTGGCAATCTTGGTCGTACCCCGTAGCTTTGTTCAATAGACATGAACCATCATCCGAATTGAGAGTCGATTCTTGGAAAGTTTCATTAAATAACTTGTTCGCACCTGGTGATAAACTCACGCCGGCATCTAGTTTTGCGTCACCTTCATTTTCAATAACACTAGAACTGCTACCATTTTTTACGGGAAGATTTAAAGTTGGAGTCCAGTCCAGATTCTTAATATCACGAAGCCTGGCGGGTCGGCCTGTTAAAAACGCAAATTATAGTGACCAATTCTAAAGCATTATTAGTAATCAGCATAGTTTAGCATTCCCCCAATATTTAATACACACCTGAAACAAAATGCCGACCACATACATATAGTTCTCGCCATCTGCAGCTTTGTTCTAGGCCATGCACAACCATCTACTTTTTTCGCCGCTTATCCGAAAGCTTTTCTAAATAGTAATTCGTACCACTTGTTTGCGGAAATCGGAAAATACCCGACTTTTCCGAAGCAGAAAATTTGCGGCAGGATTTCATAACACATATTTTTGTCATTTTTGCACTTCGCAGCTTCCAGTTTTTGCGAATAAATGAGCAAAACAAACCCCAGAAATCTGTCAAACCAGGGACAGAGAGAACGAACTGACGTCTGTGTGCAATGCTTTATGGAGTCCGCAAGTTTTTGAGATTAAATGTTGGTGGTTGATGACGGTCAGTATCATAATTTATGATTCCGGCTTTAGGGTATTTTTTTTTCGGGTTGCCCTCCGTCAGACTTGACTGCGACGGCTTACAACTCGCTAACATTGAACGCATCTACATCCAAACAGACAAAAAAGATGAAAGGTGTGGAAGAAAAAAATCCAGTATTCAGACCACTAATCTAATTACATCGTGTTCATTTTGTACGACCAGTACAAAAAAGCATCATGAATGTTTCAAAAAAATGATGACAAGCGATGCAAACATTTTCATTTTAAAATATGTAAAATAATATTTATTTTTGTCGTTCAGGGTTCAGCACCAGATTTTCTTCACACCTTCGTATACCACAATGACGGCAAATCGACGTGATTGTTCGCAATTTTGGCTTGATTTTGACGTTTCTCCCTGTTTCGTTTGCCATTTTTGCATTTTGTGGGCGAAAACACACTCACACACGCATCGATCGTTATTAGCTATCATCACGTTTGCGCTTGGCTTTCCGTCGTCTATGCGTTCTTGAATCGGATATTCTGTGATTTCTTCGGTGGCGGTGGAAAAATTTTGTGCTGTTTGGTCCAAAGGCTCGTCCGTTTCTCTCATTTGCGTTCAAGTAGTGGTTCAATACGGTACGGTTCTGCGGTACGTCGGGTTTTCCGCGAGCGAGTGCGATAAAGCTGGTGATAACGAGGCTAATCAATTAAATCAACCATAGCCCCAGTGTTCTTCCCCCGAAAGAAGCAGCAGCAGTTCTTTATTCATCAGCTATAACAGTGCGTATATCAGTCGAAATTGGGTGCAATATTTTCTTTGATCTGTCGTGCAATTTCCCAACGCTGTGTACTGTGGAGGCGGACCGAGGTGGTGGCTGCTCCGGAATTTAATGGGTGTTTTCCCGTGGTGGGGGTGTGTCTAGTGCAGGGGTGCTGTCTTCTATTTTATTAGTGCTAACTGGTTACATCCGCCGTTCTAAAGTTAAATTATGTTACAGAAGGTGTTGCTCTCTGGTTATCGTAAGCAGCATCTGGTGGACTCGGATGTGGCTGATTTTTTCTTCTTTGTGCTGGTTTCTAGCTACTGCAATAAATTGATTTTTTCGGCAAGCTGCCTGAACGAAGGGATCCAGGACGAATTTCCTTTCTTTACTTCAATTGTGATTGCTAGCGGAAATCGATTTCCATTGTAGGCCAGCTTGAATCAATGCTTTGCAGTATCATTCTTGCTAAAGTGTTGCTTTATTCATCCATCGGTAAAGCGTGTAATCATAATTTACGTATTTATAAACAGCTTGTGTTAGTGGCACATACCTACAAATTCCGATGGAGAAAAAAGCTGTGCTGTGAAGAAGAATCAAGTGGAAGTGATTGCTTGAGTCATCCGCCTTTGCCTTTGCGAAAAAACATAAAGGAAAACAAGATTGAAAGAAGCAAGGGAACACCCGTCTCTCATCAAGTGCTGCAACCCGATATTTAGATTTTCCTTGCTGGAAGTCTCTACTGGTGCTTGAAGAAACGTGAAAGGAAGCTCGCTTTCGGCAGTTTGTGATACCGAATGTGTGTGCCTGAGATCCTGGTCCCTGGTGTTGAATGGAAGATAGAGAGACAATAGACAACGGAGAAAGATTGACAGGATATGTCGGCGTTATAAATGAAGGCGCAGTTAATTTATGCTATTTTTTGCCACCGCGGCGGACCCAGCCAGCGTTGGGAGTGAAGCTTTAGTGTTTTGCTTGCTAGTCAATAGAAACGAAGAAACAAACAAACAAAAAATCCAATCAAGTGACAAACGTTCTGTTGAAAATAGAAAGAAGCTGCGGAAAACAGTTTATCAAAAGACAACACGGTTCAGTTAGCACTGAAATAAAATTGGAGCCTAGATTAACTATATTAAATTTGATATATGATGATATATGATCCTATTTTATCTTTGACACAATTAATATCGTTTAGAGAAGTGGTTTAAATAAGTCTTCTATCTCGTATTTCCATTTAAATTTAGTTTGTATAAAGATTTTATGATAAAATTATAATTTTAATAATTTTTTTTAAATTATGCAACAGATGGAAGTACATTAGAGGGATTGTTATGTTATTGTATAACATGCAATAAAAAGATTCTCATATTGAGAGTGAAAAATTGCATTGCAGGTCACTGTTTTTGTGCCATTTCCTTTTAGGACCTTTTAGGTCCGAGGAACGGCGTTCAATTGACCGACATTGCTTAGTTTAGTTGGCTTATTTGACTTGGTTGGCTCGCGAATCAGGTCGAGATCTATTTAGCAATATGAATGGAACAATGTTATTTTTTTCGGATGAAAAAAGTTCAACCTAGATGGACCAGATGACTGGCAATACTACTGGCCTGATTTGCGCAATGTTCCGGAAGTTACGATGAGCAGTAACTCTGCTGGTGGCACAGTCATGTGCTGGGGATGTTTTTACTTTCGAGCAAAGCTTCCTTTGGCATGGAGTACATACAACGAAAATGAATCTGGAGGACTACGTAGAAAAGCTTGATTGAATACGGCAACGCATTAATGAACTCATCAAGATAATGCTGCAATGCACAACTCAAAACTGGAAAAATAGACGTTTGCTGATAAAGAAATCGATGTTCTCGAGTGGCCAGACTGTTCTCCGAATCTGAATCCGATTGAGAACCTCTGGTCCATCCTTATCTGCCGTGCTTACGAAAACGAACCAGTTTAAAAGTCGGATTCATGAGTGCTGGGAGAAGATCTCACACAAAACCCTTGAAACACTGGTTTTGTCCATGAAATTTGGTTTGATTGAAGTTATCCGTAAGAGTGGTTCATCACACATTACTAACCACTTCTACATAATGAATTTTAAGAAATAAAGGTTGATTTTCGCATAATTGTCACATTTTGTATGGAGTTTCCTGTCTAAATGAGACTGTTATGCGAATAGCGGTAGATAAGTGGTGTTACATTTATTTCGCACCCTCTTTTTAGATTTCTGGGGTTCAAAGCAATGCAGTTGAACCAAGCAAGTTTAATTCATGCTGGATTTACTCTATTTAGAACAAATTATTAAAAATGATTTAAATGACAACCAATAATTTATTAGTTTATTATTTCATCATACGGAAGTTGCGATAATTATGATCCATAAACAGAATCCTTGTTCAATCACGCAGTTTAAAAATTCATTATTATGCACCCAAAATCAACTTACAATAATAAACTTGGTGTATTACATTTTACGCTGAAATTTTATTTGCATGTTTGCATTTATGATGCATGAGAGAAACAATGTCGGTAAAACTGCTAATAAAATACGGGGCTTGCTACCGGAAGCCGTAATTTTGTTTTACGCTGTAACAATTTTTTTTATGTTGATCATTAATTTGTTTGGTTCGTGTCATGCATAATGTTAAAAATGGATTTTACGAGAAATTATAAATAACTTTTTTCGCATTAATTGCGAATCGATTTAAAAAAAGACAAATTGGCATGTTCACTTTTCGCCGATGAAAGTGTTTAATTGTCAGTTAGTAGTACCTACCGGTTTGCACTTCACAGAAAGGTGTAAATGCAGGAGAAATTATACATCGTGGATTGTTTCTAGGTATAGACATTCATTTTCACTAATATTGTAAGTCGCCCGTCAAATTCAAATTATTTGAAAAGAAAAATATAATCGGCTCAACAAAATTCATGAGATGATATTTGTTTTACCTATTTTCGTTAATTACCTTCTGGAAAATTGTCTGGTTTTTTACATTCCATAACTTCAATTGAATTTTTGCTTCTTCAAGTCTTACAATACTGATAGCCACTGCGAAACCGTCGTATGTTCGAATCTCGGTTGGGTGGTGCTGGTAGAGTCAGTAGGATCATTAGGTTGCAGTAGCCCGCCTCGTAATTGTCCTGTACTCTGCGTAACCGGTTGCGAAGTCTGTCGATAAAGAAGGGTAATGTCTGAAAGACGGTTTCACTTTCCGGAAACAAATCCACAAACAAGTCATCCTCCTTTTTTGACAAATTACCAGACTTTTTCAGATTTCTGCGTACGTATCCTTGCACCATGGACAACACTTAAAGTGTTCCTCATAAATTGTCTGTGACTGAATTTGCTTTTTATGACAACTAAGCCAGGTACACTTAGTAGATCTGTGTTGGATTTCAGGTCAAGAACTTGCAGACGATCATGCCAGATATGGCTTTAACTCCCTTATATTCACTAATTCAGATTCATTCTGGTAGATTTTTGACTGTATGCTGAAGATTTGTTCTGAAATTTTATACTTCGAAATCCCAAAAATGGCACGCTACATTCCAAGAAGATCTCGTCGCGTCCCTGAATAGGGTGACTACTTTTATAAACCAAGTTGTCCCTCGTAGGTATGAACAATGTATTCGGCACCCGTCGAAATGCCTCGAAAAAGTTGGTTCAGGATGCCTGGGGTGTCAATATCTCCCAGTAATATTCCAGCAATGAACACAGCTCGTTGGAGCATGAATTCAAAAATTCCCGATTTAGAGCAATTTTCGCCCAATTCCCGACTTATTCCCGTGCTAGTACCAGGCTACATTACTGCCCTTCAAGTCCACGAAATGTGCATCCAATTTAGTTTGTGAGTGCAGGAGTATTTTAAAGAGACTTTCTGGCCAGACGTAGATTACTACAAACAATTACGGGGCTACTAATCGGACATTTTCCTACTCTTTATCATTCAAAGAGAATTATCAAGGTCTTCACTTACATTTGCCACTGTTGTAACTCAGAACAAGAAAGTTCAGTACATTTGCTCTGCTTCTGTGGAGCTCTTACTACAGCTTCTTCGGAAGCTACCTTTTAATTACATATTCAGGGTATACCTCGCTGCGCATTTGAGTTATTTGTACCACTTTGTTGTATTTTCAACAAGTCTTGCACAAGGAAAATTTCCTTCCTAGTATTTGGAAACGATTCTTAGTTTCCCGTTCATAAGAGTGGCGATCGTCGGAATGTTAGGAACCACAGAGGAATTACCAGCTTGTCTGCAGCTTCTAAACTTTTTGAAATTATTGTGGGTACTGCCATGCTTAACCGTACCAAAAATTATATATCAGCCTACCAACACGGGTTCATGCCAGGCCGATCGGTTTTCACCAACCTACTCGACTTTACCTCCTTCTGCATCACGCACTTTGAAGAAAAAGCACAAATCGACTTAGTTTACACTAACATAAAAGCTGCATTCGACCGGATCGATCATCGTATGCTTCTACGAAAATTGCATCGTTTGGGAGCCTCGGAGCAACTATTGGCTTGGCTTGAATCATTTTAGGCGATATAGTCTTGCAAGTCAAGTCAGAATCTACTGTTTCATCTGTGTTTACAAATAAGTCTGGTGTTCCTCAAGGAAGCAAAATGGGGCCCTTGCTGTTCATATTGTTTTTTGACGATGTAGTTATGTTACTAGAAGCCGGATGCGCGCTTATCTTCGCTGACGATCTTAAATTGTTTCTCACCGTGCGCTCCATCGACCATTGTCGTCGGCTCCAAAGATTGTTAGATGTCTTTGTGAATTGGTGTAAGATCAACTACTTGGTAATGAGCACAGCAAAATGTGAGGTAATAACGTTCCTTCGCACTCAAAACCCTATCATCTTTGACTACAATATAAACGGAAATACTCTCCGGAGGGTAGGGCAAGTTAGCGACCTCGGCATCTTACTCGACTCCAAACTTATGTTTAACGCGCACCGTCCTGCTATTATTTTCAAAGCATCCCGACAGCTAGGATTTATCTCCAAAATCGGAAGAGATTTTAAGAACCTTCACTGCTTGGAATCGTTATACTGTGCATTAATCCGTCCTTTGCTTGAAAATGCCTGCGTGATTTGGCAACCACACCAGCTCACCTGGATTCTAAGAATCGAACGCATCCAAAAACGATTTATCCGTATTGCCCTCATAGATTTGCCTTGGAGAGACCCAGAGAAGCTTCCTCTTTATCGTGAACGTTGTCTTCTGCTCGGTTTGGACACACTGGAACGGCGCAGAAAAGTTTAGCAGGCAACGTATGTAGCAAAAATTTTGAACAACGACATTGATTCGCCGACGCTGCTTTCAAAAGTGAATTTCCGAGCATCTCAAAGATCTCCGCGAACTACGGCTTTATTGCACACGGAATTCCACCGAACCACGTTTGGGTATCACGAACCAGTGACCAGTCATGCATCCGGGTGTTCACTCGGGTTGAAGAACTGTACGAATTTGGAGAGTCTACACGAATTTTTGTTCAAAAAATGTCAAGAACTGATGCTCTGTAAGAGTTTGTGTGACCTTCATTAAGACATTGTCAGATGAATGCATCAAATCAAATACCTAAACTCAGTTTCTAGAAAATTGTTGGTTGGTTATAACCTGTGTAATAGGTTGTACCTAATTGGATCTTACAACACAACAATTGGGACCAGTTGCAAACTCTAAGGTTGTGGCAGTGACGTTTTGAACTCAGTTCCCTTCTGATCGCTCTACGTTGTCCTTGCCAGTGAATCGTTTCTGCAAGTCAGGTAATACGATTTTAGTACGCAGCCCACGCACGCTCTGGTAGTAAATCTGAAGAGCTCGGTTGCCGAACAGACACACGAGGACGGGGCCATCGAAATAATATCATACAGGAGTTGCCAAACTCCATGTGATTTTGCGGACCGAATTTGGCCCAATTTGTGCGATATTGGATAACAAATTTGGTTTTAAAATTGGCCAGCAAGCACGTAACAATTTAAACATGTTTCATACAGTACTTCTCCATAATATGTTAAGAAATTAAAAAAAAAATTTTCTTGTTAGACAAAACAAATTCGAATACAGTAGGATGCGGCGACACGCATTTGTTGCCAAATTCGAAATCCAACTGTATTGCTCACCACATAATATTTGACTTTCTAAATGCCGTAGCAATAACTTTCCTTTCATTTACAGCTCATTAAGACATTGTAGATCCGATCAGTTTGTCAATCAAGTTTTGCGGAAACGATGCCCACGTCTTTAATTGTTCAAACAATTTTTCTTTGCTGTGGACTGCTTCACTATTCGAGATCTCCCACAGGTTCTCGATCAGTTTGAGATTCGGAGATTGCGGTGGGGCCAGTTCAGTTACCTTGCTGAAAAATTCCATTCGGAGTATGACACCTTATTCATCCTTTACATGAAATGGTTCATATTCCTTACGTGTCCAAAAATTGGACCTATCCCGTTAGTAGAGAAGTATCCCAGAGCTTCACATTGCCTCCACGTGCTTTTTTGTTTTTTTGGCAGTAACGTTCATCCAAGCGTTTTTTTTACTGATACAAGTATATAGCAAATTCCATGTTGAACTTCAACTCATCACTAAATAGGACTGTTCGCCAATTCTTCCAATCCTAGTATATATGTTTTGAGCAAACAGCAGCTTTTTCTTCAGTATCAGTAGTTTCTTGGCAGATGTTTTGGTTGTACATTGAAGGATGACTGACGGATCCTTCTTAATGGATCTTGCGATCATAGAGTTATCTCTAGACCTGGTGAAGCATGTGTGGTTAATAAAAATCCTGCTGGTAAAGCGGTAGTTGGAGCATAACCTTGATGCGATCCATCTTTTCACAGCAGAATTATCTCAAATAGCTGTTTGTGACATTCCAGATTCGTAATCGTACCATGCGTTGCTAGAAATACACAAAACACAACCTGATGAATTGTAATTCTCCACTGTACGTGAAAATACGATTTTAGATTTCGAATGTCTCAGGAGTGCTACAAGGTAGTAATTTGGGATCTCTGTTTTATTGGCCGTTCCGCATCATTGCCGAAGACTTTTTTCGAATGACGTTAAACATTTTAACGTTATCATTTATCATTTGTTTAAGTTTGCACTTTTTAAGTTGCATGAATGGTTGATCAGTGAAAATGGAATAATCGAATTTCTCGAATATCGAATCGAATCGAATATTCGTTCCCAATTCATGTAGTTTTGTTAAATTAAAAATGTTTGTTCCATCAGAACGATCCTTCTGAGTTCGCTCGTATGGTAGACAAATTGCCAAATAAATTTATTTCGTGTGACAACAAGCCACCTTCGTGACAATAATTTGTAGTGGTCGTAACCAAAAAAACAGCCTCCATTCAAGCCAGTGTCGTCAAAAAATGTCTCCACTTCACGCCTTTCATAAGAGTTGGGTCAGTCCGCAGTCCACAGGATGACAACCTGGCATATTTTGCTGCACCCATGTGAGATGGTATCGGGTCAAGAATTTACGAACCGAACGAGCGTCCCTTGGGTGGACGGTTTGCCGATTAGGCCTTGCAGGACGTGGAATGCAGATTTTATCAAAAAGTCGTTAAATAACTTTAACTCTTGAGTTGTTCATGAAAACGGTTGCTAAATTTTATTTCAGTGCTAAAGTAGAAACTACGGTTGTATAACTATAGTCTAGTTTTATTGTGAAATTAATCATTCTTTCATTATTTAAAAACTGATACGATTGCTTTATCTTCAGAAATATTTCCAGCTTAGTGGCAACGGTATTTATAGAATACATACCACAATAGGTGTGGGTGATTGCGGATCCACTTGAGTAAGCCCCGGTAAAGGTAAACAAGTCACAATTGAACGAACGGAAGAAAGAGCCGGCAAAAATCGACGGTCGCCAGTGTAAGTGTAAGTGGTGGTATTAGGCCGTGAAAAAGCCAACCATAACAGGAGAAGCGGACGCCGTTATTGGGCGTTGACAGGACGGTGCAGGTGTGATAGTAGAAAAGTGTTTTCAATTGTCCATCAGCCCGGCCGAGCAGGACCCGACTGGTCGGTAAACACAGCGTGCTAGTGCTAGTGATAAAGAAGTTATCAAGAAAAGAAAAAAACAGCGCCAAAGCGAAACGAAACGAAACGAAACCGGCTACGCGGCGCGCGGGTTCACACTACGACGGAATAGTGCACTAGGAACTGCAAACTCAGATTTCAATGATGGCGGAAGCAGTCGGCCAGCCGAACAATGTCGCCGCCCCGGGAGCGGCCGGTCCCGTTGCGAACGGAGCCCCAGCCAATCCGGGCCCGAACAACGGTGTGGTCAACACTAACCCCAACGCGGAGGTTATTCGGGGCCAAGTGTTCGAGGTAGGGCCCCGCTACACCCAGCTGGCCTACATCGGAGAGGGTGCCTACGGAATGGTTGTGTGAGTATTTCTTTTTCTTTTTTTTAAATAATTTTTTTTTCTGAAGTCTCCTGATTGTAGCAAGAAATTTATACGATTAATAGTAACCGAAATGGTGAAAGAATCCTTTGTTATTTCAATATGTTAGATTGCAGTATTTGTTTTTGGGTTTTTTTCTAGTAAGAGTTCTTATATGTGGATTTTATTACATTATTTAGAAAATCGGTAGATTGTGTCTGGAAATAAAATTCACTTCACACAAATTTGGCTGCAAAAAAATTGAACCATCGATGAGACACATGCTATAACGTAATCATACCTATAGACTTGAAATTTATTATGAAAGATATTTGAAGACTTTAATAAAAAAAATCGAGTTTCATCCACATCCACTTAGTGGATGTCATCGTTCGATCTTCTTAGAAAACAATTCTCATGTATATGTTTTCTACATTTACAACTTATGTCTGCTTGCTATTTATAAGACGAAACAGGCCGGACGAGGCTCCCAAGAGATTGGGTCAAATTTAATCAAAGATCTTCAAAGTGTACCGCCTACGGTTAAAGAAGTTATCTCATACAATGATCCGTGCGTTAGGCTAGTTATAATTGGAATAAAAATATCCTATTCTCGTTTCCTTGTATAGTAGAAAAGCGAGCACCAAATAATGGGTCATTGAATAAAGATCATTCGTCAATTGATGGAAACGAATCATTCACGTATGGAAGGGAACACAGTACACGTGGCATTCGAGAGGCCCAAGAAAAAAAACACCTCATGACTGGGCTATATTCATTGCAATAGTTTGCCATGCTGTTCCGTTTAAATATTGTTTTCGAGATGGATCAGATGGATCTCGTCGCGTCTACTAAGTAATTGCAGAACCACTCCAGTTTACCGCACACCACAACAGCAGACGTAAAATTCAAGAACGTACTCGTATTTGAATATAGTACGGAGCAAACTGTAGTGTAGTGCAATTCAAATACCATATTGAAGAATGCACTCTAAGCGAGGCTGTTATCAGACGAAAATGTTCACGAGGGAATCGACGATATCTAGCTGAAGTCAATTGAAACATAAACAATTCCTCTATCAACTGCGAAATTGATGTTTTGCGAAACCTGACACCATACAATCGGTAGTATCAATATTATAACGCTTTCCTTTCATACGCCCGGATAACTCTAATAACCCAGAATATTTTTTTTTAACTTTCAACCAAAAGTTGTCAATGCAATGGCTAATATTTTTCGTTTTGTGCAAGTTCCTTTAGTCAACTGGTATGCAGTTTTTTGCTAATTACCTAAAGTAGACTGGTGCTACAAATTACAAAAAAATCTTAAAAATGTGACATTAAAAAGGCCTCTCCTTGCTTCAATCACTGAAGAGGCAATGTCTTACCCGCCATTTTGAACCATCCAGCCTGGTACGATCAGCCTAACTAGGTTGGAAAATTATGTTTTTGTATTATTTCATCTCATTTAGTTTGACTGAATCGTACGCTGCCTTAAAGTCAAAAAGCAGAAGTTGATAAGTTGTACTTCCGGAACTTATCAACAGTAACTGAACTGAAGCAGGGTGAACATCTGATCCGTCCTTTATGAATACCCTTTTGTTACTCGTCGACGAAGGAGTACGGTCGGTCCGGAGGACGGCCTCATTCTACATAACAGGATGCGGGAGTGTACTTCATTGGCAGAATTGAGCAATGTTGTGCTTCGATAGCTTTTGCAGTCTATGTCCGATATTGAAAAAAGAGCAAATGAGGTCATGTAATCACTCCTCCGGCATAAGTTATTAGTTATTTCAGATCCTAACAATGTTCCGGTAGATTGCTTCTAAAGCCTCTCGTTTCTCTCCACTTCGAGAAATTCAGCCGAGATACGACTTTCCCAGCAATCTTACCGTTTTTCAACCCACTAACCTTTTCCTGTGTAGAAGGCACTGCAGTTAGTGCTTGTTCTACGTGGTTGGTGCCGAAATTTTGCCAGTAAGCAGGCCACCAGCACTATCATAGCACATCACAGGTATGTCATAATTTTTATTCCTGTACGCTCTGTACCGGCGAGCACCTCCTCCTTGTACTCGCGCGTTTTAAACGGTGAGTTCCTTACTTGTTGGCCGAATCTAACACCTGACGAGATTGTGGTTAGAGTCGATATTTGGTCCCCGAATAGGTCGCACATCGATGGCATCCGAAAAGTGTCTATCGTGAGTGCCTTCAGGTATTTTTCCGCATATTCTGACATGGCTATTCCTCTGGCCATGTCAAAGTTTATGAGCCTTAGACCATTATCATTGGTCGATAGATGAAGGCAATGTCTTCCAATGTCAAAGAATTCCTTCCACCTGATTTGCATCACCCATGACATTTTTCACGTTGTAGTTTAGGCGCTCTCTGACAGGTCTGCTCGAGCCAGTCGTAGAACGCGTATTTTCCATCGTCAGATTTCTCATTTGTACATTTGTACCTGGACGTACACTAAACTATAATTGAAGAAGATGCCCTTAAGGGGACATAAACGACAATTTTTTTTTGAAAAAATCATAATTTTTTTATTTCAACTCTTAATTCTAGTCTTTTCCGTTTATTTTGATACTAATTTTGAAATGATCCGACCACGGAAAGTGTCCAAAAAATGAGCATTCCAGTGCGAGCATGGATCAACCTCGAAAGAAAAAAGGGCCGTTCCTGTAGAAACACGATTTTCAAACTTTTTCTCAGAAACTACACAACGTATTCGAACAAACTTTTTTTTTGTTTTGTTGGTAGATGCTTTACAAAGACTGTTATAACTTTTGAGCTTTGTGAACAAAACACAGCCAGAGAAAAAAAAAGAAGACAAAATTTTATTTTTCCAGTCCTATTTTTTTCTTCTTTTTCTTATTTCTCTGGCTGTGTTTTGTTCACAAAGCTCAAAAGTTATAAAAGTCTTTGCGAAGCATCTACCAACAAAATAAAAAAAAAGTTTGTTCCAATCGTTTTGTAGTTTCTGAGAAAAAGGTACATAAAGCTTGTAAATCATGTTTTTACAGGAGCCGCGTTTTATTCCGTCGAGGTTTTTCCACGCTGCACTGGAATGCTAATATGTATGATCGTTTTTCGGCCACTTCTCGTGGTCGGACCATTACAAAATTAGTATCAAAATAAGCGGAAAAGACTGAAGAATCAAAATTTGGAATAATTTTTTTTGATTTTTCCAAAAATTCTAGTCGTTTATGTCCCCTTAATTTTCAACAAACGTATACGGGCTTCCTACGGATAACTTGCTGCTTTTGGTTTCTCAACACTACGAAACTGACTCTACGACTCTACTACACCTTCTACTCTTACTCTCGGTCTTCCTCTTTAGTTTCTGCTACACTTTACGATCGCGCAGCACCGATGGGGCGGCCGGAACCAGCCTTTCGTTCCACGCGCTTTTCTTTCTCCAGACGGGAGAGGACACGGAGTGCCTAACGATGTCCAACTTCTTCGCTCCGGGGTGCAGCTGACAGTACGAACAAAGCATCGAGCGTAGTTGCTGGACTGTCTTCGCTGTGGCTACCGCTAATTAACTGATAACGCTCTCAATTTTTTTCTGTACATGCGTCATAAACGTAGGATTCAAGAAAAAGTTGTTATAGGTTGTAGTTTATTTTTCATTGTCATCTAAAATTAGTCCATTTTTAATACAAACGTTAGTTATAACTCAGAAAACCAGAACAAGAAAGACTTAAAACGAAGACCCCATAACAAGAAGATTGGCAACTCTCCCGGGAGACACTGATGGTAACTCTCTCTGCCGGCCAAGGTAGTCCCTAGATGCATCTGTGTGAGTGAGTGCCAATATTCATACCGTCATGTCAACATAGTCCAACACACACCAATATGGAATTTTGGTGAGTTTACTAACACTCACGCAAAATGTACCACCTTCGCAAATAGAAACATCATTAATGCTGACGCACGGCGTTTACAGTGTGACACATATGTATTCGAACAAAAACAAAGTCATATATTTCTGTAAATAAAGGCTGAATTTCGAATTTTACTTTTAGAAGTTGTTTACCAATAGATACAGAATGCAATAAACAATCATTACTCTATTGAATTGCATTTTGCCTGGATAACACGCTTCAAACGCTTTTTAAAGTCATTACATGCGGCACGCACTATTTCCATTGGAATATTGTTGATAACTAACTTAAATTCATCCAAATTATGATATTTATAATCCTTGAGCTTCTGCTGCATGTGCCGCCATGCACAAAAATCCAATGAGTTCAAATCAGGAGAACTTCGAGGCCATTCCTTTTTTGATATGAAATCCGTCGGATTGACTTTGCACCACGTCGTCACAAGATTTGCAGTGTGGGCTGGAGTTCCATTCTGTTGAAAGCCGTAATCTTCTTCACCATATATTCCCCGAACGTAAGGTATCAAATTTTGTTCTAAAACCATTTCTAGAGAGTATTTTGCATTGACTTTCCCACCCTTGTCAATAAATAATAGAGGAAGTTTCCCTTTTTATGAAATGCATCCCCATACCATAACCACTGATGAATTTTGGTATCGTGGTTTGTGCTTTGGAACGTCCATGATCGAAACCGACCACAACCGATCATTTTGAGCATGATGCGGTGTTTGAAGAACAAACAACTTCTCATCAGAATAGACCACTTCTGAAACACCGTGCCAACAGAGCAGCAGTTTGCATCTTTCCTGCCATTTTTTTGTTGTTGCTTCCGTTAATGCATGGATTTTACGTTTTTTATATGCTTTCATATCCAGATCATTTTTAAGAATTCGACGAGAGATTTCCTTTTGATATTCAGCTGAACTGCCATTTTCCGTGCGGACTGGTCGCAACTGCGACGAATTCGTTCTCGAACAACCTTTTTGACCTCTTCAGTTCAAACGCTTGGTTTTTTTACGGTTTTCAACCGATCCCGTCTCGACAAATCTTCTTAGTGTATAGTATACAAGTCCTATTTTTATGCCGTGATGATTGAGGTTACAAAAAATAGTGTCGCATGTAGCACCGTTTCACAATTTATTTATTATCAACGACCGTAACTCAAACTCTGGTACGGGCACACCGAACGAGACACAATACGAAAATCATACTACGTCAAGTAAGTCTTAGGTCATGATGCCACACACACATGGCCTTAGTTTGATTGTATTAATTGTATATGCCGCTGCAAGCAAAAAATGATTTTTGTTAAAATATGTATGTGTCACACTGTATATGGAAAAATAACAGAGAGGCCAGTCTTGTTAATAATGGGACCTTCGCTTAAAAGGAAATATTGAAAAATATTCATAAGTTAGAACTCAATTTTATCGACTTTTCTTTGGAGCAAAACACTACTGTGGGAAAACCCTGTACGATAAGTTTTCCGTATTCAGCTCTGCAATAATAATTTTATAGAATATACCCTACAATATAGTATTCGGAATAACATAGAATGTGACAAATACTTTACTGATGCAATGCGGTAGACATGCCTCTACGATCTCTTCACCAAACTGCCATAAAAGTCAGCCCTGCAATAAAACGGAAGCTTTCAAAAATTTACTTCTATACTTTGCTGCATCTGTGTTTCTTCTGTCCGAAGTATCCGTGTTTTTTTAGTTAAATTTAAGAATAGTTTCGTGTTTGGCCTTGGTCGATACTCAACCGTGTTTTACCCACAGAAACTATTAATTGATTATCCCTTGGAAAATGAATGAGCTGTTAATAGCTAGGGTTTATTTCTAATTCCCGTCGTAGTAAGTAAAGCCATTCTAATTTTCATCATTTGTTGGATGGATTTAATGAATACTTCAAAAGTTCTTGTGCTGATTTGAATAAAACACATTTACCTTCCGATCCGTGAACTTTGAAATCACTGAAAAGCGATTATTAAAGCATATTATTGAAATTACGCAACTGACTTTATTTCTTAAATTCGTCGTACCGTTTTAAAACTCGTTCATCAAAATTTTTTATCGTCCGAACTAAAAATCACAACAATGTTTACGAAGCCAACGCGTATGTATTTGTGTAGGACGGCATGACATATGTTATTCTACAAAATTTTTGCAGGTCAGGCAAGTTTTCCTGGCTATAGAATAACGACAATGCGTTGCGTGAGTTATTTTCATTTATGAATGACGGAAATTAAAACGATTAGTCGACATTTTCTTCTTCGTCGCACGAAAAAACATAGGAAATTTGGCTGGTAGGACTTCTTTAATCATAAAAAGCATTTAAATAGATCTCAGCACACTTTGATTGATCGCGTATGATAGACAACAAACTCAAATATTAGGGAATAACTAGTTTTGCATTGTGTGTCATAAAAATGCTGATATTTTTAATAATTTGTGTTGGGTAGGAATAGGAATAGGGCATTACGACGAAGCAGCAACATACCCTATTTTATACCAGACACGTCATCATAATACTTCTAAACGCAGTAATATTTTTGTTCGTAGGAGGTTTGTCCTTCTAGAATTATTTACTTAACGATTTATTTTAAAAAACATCTTTCGTCATTTTCAAGAGAAAATATATTAAGCACCTTAATTAGTAAGTTTTGGATGAAACTACATATGTACTGTAATGATTCACAGCAAAAAATGCCAACCGACTTGTATCTTTAATCCATTTTTAGAGTACGAGTTGCGCGAATAGTTCTCCTTTCTAACAAACCCTTCGAGCAAAAGTTCCTCGGAAATGGTCTTTAATGCTTTAAGTACTAAGAAGCAGAGCCCGACAACGTCACTTTCAATTGCATAGCGTCACTCAACAATGAAGCAGTAAAGCTTCGGTTTCAACAGAAGCAGCACCGTTTCAGTTTCAAACTGGTTTCAGTCAGCGTCCGCGAAACGGGTTTCACGTCATCATGACTATCGATTTCAACTTTTCATTTGTACTTTTCTATCAAATATTCAGAAGAAGGCCAGCAACTTTGAATGCAAATAAATTGACTTTGAGTAACATTTCCTACAATGCAACGCATATTAAAATTAACCTAGTCAATGTCGACCAATCGTAACTGACTTTCTGCCGTCATCAATTGAAACAGCCACCAACTTCAACTGAAGCTCGCTTGAAACGTTCTGTTCAACAAATGAAGCAAGTCACTTCATGTATGAAGCGAAGGTAAGAGAAAGTCAGTTTCATTTACTTGCTTCGACGATGCCGGGCCCTGCTAAGAAGTACTAAAATTTGAAGACATGATTTCCGTCCGACAAATTACATTCTTATCCCGCTCTACGGGTGAAATGCACATAGTCGCTTAGTTTGTACTGTTATGTCTGTGTTGAAATTATTGTTTAACTGAAGAAAAACCGCAACAATCCAATCCAATTTAATTAGACCATGTTACGAATCATGTTATGGAAATACAAATTGGTACAATGAGGATGAAATCTTTCTTCAAAAGTAGTAGATTAAAGAAGCCAACAGATTTGAGACGAGGAGAAAAGCTATTGGAAAAGCTATTAGATGGTTCGTTATCAAGGCGGGAGGCCATTAAGTGATTTTACGATTTCCGTTTTACTTAAATTTTGATTGCTACGTAATTGGTCTTATAAAGCCCATCAGAGCTTAACATTTACATGTGAGTGTGTAAATACAAAAGCGTATTTCTTAACAAGACGTTGTTTGTTCTATATTAATAAAAAAATACCGTAATGCAGCGATCCATTACAAAGATAATAAAAGCTCGTGGTACGATGATGTCCGTATTCCCCGTGGCTTCGTTTCGTTGTTATCGCTTGGCAAGCTATCAAACAAGAGTAACTGATTAATACGCCTAATGGAAACATTCCGGTGGAATATATGACATGAGATCATATCGGGTGCGTTTATTTGTTGAAATACCGACATGCTCTTCATTTGGCAAAATTGGTTGAACTCGTACCAACCGGTTGAATTATTAATAATCTATTTCACGCATGGTGGGATGGTTGATATAACAATTTGCTACTACACGGAGAAACATTTCACTCGACTGCATATATTATTAGTTCAATGCGGCCTAATGGCGATTGCGAAAATGAAGCAAATCCTTGATCACGCAATCCTGATTGCATGAGGTGAATTGAGATGAATATAATGTATTATATTATAAGGTTTGAAATAAAGTTATTTTGATCTAAATTTCAGTGATTCGCAAGCCTTTTGTTACTGATGAATTATTTAAACGTACTGTTCTTCCCCTTTTTTAATATGCACCTTTCGGCTGGATACAGGATCTGCAGTATACAGGAAAATTGCAGAGTATTGCATTGCAAGCAGACACGGGGTATGATCGCTGACCAGGGGTGTAAAATTACTGACGAAATATGCATGCCAAGGTACTGAAAATACCAAAAATATAATAATTAACATTTATTGGTGCAAAAGACTACCACGCATCGTGAATGCAGCCGAACCCTACCGAAATGACAAAATTCCAGCCGAAAGGAAGCTTCCCGATTATGCTGCTGCATGTAGGGAAAAATAAACATAAACAATTCACCCCAAGACTCAATTTCCGAACTACCAACGTCACACACGTTTTCCAGGACCTTTTTTCGCTTGACAGAGGGAGGCTGTAACCAAGCCACCTAACGTCACTTCAGGCGTAGCAGAGCTGATAAAAACATACCCGCAAACCGTACGCTGGCTGTTGTCTGACTTGACTACAAATTGAAATCACCTGTGGGGGCTTACGTTCGCAAAAACAGCAAAGTTTCGGAGAAAATACTTCACCTACGCCTGTGTTCTGCCGGTGTGCATATTTAAAATTTACGTTAATCCACCTCTTGCAATGCCATGAAGCTTTTTCCGGGATTTCTATACTAGATCATAAGTTTAATTGTTTAAACTGTTCGACAAGAAAATTGCTCGTAATCGTTGAACATGTTAAAAATACTTTGAAAATAATAAAAACTTGTTTACAAAATGTAATATTTATCACTATCGATCGAAGACGGATTTAAATGCTGTGTTTCGCAGAATTGTCGGTTGCTGTTGGGTTTTTTCTCAATCACCGATTCGTGCTTAAACGCTACAATTATTAATATGGATTTGAAATTAGTTATAAGTCTCAATATTCCACTTGAAAAGTTAGAACTAACTTTTCAATAATGCACCTAATATTAATCATGCATCCTGTAAATTAGTCATATGTCTTTGATAGCATGTAAAAATATATAGGGAAAGTGTACCAGTTATGGCGATAGCACCAGTTATTGCTATAGTGTAACAAAAAGTGAAAATATAAGGAAATGAAACATTTTCAGGTGGTTAAATGTAATAAGATATGAAAAGTAATAGCACATTCATTACTCAAAATAATAGTAATTAATTGTTATGAGCGATTTCATAAATAGTTATTGTTTTTCTGTACTCGTGTATCATGTTGTTCATATTTTTATCGTTTTGCTAACGCATATATCATTTAAAAATAGTCACTCAGAACAGAATGTTCGGAATATCTATCAATGAATTTCACGTAAGGCATTACAAAGAGTTGTATTTTTGCATGAACAGTGAAATTCTTTAGTATTTTATCTAATTGTCGAATTTATCGCTATCACTATAACTGGTGAAGAAAAAACGCAATGTTCCCTACTTGGCATCATGCGAAATGGAATATAGCGCGCAAAGAAATGTTGGAGCACCAGTCGTCGTCATAGTGAACATAAACAAATAACGTGGTCGACAGTTATCGTTGTGTTTCGTGTTTCCGGCTAATTTTCTTGGTTTTAATCCGATATTTTAAATATAAAACAATAACGTGATCGGGTGTCGTCTTTGTGTATAGTGTTTCCGGTCAATTTTCGTCGTTTTAATCGTGGTCGGCAATCGTCATCTGTAGTGCTTCCAGCTAATTTTTCTAGTTTGTGCTGTCTGAAATTGATTCTCACTTCAGGTTCGTAAAATCTATTATCACTCTTAAACAGCAATAATAAATTTAATTTTTAGTATGGGAAAAGTATCCAAACAGTGCAACGAAGGTAAGGCAGAACACTATTCAGAGGAAGCGATTACAAAATGCATCGCACGAATTAGAGGAGAAAATGGGAAAAGCAAATTATCGGTATACGCAGCTTGCAAGCTGTACAACGTTCCGATGTCCACGGCGCGGTATCGCCTGAGCGATCAGTGGAAGAATAAGAGTGTTCCGGGACCACGATCGGTACTGACCAGAGAAGAAGAAGTAAAAATAGCCGACTGGCTGACTGGGATGCAAGAGCGCGGATTTCCGGTCTCACGTGAGACACTGATTTTTAAAGTGGCTGATTTTCTAAGATCAAACCCGCGAGACACCCCATTTAAAAATAATCGCCCTGGTAAGTGAAAATTATTCTTCAACTACAAAAATATCATGATTTTGACGCTTGTAGGACGAAAATGGTTCGCGTCGTTCATGCGTCGGAATCCGGGTTTTTCCCTCCGTACACCGGAGGCTATCTCCTCAGCTAGTGCACGAGTTAGTGAGAATGACATTCGCGGATGGTTTCGTACTATTCACGATTGGCTTGCGAAGAACGACTTGCTCGATCTCTTGGATCACCCTGAAAGAATTTATAATGGCGACGAGACATCGTTTTACTTACACCCCAAGTCCAAAGAAGTCATTGCTAGGACTGGTTCTCGCAACGTGTACGAAGTAGAGCAAGCACCGGGAAAGCAGAACGTTACGGTGATGTTTTCGTTTAACGCTGCTGGAGCAGTAGTTAATCCACACGTGATCCTGCCAGGACAGCGAATTCGGAAGGAAGTAGTTGCAGGATTCCCCAGCGACTGGGGTCTAGGACAAAGCGAACGAGGTTGGATGGATGTAAATAATTTTCGGGAATACATCCAGAAGATTTTTTATCCATACCTGGTTAGACAGAATGTGCAATTTCCCGTTATTTTTTTCGTTGACGGTCACGCTTCCCACAAATCGGTCGAAGTAGCAGACCTTTGCCAGTCGCTGGGAATAATACTTATTTCACTTTACCCGAACACAACTCACATAACCCAACCAGCTGACGTGGCTGTTTTTAAGCCACTTAAGGACGAGTGGAGACGCGCGGTGCTGCAGTGGCGATCTGAGCACCACGGAGAAATATTAACTTTATCACATTTTGGCAAAGTATTGGCTAAAACAGTAGAGCAAGGTGGGTATTTTTCCAAATTAACCTACAGGTTTGCCCAAAGTTTTGTCTACATGAATAGTTCATAGCCCTATAAATGAAAAGAATGCTTAAAAAATCTTCTTGAAGATCTTATTTCCAATTAACATGTCAAAAAGAACATATTTTTCTGAAAATAACTTGCTTTAAATATTTATAACTTTTAAAACGACCATCATAGAACAAAAGTTTTATTATGAAAAACAAATTTCCTCAGAAATCCAGAAATGCCGTCTTTAGTTTCCTAGAAAAGAAAACCAAGTTTTATAACTATCGTTTCCATTTATAAGTTCACAAACTATACCTGTATACAAAACTTAATAAAATCATGAGGTTTTTCGATCAGAGTAGTAAAATAATTTTAAAAATACCCAGGTATTAAGCCCAGTAGCATAACAAATGGATTTCGCGTCTGTGGATTATGTCCATTTATTTCAGACAATGTGGATTATTCCAAATGCCTTGCTAGGAAACGTAAATTATCTCAAGATCGTGCAGAAGTCGATTGTCCCATTGCTGAAACCCGTGATCCAGTGATTTTGACGCCAGAAGCGGAGTCTCCCGTTGCGACGTGTCCTGAATCTCCTCAACTGCAACTGCCACCTGTTTCAATTCGAACGCCACATGAATATGTGCCGCTTCAAATTGAAAAAATCGTACAGGCTGTGGATATGATTGGTACGCAAACTATGAGAAGGATTGAAAGCGATGTCTACTCGCTTTCGAAAGAAGAGCGAATTATCCGATTCTTTTTCCGGGAATTTGTTAAACCTTATGTGAGCGTGAACAACAACGGTGAGGTAGAGTTGAATCGAGAAAATAGTATAAACTGGGAACTCATATCGCCCACCACTGTGACACTGTACGAAAACCCGGCAACGACGGATAATAGCACTTTTATTTCTTCGGTTGCTGAAGTACACGGTAGCATCGAAAACGAAATAGCGCCAATTGAGAATGAAATTCTTCTTCAGGACAATTCAATTATTTTGGATCTTATTGATTATGCGAATGATCAATGCCCTACTGATTCGGGTAATTTCCCACACACTGACGCACCTTCAACTGTAGATGATCCTACGGCTGCAAATAAATACGGTAAGATGATTACATAAGCTTTTAATTCTTTTTAAACAAAATTGCATCTTCAATGGGAATCAAGATGCATCGGATAATGAAGATCTGCTGTCAACGCATAGCGATACCTGCAGCACTAACCATCTGGATGCACAAATAAGCGTGCCATTAGCAAACGCACCAGTTTTACAGTGTACGTGTAAATATAGCTTTCATTAAAGTTCCAATTATAGATCATTTTCATTATAGGCAACGAAATTGTGAAGACCACTGATTTTGAACCTCGTTCTTTGAATCCGATGTCTGATAATCAGCCATCCTCGTCCAAAGTTGCAAACAACTCATATAATGTTGCTGGCGACATAGACAACAATCCGGAGGTGTTCGTGTTTGGTACTCGGCGTTTGTCACAGGTTTTAGAGCTTCCACCTACCCCACGCCGCGTTGGAAAGCACCGTAATTATTCGCAACGGTACCATCCTGTGCTAACTGCTAAGGAAAGACTGGAAGAAATACGGAAAAAGGAGAACGAGAAAAAGGAAATGGAGGAAAGAAAGAAACAGAGAGCACTAGAACGCGAGGCAATAAAATTGAAGCGCGAAGAAAGCAAGCGGATGAAAGCTGAAGAACGGCAACGTAAGATGATTGAAAAGAAAGAGAAAAAAGAGCAATCAAAGCTAAAAGTAATTCGCAGAACTAGTTCTAAGTTTACGACTAAGTAATTTTAATTAAAACTCAATCCTCATAATATCGTAATATCTGACTAATTATATAATATAAGATAATTTCTTGAAAAAATGAGGTTCTAAATATAACTAGATCATTGAGAAATCACAAACGCTATTTCTAAGGTCACGCTAGTTTGGGGATGTCTAAATTGATTGACTTGTAACACGTTTCATTTAAATGGAACTAATCTTTAACCCATCTTTTTAGTTCTTATTATCACTTAGAGCCATTTTGAAATTCGTCGATTGTGGTAAACAGATTTAACCGGAAAAAGTTTCGGAGTCTTAAAACCTTGATCACAAAACCACAAAACTACATACGCGTTGTCGCGTTCAACGGACATATTTTAAATTACATATATTGTAAGAGACAACGTTTCAATGTAAACCAAACCAAATCGTGCAACATGTCGAATGTTTTCTATGTTCTATGTGACGGTAAATTTAATTCCACTTTCGATCGGTTGAACATATTCCACATCAAGTGCTAGATTAAACTAAAGGAAAGGCAAGTCTACATCTTTAAGTGAATGTAATCAAGTTCAATAAACTTAATACACACCTTTAAAGAGTAATCTTCTACTTTCGGAGGAAAAAAGTGGATTTTTTTTTTAGAAATTTCCGGTGTAGCCATAACTGGTACACTTTTATCGCGAATGAAAGAACACTATAGCCAAAACTGGTACATTAGAATGAGGTTTTCAAATCGCGTTAAAACAATAAATTATGTCTAAACTAAGAGTTTTTTTAACAAATAATGACTGAAAACCGTTCAAATTTCGTTACGGAAATGTAGAGACTCAAATTTCAGTATTATATCACGTGGAAATATCTTAAATAGTGACATTTCGTGCTAACTATAGCCATGACTGGTGCATTTACCCTAATATTCATTTGAAAATTGTCTTGAACATTATCAATTGAGAAGCTGTACTTTTGGGAGCTAGCCACACAAGCTCATATGCTGTGACAAAGCTGTGATTGAATGAATACTTTGAAGCTTATCCGGCTGCCGTAGCAACTAGCTTCCGGCGAGGTACAAAAAAGGCTCTAACACTAGGTGGAACGACACGAGCCGCTAGGCTGTTGCTTAGAAAGGGGATTGTAAAAATAAATTTCGTGCCATTTGGAAACGGCAATACCAACGATTTTACCTGAAACACGACATTAGAAAACTCGTTCCTAAAAATATTTATTGGGGCTGTCGTCCCACACACGTGACAAGATTGGTCCAGCCCGAAAACACTTCAGTGACTGTCCAAAATGTTGTACCATCATCAGCAGTTTCCGTGGTGTAGTGGTTATCACATCCGCCTAACACGCGGAAGGCCCCCGGTTCGATCCCGGGCGGAAACATTTTTTTCTATTTTATGTTCCGAAAAGTGTTTACCGAGCAAGACTACATGTATGTAATCTATTAAGATTAAGATTCTTATAGCAATCTCCCGAAACAGGTGGACGATTGGAGCAAGTTGTCGAAGTTATGACTTATGAGTACTTGTGCGTCCAAGTCAGGTTTTATATTGCTTAATTTTTAAGCGAAAGGTGATTGTTTTGAACCATGTTAGTTTTCTTAGTACCGTCTGTTTCAACTGGTTTTAAATTTGTCTCGGAATACAATTTATTTCGAATCCGAATATGCGAAGGATTGCCGCTTATGACCCATTTTAGGATTATATTAGAAATCACTGCGTCATAATACTCAAATTATTACACCACATAACGTAATAAGACAAGAAGCAACATTTATATCACTTTCATCGCCTTTTCCTCCAGGACTTCATTTACGAATATATTCGGATTGTTGCGTACTTTTCTTGTAGGTACGTTTTTCTTTGAGGACATCATATTGGTCCAGGTTGAGAAGAAACAAAGACCTGTTGGGACGGTTGAACCCTGTCAGTTTTTTCTTCTCAAATCGAAATTACAGTAAATAACAGGTGTGTCTATTTGCTGTCTCTGGCTTTGGAAGACAATCACCAAGGTAATTTATGGGGAAATTCAATTTTTAAACTTTTCATTAACTTTCACAATAGCTAATGGCTAACACGCAATTGTAGCATCTTTTAGTATTTATTCAATACGTTTGCAAGCCATCAAAACTCGTTCAGAGTTGAATGAGCTGTTAGCGTTCAAAATCTTTCATTTATGCGTGACTCTATCCAGAATTTAAATTTAGGCTTAGTGGTATAACGTAATTCTACATCCGAAAAATTTTCCCATGATTAGTTTAACAACCCTTGAGAAAGGCCTTATGTCACTGGTAGGCTTCAGCTGACGATCTGACAAATAATCAACACACAAAGGCCACCGTTATCATAGGGAAAGTTTCAACAGCAGACTTGCCAAGTCTCTAAAAAAAAATTAACGGCAATCCTTGGTCCACAGAACAGAATAGAACAGCTTAAGCGATGGACTGAACATTTTGAACAACTCTTCCGAGTTTCAAATGTCAGAGACCAACAAAACCAGCAGCGAATGACGCCTACAGTTCGTCGAATTAATCACGTCAACTCGGAGGCGCCGTCGCTGGATGAAATTGTAGCAGACATCAAGAGTATGAAATCCAATAGAGCGCCAGGGATAGACTGTATTTCAGCCGAAATGCTTAAAACTGACCCATCTTTGTCAACCCAGATGATGCATCAGCTTTTCAGCAATATATGGGAAACCGCAACTTTTCCGGTGGACTGGATGCAGGGCATATTGGTCAAAGTCCCTAAGAAAGGAGACCTAACTGAATGCGGTAACTGGCGTGGCGTCACGTTGCTCTGTATTACTCTCAAAGTACTCTGTAAGGTAATCCCTAACCGGATCCAGGAGAAGATCGACGCTACTTTCCGGCGGCAGGCACAACGCTCTGCATTATATTGGAGCAGATCAACGAATTCCAGGACTCTCTTCTGTTGGTGTTCGTTGAGTTTGAAAAGACGTTCGACCGACTCAACCACGAAAACATCTGGAGCGCACTTAGGCGTAGAGGAGTTCCAGATAAGCTAGTCCATCTCATCGAGGCTCAGTACGAGGCGTTCTCGTGCAAGATTTGGCACGACGGCGTCTTGTCCGACTCCATAAGGGTTACTGCTGGCGTGAGACAGGGCTGCATTTTATCACCGCTTCTGTTTCTCATCGTTATGGATGAGATATTAGTCGGAGCAATTGACAGTAGACCAAATCGAGGATTGGTTTGGAATCCTCTAACGATGGAGCAGCTAAATGACCTCGACCTAGCCGACGACATTGTCTTGCTCGCACAACGCCGAAACATATGCAGAGCAAGTTAGACGACCTCTCCGAGAGCTCCCAGGCAGCAGGTCTCATAGTCAATGTAGCGAAAACTAAGTCTATGGTAGTGAACACTGACAATTCCACCAACTTCACAGTAGCGGGACAACAAGTTGGGCAGGTAGACGCCTTTCAATATCTTGGTAGCCAAACAACGCCCGATGGTGGTACCAAGACTGATATAGCCACACGGATCAGGAAGGCCACGGAACATTGGCGCTCAAACCAGATCACTCTACGTACGAAAACTCGAATCTTTAATTCAAACGTTAAATCCGTATTGCTGTATGCCTGCGAACCGTGGTGCGTCTCAGCGGAGACAACGTAAAAACTGCAGGTATTCATTAACCAGTGCCTGCGATACATCATTCGTGTCTGGTGGCCTGATAACTGGATATCTAATGAGACGGCCGATAACCAGAGAAATTCGTGAACGTAGGTGGAAGTGGATCGGACACACCTTGAGGAAAGGAGCAAACGAGGTTTGCAGAAGAGCACTCGACTGGAATTCACAAGGACAGCGTAGAGGAGGTAGACCCAGAGGCTCATGGCGACGGAGCTTAGCCAACGACATCCGGGCTGTAGACGAGAACCTGTCCTGGTGACAGGTAAAAGCCATGGCGGGTAACCGTCAGCAGTGGAGATCTCTGATTTCATCCCTTTGTTCTGCCGGACCGGCGGACATGGACACATAAGTAAGTAAGTCCTTGGTTAAACGACCGTTGCATTACGAATTGCAAGGCCGAGGAAAATGGAGGAGTCTCACGGAAGCGTCCGACAGGTTTCTTTGCTTCAGCCGCCCGTTTCGGGTTAGACGCTGTTGTGAGCCGCTCCTAACACGAAGACCCAGATACGCATCAAGACCAAGATCCCTCAACCGTGTTGCAGTGGAATCACCGCCAAGGGCTTGTCATTAAAAACTAGACTGAAAAAAAATACAATGGATCAAAATAATGGTCGCAGTGGTTCTACCTTCCGACAAAAAAGGTTTTCTCTGACATGGGACAAAACGCTCAAGGCTTGTAAAGTTATTCCTCGTGCCCACACTCAGCATTCTTAAACCTGAGTTAGACCTGTTGTTCTCTACGGGCAACTTGGCTTGGAGTTTTCGAACGACGAGTGCTAAGAACGATCTACGGCGGCCTGGAAGAAAATAGAGTATGGAGGCGAAGGATGAATTATAAACTCGCACAGCTCTATGGCGAGCCCAGTATTCAAAAGCTGGACGGATACGATGGACAGGGCATGTTGTAAGAATGCCGGACAACTACTCTGTAAAGATGGTGTTTGCTTCAAATCCGATAGGAACAAGACGACTAGATGCGCAGCGAGCAAGATGGTTAAATCCGGCCAAAACAGCGTCTCATCTTCATCAGACCGCAGAAAGAACAACAGACGCTTCCGAAAGCACTCGGTACATTTGCCCCTTAATAGAATCCGTCGCGATGTACGGCTGTCTCATTTTGCCGCACATACAGGCGGCCTGCCACACCAAGAACTTTTTGGAACAACAAATTTGTCAACCTTTTCTTCCTTGTCTACTCAGGAACTAATAGCCAATAGTGATGTGGCGACAAAAAACTCCTACCACTGGTACTGCTTTGTGTCCACCTTGATGTAAGTTTCGTCGTCTATCACAACTCATCTCGGTTTCGACGGCCGCAGCTTCCTGGTACAGCTTTCTGGCCCGCGTTTTGTTTGCCGTTTTGATTCGGTGCCTGCCGGATCTTGCAGACGTGGAGGAAATCCCAAATGGAAAGTTTTACCGCTAGGTAATCTGGATTTTCTTGAATGACTTCACTACCCGTGAAGTGATGGATGATGATGGATGGATTTTACACTCGAAGAATAAGACGGTAGAAGAAAGCAATGAAACAAAGGTAGTATCCGGAGTAGGACAAGACGTGAAGGAGAAAGTGCGTAAAATTAGGTAAGAGAGAGAGAGAGAGAGAGAGAGAGAGAGAGAGAGAGAGAGAGAGAGAGAGAGAGAGAGAGAGAGAGAGCCATTGAAGCAACGCTTATTAAGTACGTGACCGTTTCTTTTTACCCATGGTGGGTGATCCGCCGATCGAACCAATGGGAGGAGAAGTTGAGTTTGAATCCGGTTATAATTGGTTTCCATTACAGCTTGGTTCGATAACATGCTTAACGAGCGTTGGTTAAACATCCCTTCCTTCTTACTTACTTCTACCCGCCGAGTGCCAGGGTGGCTCTTTTCGTATCATGAATTCCTCTCCACCTTACTCGGTCTTGGACTACTCGTCGCCATTTCGTTAAGTCACTCGGCTTCAGCCTTGTCGAACCATATAGTACGTTGAGCCAATTTCATTGCACAGTCGACCGGCATTCTTGCCAGGTGGTCGGCCAATCGAAGTCTCCCAACTTTCGCCACAAATACGAAAACACCATTCTGCGCTATCCGTTGGTACTCCGCCAAAACTGTCCCTTCCTCGTTACCTAATTTTCCGCTCTTTGTCTTTCACGTCATTTCCCACTCGTTATGGACACTATAAACACCTTTGTTTCACTACTTTTTTCTACCGTCCCCTTCCGTCGATTGTAAAACATTCCGTTATAAAAAATAGCAATATACTTATTTGCTTTCTTATGTTTTATTCGACGTACAAACAAACGGTAAATTCCACAGACGAAGATTTTTATAGTACCGTAAGGAAAGAGCAAGGCGTGGAAGGCAAGGTGCGGAAATCACACGTACGTTACCACCGTGTTGCCTTTTCGAAGCTATCAAGTATGAGTTTCTAATTTGAGCCAAATAACCCTAGATTCGAACACAGAAACACAGCCTGTGCATGATTCGCCGGAGTAGCCATGAACAATGAGAACTAGCAAAAGCTAATCTCGGGAACTGCTGTATAAGCATGCGTTCGTTCCTCCTTAGCTGGGATTTTTCCTCGTTAGCTGGTTTTTTTTTGCTTTTTCGTTGCAGCATTGAAACGAACGATAGAATGAGATCCAACTTATAGTCTAGCTTATATATTCTGTAAACTTACGGAAGCTTCACTACTGGCAATACACTGAGTGTGTGAACGTGAGCAAAAGTAGGTTGAATGTGCTTTCGCAGCATGCAGTTGTTTATCATCAGGTTCATTTCTAAATTCCAATTTTTTTTAAAAAGGCGATTTCAATAAACTAAGGTTGGCGAAAGAACGCATTCAAATTATAAATTTTGACAAACAGGGGTCACGGGATCAGACTACTGGAAGCAATTGGAAAATGCTTCCGAAAAATTCTAATAGTACCCTCTTCTTAAAATACAATAAAGAATATCATTGTGCGACACAATTCACAAATCGAAAGTAATACAAATGATTGTAAAATAGCAGTTGAAATGTGTCAGTATCAGTTCAGTTTGGGTCACCAGTCCCTTCCGAAAACAGAACGCAGCGGAAATTACTTTTCCTGGACTACCACCGATCCATACAGTCCTAGACCTTCATCATTAACACATTCCAAATTGAATGGTCCCGTCCCGACTGGGGAGTAACTGTTGCCGCTAGGAAGCAATCTCGTGAACGATGGAAGAGGAATGTGTTTCTGCATTCCGTGTCCCGCCGCCGTAACGAATTCACGGGAAACAGCATGCATACAGTGCCATTCGTGGAATCGAATCATCTTGGGGATTTCGGATTATTGAATAAACAAAACCCAACGATTGGTTCGATGTTTTTTTTATTCTCCACTACGCAACGTTTTATGGTATACAGCCGGATCAGACAAAACCCATTGATTGGCCGCAGAATTGTTAGGATTTCAGTCATGCTATGCATGTGACATCAATGGTGGTGAAACGAGAGAGTTGCCGCAGATTAAATTCCATATTATAACAAATCCCTCGTGTTGCCGCTATTTCTGCGCCGATGACGGTATCATCAGACATTAATATCCCCGTGAATGGTATTTGAGCTGTATGTGTTGTATATATGCTGACGAGTTAATCCTTCAGTGGTACTAGCAAATTCGCTGCCACCGAATAGAATGAACACGGTCGGTGGGTCAAACAAGCGTTTCCGGGTAGATCCTTGATATTCGTGAATTCCAGTGTACTGACGCGTCGTGATGTGTTAAGTCTGTCTTCACGACGATTATTGCCTATCGTACGAGAGACAACGTTTCGTGGCATTAGCAGAATCTTCTCGATTCCGGAATTCGCTTTGTTCTCAAGCGAGAGATAGGTGGCTGAAAAAAGGATTTCTGCTTCGAGGCAAGATCTATCATAGTAGCATGAGATGATAGCTGATTCGTCCCTTTGTGTGTCATGGTGGTACGTAGCGTACGTATTTGCCAATGCTTTTACTCATTCTACTGGAGCTGGTGCTAGTGATGTTGTACTCGTTTTTTTTTCACCCCCTAAAAAGCTAGCAAAAATGTATCCTTGTCCTTGATGACCGTAACGTGGTCATTTTGTTGGGATTATTCAACTGTGTTACAGTGAATTTAAGTCAATGTTTTGATTGCGTGTTTTCTTCTTATCAAAATAATGAACAATCTATTGATTGTCTGTCACCATCATACTGGTATTGGTTGCACGGTTATACTTTTTCCAATTAAAACTTTTTTGCCGCTACTGGTCAATACCTTTTCTGTTCACTTATCGTGATGAAATAAAATTGTAATGTGCATCACGTTTCAATTCGACCGCTACCTGATCAGGTTTCATTATTATCGTAAGACTATTTTTATTGACTGACTGACCAGAGGCACCGCACCTAGTAGAGTTCATTTTTGTTTGGTCAGTTGTTTTTTGTTTGCACTCCGTTCAAACGCTCCTGACCAAACCACTGTTCATAGTCTTCTTTGTGTTTATAATTACCTCATGTTTTCTAAATGCAAACAAAAGTACTCTTTATTTTACTCTTAAAAATACTTATGTCTGACTGGTTATATTTTTCAAATACTTCGATGAAATCCTTTCTGGGAAACTCAAGCATAACGATAACATTTATTATTTCACATCGGTTGGAATCGGTTTAATAAGCTCGGCTATACCGAGAAAGTTGCTCTCAATGCCACTCGGTGTGTCGCATTTCACAGTTTTCCCGTCACAACCGTTCCTTACAGATTGGTTGTGGATGGTGGACAAAACGCAGCTTTTGATCAGCTTATCGCGATATCATTCGGTTAGTTTTCTCCGTGTTTAGCTTCCTCGTCGTGGCGGTGATTGCAAAAAAAAGGAACTTTCAACTGAAAGTCCTTTTCAAAGCATTCATTAACGGCCATTTTGCAAAGCAAAGTTCTTCCCTACGCGAACATCGGTGACGTGAACTGATGAACTTGAGTAATGACGTCGTCGTGTTGCAAAAGGTTGTTCCCGTCACGTCGTCCCGCTTCGTATAATGCTATTAAATGAGATTTAATTTACTTTATCCGGCGAGTTTTCTCCGTATCTGTTTCCGGATGGTTCTGGAAGGGCAGAAAGAATCTATAGTAAATGCGATTTGATTGCCTCTGATGACGGTTATTTCTGGCTTAAAGAGAGTTATGGAAACGAAACAGTTTCGAGTGTCAACGAAATGAAAACACGATTTCGTTGGGTTTCCGTTTTATTTAGGAAGAAAATTAATGGTTTCATTCAAACAACAGTGTTTTATTTTAATATCAAATTTGTGATTTATCATCGTCCTCTTGAATTATCCTTTTTGATGACAATGGGACAGAAGCATGAATTTCATAATATGACAATAAAACGAAAGGTTCTTTGTTTTTCTCAATCTGCAAAATAAATCCCAGCGCGTTGAAGAAAATCATTGCGTTATCTGCAAAACATGGAATCCGAAAAATCGGACATCATTAATGGGACGCAATTCATTGGATGGTGGAGATAAATTACGGAGCTTTCTATTCTATCATCTACCGGCGGAAATGAAACAACGCAATCAAAAATGGCTTCTCTAAACACGGATTGCCGAAGGCCAAACACGAGAATAAGTAATGAGGCCAAAAGCGGTGACCGACAAAGACGACGGAAAAGTGAAAATTGGATATTTTACTTTAATCATGATCTGTCCCGTTTCAAAATGTGATTGTCATTGAAAAATGTGATGGAAAATTTTAACTGACGGGCAGCTGGGTTGATTTCCTGAAATGGAGTCTCTGTTTAATTTTCGTAATGGAGAGAACTAAAAGTTCTTTGCTGTAGAATGAAATCACTGAAATATTAATGAGGACTTTCATTTGCGCAAATTAGTTTAATAATTTAGACGGTGTAATGTTGTTTATGAATCACAATATGCCGGATAACAGAGTTGAAAGATGTCGTATGGTTTTTTTTTAAATCTAGATTTATTAACCATTACAACAGAATGCAGGCATGACCTAGGACTACCGTTCTAGCATCAATTTTTCTTCTCAAAGCTGGAAACTAGAGATCTTTTGTATGGATTTTATAAAGATAGGGTATGTTGCTACATCGTCGTAATTGCCTATTCCCGTCCTATCCAACACAAATTATTAAAAATATCAGCATTTTTATGACACACAATGCAAAACTAGTTATTCCCTAATATTTTAGTTAGTTGTCTATCATACGCGATCAATCAAAGTGAGTTGAGATCTGTTTAAATGCTTTTTATCATTAAAGAAGTCCTACCAGCCAAATTTCCCACGTTTTTTCGTGCGACGAAGAAGACAATGTCGACTAATTGTTTTAATTTCCGTCATTCATAAATGAAAATAACTCACCCAAGGCATTGTCGTTATTCTACAGCCAGGAAAACTTGCCTGACCTGCAGAAATTTTGTAGAATAACATTTGTCATGCCGTCATACACAAATATATACGCGTTAGCTTCGTAAACATTGTTGTGATTTTTAGTTTGGACGATGAAAAATGTTGATGGACGGATTTTAAAACGGTATGACGTATTTTAGAAATAAAGTCAGTTGCGTAATTTCAATAAAATGCTTTAATAGTCGCTTTTGAGTGATTTCAAAGTTCACGGATCGGAAGGTAAGTGTGTTTTAGTCAAATCAGCACAAGAACTTTTGGAGTATTCACTAAATCCATCCGACAAATGATGAAAATTAGAATGGCTTTACTTATTACGACGGGAATTAGAAACAGACCCTATCTGGTTTGAACAGTCGTCTGAACCGGTCTATTCTAGATACAACCGTATGGTTGACAGAAGTTTGTAAGTTTTTTGGCAATAATTCAGGCATAAACATAACACTGTCGTGAAATTTCCACCAGTGAACAAGAAAAGGGGATTTCGGAAATTTACGATAGGGTAGAACATTATTTTAGCGACTTTTTTACCGAGTTTTGCATCGCCGAAGAATATTTTGTATGAAACTTTTTCCAGACAATATTTTTTAAAGCTGGGAAAATATCCGTATTCTTCCATGTAAAGAGATACTTCGATGCTTGGTTCAAGAGTTATGGAATTTCAAATATTCTAATGTTTTAACTTTGCATCATAATTTTGGAAAAAGTTCTCAGTATCAGCATAAAACCCCATCCTGTTTCGTTTCGTCCGAACAACAACGCGTTCTGTTCAGTCCGATTACTTTTTTTGTGTGTGGATATTATCACTACGACCAGCATTTTGATCTATTGTGATCTTATCCAGGTGTTGTTCCGCACTTCGTTGTTATTGCGGTATCGCTATAGAATGAGCGAACTGCTTATTATCCGTGCTTAAAGTGTCGGTGTGTTTTCAACCCTTTTTCCCTCTACGCTTCTTACTACTTTTCAACCAATCTAGCTCTAGGGCCAGGAAGCGCGGAGACTAGTTACATTTTGTCCTTGGACAAGAGGCTTCATTTGCACCTCGAGCAAGTATCATTCTTATAACCAGTTCTGGCTAAAGGCTTCATGGTCGGTAGAGCAGAGTTCAGCACAGAGTAAGGGTGTGTATGTGTGTTTGTATATGTTCCTTACTACTTATGCATTACCAATCTCGTTCCTAGAACCAGGAAGCGGAACAAGGTATAATTTGCCTCTTAAACAAGAGGCTTCATTCGCACCTAAAGCAAGTACCACTCTTGTAACTTGCCCTGGCGAGAGGCTTTCATTGTTAGTAAATGCAGAATGCAGTAGAAAGGATGTGGAGGGGCCTAAGAATAAACCCATGCTTAAGTTACTTAACATCGAATGGCCTGATTCTACTAAGATTCGAACCCACGACCACTCGCTTGTCAAGGCAGACTCGTCAGTCTTGCGGCTACAGGGCCCCCAGTCCGATTACTTAATCCTAAGCTGCAACTATCAAGGCACGAAAATGGATTCTCAGTAGCCAGTCTGTGATTGAGAAGCTTCGAAATGTTGTAGAAAATGACTTAAAAGAAAACATCATATAATTGTTCAAAACAAATTTCAAGTAAACTTGTATAAAATTGTAAGTAAATCTTTGAAAATATTCAAAAAATTAATTTCCGGTTGTGCTCGAGGTACGTCGCTGGTCTAACAATGCAGTCGTCCCAGGAATTGACGCGGCTTTTACGCAAATAACTCTTCAATATGCATACATTTCTGGCTTTAGTTTTCAAAACATCGCATAATCCATCCCTTTTGCATGCCATATGCGACTATTTGAAAACTAAATCTATATTTGTCCACATTAGTAACGATCTTAAATCTCAAGTTCATCGTTTTGCTGCTGTCCAATCCTGTTGCATGCCTGCCGAATCTATTCTGTTCTGCTTAATGACTAAAATTAGACGTAAATCGGTTGCCGCAACTGGTTTGTAACAACTGTGCTAGTAGGGTATTGGCTCTCTTTTATATCATACCACGTATTAAGATTGTGATTCAAGCGTCGTCTGTGTATGGGAAGTTCAGCAATAGTGGAGAAAACGTATGGAGAATTTACTCCTTTTTTCTTATCATCTATTTGCAACTGTTTATGATCTTTTCTTACATAAGAATCAACTCGAAGAAAAATTTGCGTTTTGCCAATCCATCCAAGAAATAAATGAGTTATAAGTGTTCTAAATCTCATCAATTTTCTACTTTAAAATTCTAATATTGGTAAGGAAACGCATATTTCCGGTCTCTTTTCACCGAAAATATTCGCCTACTGAATTTTACCTGTAGGAGTAAAAACAAAATATCAAGCGCCACAATTGCATTAAAGCAATTTTATTTCTATAAAAAATTGTATCTCAAAAACCAAAAGTTATACACCTCTAAATTCTTCATGTTATGCAAAAAAATCTCAGCTTTCTAGAAAAAATGCAAAAGCAGTGGTGGCTTTTGCAAACAAATTGAGTTATGATACAACATTTTTCTGCACATCTCATAATCATTTAATCAATTCGCGATGACGGCATTGACAAATATTTCGTAGGCTGCTCGCACTTACAGAAAATCCCGTTCCGAACTGTCAACGTGTGCGTGATGACAAAAGCAAAAATACTTCCCTTTCTTTTTTTCTCACGCAAAACCCTAAACAATATCAGCAACGCCGTCATAGCGAATAATGTCGGTTCAGTTCAAACAAAATTAAGTTTATTTGTTTATTTGTAAAGAAAATCATCGGACACAAGGTGGTCTTCATGATATAAACACATATGACAGTAAATACATACAATAGTACAATTACAAATTTATCGTCTGCGTGAGAGTCGTCGTTGAAAATTATTAGGCGTCATGTTGAAATCGAACCAGCCCTAGAGTTCGTTGAACCGCATTGCCATAAATCGGATAGGGTTAAAAGGTTCTATATGGGAAGTTGGACAAAAATATGATTGTTCAGACCACCGTAGTTTAACAAGGAGGTACTCAATCGCCAAAGCTACTATCCCTGACCCCTGGCAGGGCGTCATATTTTCGTAAAAAGAATCAGTTCGCTCCCGTGTTTTCGTTCGTTCGTGTTTTAGGCAAAGCTGAAAGTAATACATGCGCGTCTTAACTGCAGTCGTTGTGAGTACCTTGCGAACCCTCTCTTATCCGGGGCAGGATTTTTTATGAGCCTGAAAAAGAAGGAATGCTACAAATATAACAATATAATACGTAATACAACGACGATCAGATGTCAGTACCCTGGTTCAAACCCGAGCGTCACAGTTGACAGTGGCAAATTATACCAGATGGCAATCAAGGCAATGCGTACATTTAGGCGTTTTGGTCATATATTCTGGTTACCTCCGTTATAGTGATTCTAGATTATCACATCAAAAAAGAGTTTTTTGTCGATACCTTCGAGTCGCTTTCAATTAGACGCGAGGCGACGCATGCGGGCTGCAGCTAGTTATAAGATACCGGTCTAAAATTTTTGAACAAACATACAAGTTTTGAATGAAATCGGAGAATTTTTGAATTTCGGTTGTAATATTTGTAATGAATTGCCGTACTTGAATGTGTCGTCTGCGTTAGGCTTGTTGAGAAATCGAGTTAATTCCTAAAAAAAATTATCTGCATATGCGAAGTTCTTGTTAAACCGCATTCAAATCCTGATACATTTTTTACTTTTCTGCTTCAAGTTTTTAATTTTACAACCTTACCTTCTTGCAGGTCTTAGTCCTACGTCAAAATATTTTCCCATTCATCATGGACCAGTCTATTCCCCAGTGTAGTTTTTACTGTAATTTCAAATACATAAAAAATGTTTCCGCCCGGGATCGAACCGGGGGCCTTCCGCGTGTTAGGCGGATGTGATAACCACTACACCACGGAAACAGCTGATGGTAAGGTCACAGAGAGCAGAAGATTGCCGTTACGCTTGAAAATGTGTTACCTCATCTGGCTGCAGAACAAGAGGAATGGAATTTAGAAATGAATTTGTTATTAAGCAAGGAATTATCAAGGAATGAATTGTTGAAATGTTTTTAAAATTCCCTTTTCGAGCGACAGTCTAGCGACGTCATCTGCTTGCCTTGTCATAACTGTCTCTTATCCGGAGCAGAACTTGCAGCGTGCGGTCCAAAAAAAGGAGGGCTCCAAAATTGCTGTTACAAACATAACAATACTCGCGATACAGCGATATACACACCCCTGGTTAAAGCTTCGGCACCACAGTTGCTATATAAATGTAAGCAAAGTCATAAACAAATTATATCAGTTTGCAGTTAGGTATCAGTAACGTAGTTGCATTTCATAGTGTTACATAGCATTAGAGGTACATTTAGGCGTTTTGGCCATACATTCCGGTTACCTCCGTTATAGTGAATCCAGATTATCACAGCGAAAAAGTGTATTAAGTGGATTGCTTCTAGTAGCTTTCTTTTCCTTTTACTTCTACAAACTTTTATAAGTTTGCACAATTTTTCAACAATTATTTGGTGCAAAGCAAAACTGTTATCAACAAAGTGCACTATCAAAACTATTAGCAAAATAAAGATTTTTTTAAACTTCACACCTACAGCTCTTACTAGCACTATACAAAAAAATTCTAATAGCAACACACCAAAACAGTTCGATACAGCCAAACTTATTTCAGCAATATTGTAGATAATAACTAGTTCTACAAATATCCCATACATAACTTTTTAAAATTTTACTTACCTGAGACGGTACTGTCAAATGAATAAAAATTGAATCAAAGTGATCGAACCAACCCTGGTCACAACGCTTCAGCCCTATGGTTACTGCATTAGTCAAAGAAGCCACGAAAGCGAACTTTTGTGGCAACGCTCATTAGAGTCAACCTCATGTTTTCTATCTTGACTTATAATGAAGTCAGGTATTTGAATATTTTTTTTATAACGGCTATCTTTCCAATAGACGAAGGTAACCCAAGCAACAATGTGAGTTTTATTGTACTCTTATGGTGGCCTTCAAGACCAATTTTGGTCTTCAAGGTCATCCTAATTGTTACTTGGGAATGGTAGACGAAAGACTGTGAAACAAAAGTGTTTTCATAGTATTCCTAGAGTGGGGTAAGACGTGAACGGAAAAGTTTGTTAAATGGAAGATCATTGAATCATCACTTACTGGGTCCGGTAGTTCGTTATCTTTTGCCAAACTTGTAACCGGATTCAATCCCAAAGTCTTAACTATTTCTAGAGATTCTATAAAAACTGTTTTGTTTCACAACTTTCCTTTTATCATTCTCTTAGCCTAGTGGAAAGACCAATTAATAAATTAACATTCATTATTATTTTACACGCAGATTCTGGTCAAATTAGTAAAATTAGTTAATCTTCCGAGACATGGTAAAACAATAAGCATAAGCATAAGCATAGGATACCGCCTGTGTGCTGCTACTCCGTTATTGACCAGAACCGATGAAAATTGCAAAATGATGGCTGGAAAGAGCATACTTGGGACAGCACGCTATTCCTCATTGTGCAACCTTATCAGGTCCCTGCATGCTGATCAATACCGACGCCGGCCACGTCCGAATGCGGGTCCTGGAGGGATGGGAAGGAATGTTAGTCCAATACTTGTTGCTACTAAAGACCAGGGAATCCTCTGCATCTTCACAAGTATTTCGGGAAAGGAATTGTTGTTAGTAGATGGGGGGAGTTATATGAGACTAACCTGACTATTCAAAACTTTTCTGGTAAAGCCAGTAATTACGAAAATTAAGATACCTTTAAAAAATACCTTTTAATAAATTTAATATAATGCCATTGGTGCTCATATACAACCATAATTTGATAATTTATATCTAAAAATATTATGCACATGCGAGATTTAAAGTGACTCGAAAACCTCGTGACAAATTTGAATTTATTATACCTGAAAACAAAAATCAGGCATAATGAAACAAGCCCATATAGTTCCTAAGTTGATAAGCATTTCCTCCTATCAACGCTAATATGCAGAGATATAGCGCCCTACACGCTTTCCGAGACATGGTAAAACAATCATAGAAAAACTTGTGATCATGATTTCATGGCCAAAAGAGGCAAATCATTTTTCAACCTCATGTTACAACCAAAAGAATTAAAAGATTTAAAGAGTGACTTCCTTACTCAAAGACATCCGTCCAGACGGCATACAATCGATAAACAAAATTGATTAGAATTTTCTCCTATTTGAAGCGGTATGTTAGTCTGCTCCCAGGACACTTTTCGGAAAAAAATGTTTCCGCCCGGGATCGAACCGGGGGCCTTCCGCGTGTTAGGCGGATGTGATAACCACTACACCACGGAAACAGCTGATAGTAACCAGTTTTTGCAAAGCAGTGAAATGTCTTCAGAGCATGAAAATGTTAACGTGCCCAACTGCAGAAGAAAGCAACCAAACGGTTATTTTAGAAAAGTGAAATTGTTGGTTTTGCCTATTACAGATTACGTGAAGTTTATTTTTAAAAATCCCAACAATCTAGAGATGTTATCTAATCAGGATTTTCAGCTTTTTTCGTGTGCGCTCCTCGCCCCAGGCTAGTTACTATGGAATCCATTCGGACCAGCTTTAGGGAGTACTCAGTCACAATTTTACCACAGTACCAGTATCGTATAGTGAGGCACATGACAAACAGCTTGTGATGAAATTTCAAGCTTCAAGCAGAAATGTGCTAATAAAAGGTGATAAATCTTATATTTAGTTCAAGTGAATGCTTTTATGACGTCAATGGTACTTATTACAGTGGACCCCCGTTCCTCATGCAAACTAACTAACGGGGTTAGTTTTTAGTTTGAACAACTTGCAACCCTAAATATGCTGGAACTTGTATGAACTGGCCCCCCTGCTCTATGTTATTGTTTTGGTGGTTTGATTCATTTCGCAGTTGCAAGCAGCGAATATTTCATTCTCCGATCGGATTTCTATCATTATAATCGCTGGTAAAAGGCAATGTGAAACAGAATAAACAAACAAAACGTGTTTATGTACATTGTCTGCATAAGCAAATGATGTCATGTTGAGAATGACATTTGAACCATTTTTAATTTGCACGTCGTGCAAACCAGCGTGGTTCAGATAAAAAAGTTTTCAGATTAAAAACGGTCAAACGAACGGGGGTCCACGGTATAAGGTTCATTATAGGTGCAGTTTGAAAAGATTAATTCTCACCTTTTAAAGAGAATGTTGATTTCAAATTGAATTTCTTTTTCATAAACTTGTGACGATGCAAATGTGATCTATTTTATCAACAAATAATCCGTTTTTTTCTCACATTTTGAGGTGTGAAAACCCAATAGGAGAAAAAGCTTTCAAAAGATCACACGTGTGACTTCCCTCAAGCTCTTGAAAATTGCACAAAACTTCTCGGGTCTGGCAGCGGAAGGTTTCATTAAAACCGTATCATGCACATTGCACAGAAGAAAAAAACTTTTTCAAATATTGCTATCTACTGTATTGTTTAACTTTCAAAGACTTTGTATGGGATGACTATGCAAAGCAGCAGCATCCCTGCGTCGCGTCCTGTTTCCCCGTGTTTCACAGTCAACGGAAAATAACTCTCTACTTGCTGGTGCTCTATCAGCCAGCAGTCGGTCAACACAGTAAGTGATAGCAGTCAGCTCGAACGGCATTATGGAGCGAGCTAATTATTCAAAATATTCCGGTTGCAACGTGCAGCAAGCAAAGGTAGGAAAAGCATTTATTTTGGCTTCCTTTGGCACGCATTGTTCGGACCGGATTCTACGAGGCAGTAACTGGCGAAAGAACAGTGCAAGCAAATAGCTCCTGGCAATGATGTCGCTTGGTGGATGACTGAGAAAATGCTGGTAAGTAAGAAAGGTACTGAAAAGCTCGCCCACCTGGCTTATAGTATAGTAAATAACGGATCTTCTTAGGGAAGTGTTATTCATTCTACAAATGTTGTGATTCTGTTTTGATGAAAAATAGATTTATGTATTCTTTGCGATCCCTGTGTCAGATAACACTGGACGGATATTTTATCCTAACAGATAAAGATGATGAAAAATTCTGGAATCAAAGAATCTGCGATTTCCGCGAATTTATACCATTAACAGTAATGTTGATTTATGCGAATTTATGCCATAAACAATAATGTATTTCGTAATTTTTTTCACATGTTTTACAATAAACTTAAGAAACTACACCGAATCAATGCGTAATTTCTATCGACAGATCACATCATTCGTTAAAATGAATCTTGATCTTTGTCCCCTTCTAATAACAAAAATTGCTTTCCCAAAATGTTTGTTTATTCCTGTTTATTTTATGAAAAATTATCCAGGTACATGTGGTCTTAATGATGTAAAGTTATATCATAGCAGAAGAGAACAAATAGAAGTGGTCCGAAATTACTTCCTTGAGGAACACCGCACTGCGGAATTAATGTTGTCGATTCAACCGATCGAATCCTTACGTATAGCTGTTGGTTTGTCATTTTTAAGTAAGATTATTAAATCACAATCACAGTCTATCCAAGAAGCTGAGATGACGAAATTCGGCGTACAGTATTCTATGATCCACTCAAAGCATATCGATCCAGCGAACTGCGAAGCTCTCCCACGATAGTTGGCAATATCCGTTTTGTCTCTTTTTTTGTATACTGACGATATGCATGAGCTTTTCCAGGCTGTAGGAAACGTCCTAATTTGCAGTGAAAGGTTGAAAATCGGTTCGCAGAGGTTCTACTACACAACACTCTTAACATGTGCTCAAGACTTATGAACGTACAAAAACACGAATTCAGGAAAATTGGAAAAATCACTATTGCGCGAATATTCCCTTTTTCACTTTTGAAGAAAAAGATTTAGAAAAACATATAAAACAAAATGATTACCCTCAAAATTTTCAATGAGTAATTTACATGCTTTTTTCAATTTCGTAATAAATCTTAATTGAAAAAAAAATATCCAGGGAGGGGTAGACTATCTGGGTAAGATCTGACTAGATTATTATCGTTCTCTGAGATTTTACTTGGTACTCTGCTTCTCAGTTATTTTTGTACCTGACAGTGTATTACGTTTTCATACAATTCAAATAAATTCTTACAGTATGTCGATATAATCGGTTAAAAGGAAGGAAAAATTGGGCGCTTTTCTGTAACGGTTCACTTTCAGGGCACCAAATCTGTCTAGGTTCAATGTTCAAACGACAAAATCGATAAGGAAAGACGCTGGTTTACACTTTTACAAAATGGTTTACTTTCAGGACATCAAGTTGGGCTAGGTTTGATCGAAAAAAATAATTCCTGAGGTTCTGTCACTTTTTTATATAAACAAAGTAAACGAAATCGAAATAAAATTGTCGTACCCAGGCCTGGGATACAAAAGCGTGCTTATATGTGGTTGGTTGATTCGTTCATTCTTGCTGGTGCCTGATATTTATGGGTATTTCAATAGTGACGCGATATTTTTTTTATTATATTCTGTATACCAATCAATGCAACAATAATATTTATGATCGATTGATGCAAGTATCTCTAAAATCCATTGAAAACTGGCTGATGTGCGAAACGTAACCACTTTTCGTTACATGTTCTACGTTAAAAAATTTGCGCGATTAATCCGAGCTTTTGGCAAACGTTGCACGATAGTCGAATTTGTCGTTTTATTTTCAAATTTGGAATCCCTTTGTAAAATTGCATTTCGTGTTCAAAACCGAATGAATTATTTCGACCAATTTCATTACCCTGCAGTCGATTGATTGCAATTTGGATTGTAATTTGGGCCAAAATTGGAACCAAAATTGTTTCCGCCCGGGATCGAACCGGGGGCCTTCCGCGTGTTAGGCGGATGTGATAACCACTACACCACGGAAACGGGTCTGCTTATTGGCGACGCCCCTGACGCGACGGTTGGGCTCTGTGACCACAAAACCCGGCGCAATTAATTGTTCATTTGCTATTTATAGCGCGTGCTAGCTTCGGCGCTCGGCCGCCCCGCCAAACCAACCCAAAAGCTAGGCTGCTGCATCCACATGGCTCAGCAATTTGTGTGGCTTTCTGCTATATTTTGGTACAAGTAGCTCATAGCTGATCCAGTTTTGTGTGCGATGAAAGTTCCGCTTCGCTTGAATGCCGGTGGTATTTTCTGCATTGGATTGGAGTTTTTTTTTTCTGCTTCTCATGTTTCGATTGTTCGATTGCTTTCGATTGAATTCCACACGAGTTGCTTTGGGCAGTTACCACAGATACAGGAGGTCTTCACCAGCACCCAATAGCCGTGATCGTCTAGTGGTTAGGACCCTACGTTGTGGCCGTAGTAACCCAGGTTCGAATCCTGGTCACGGCAATGCTTACGCATTGTCACGGTGGGAGACTTTCTTTTTTGTTTTATTTTTGTTCAAATTTACAGTAGAAAACAATATCATATTACTTACAATTGCAATCTCTAATTATTGTTTTTTCTTTTCTTTCCAGGTGAGTATCAGTAACCATCGGAATGGTTTGGTTAATCGAATGTGCCATTAGCAGCTGAAAAAGTCTAGGGGAAAACGCCAAAAGGAGAATGCTATCATAAAATAATCGGAACTGGCTATCAAATTTCCCGAAAAAAAGAGTGCTGACTTGTCGTGTATTTTTTCCCGGGTTTGCTTGTTTAGCGGACAACATCACACCAATGGAAGTCGAAGGGATAATCATGTCAACCGAACGAATAAAACATTAAAAGGTAGATTTTGGCTTTGAAATTGGGTTAAATTTACCCTCTGGTCTTATTACGTTCCGAGTTCATTGGAACTGGCTGCTTTCGCGTCACTGCGTTGTTGGCAACATAGCTCGACAGGGGTATGTTTCAATCGTTATATTCCGGTAAACGTTGGTGAATGTCCCCTTGCCAATATTGACAGCTTATAGAAAATGATGTGCAAACAAAACTGAAACGGACACTCCGACGCACGGTGAAGCGCCGGCAGCCTTTACTGCGGTCAGCATCGGTGAACCACAAACGGCTGTCGCCAAACCCTAATTGTATATGCGTTGTCTAGCGTGTGGGATGTGGGTTGGGTGAGTCCTTGAATGGTTTTTTGATAAGGAATTTTTTTTAACTAATCTCAAAGGTCTTTTATTTGACACGCCTAATCTTGAGAAAATTTTCGGGAAAAAAGCACGCATAACTGAAGGTTTTTCTGCTATCAGCATACAGCCGACGTGGTGAAAGGAATATCAGACATTCACAAGCATTCCACCCGTTGTCAATTGATTGAATTCCCAATTGAATTTCCAGCAGCGCGTGTGTCACACCCTTTGCACCGTGTTCCATTGCTTCTCTTCTGCAAACGTTGACACTGCAACCGGAAACCATGACAGCAGCGACATCGGCGGTGGTTCGGCTTCTCCAACCTGGGAGACGGAAGGAGCTTTTAGACGGTATTAAGACGTTGCTACTTATCACCGAATCGAAAGCAAACGAAAAGTAATTGGATTTAGATATTTGCGCTGATGGTGTTGATGATGACGAGCTTTGATGTTTCTGAAGTCTAATGCTGTTTCTAGGTTTTAAGCTAATGCTCAACCGTCGTCGCATTTGTCGTCTGGCGGCGGCGGCTTCTCAAGGCTGTCTCGAGCCGCTTGAACCGAAGGTGCCATTCCGTTGATTATAATTATGGTCAATCTCGTGGAAGTAATCATCGGTGATTTATAAACGCAATGGTAATTGCGAAGATAATTTAGAGCTTAACGTATACAGATGAAAGCAATGTCATGGTTTTATGCTAAAAAAACATAAACTGCAGAAAAATTTGTACTGAAAATTCCATGAATGAAGGAATTGCAAACAAATGTCTAATTACGCAACGATAGATTTTAAAGCATTATTATTTACTTCTATTTGTGTTCCTACAAAAGTACGAGACAAATTGACCACGAAATATCAACGACAGCAGCTTCAAGAAAAACAAGCTTGAAGCCATTTGGGAATATGCTTATGCCTAACGGTTTCTCCCGGCTCTGTGCTAGAAATCCTTGGGGAAAAAGTTAATTCTTTCCGACATTAAAAGCATCTCGTTCGCTCTAGGTACTTTGATGGGCTTCCTGCTAGACGACGAACAGGCAGGCAAGCAGGCGGGCTTCTCTTTTGTTCCGCAGGAAAAGCTTCAGATTTTTCATCACAATTCAAGTATGGAAATTCGCAGTAAAAACATTCCACGAGAAAGAATGAATGTCGTTACGAGTTAGTGGCACTGTATTTACCGTACACAGTACGTCATAAACAAAACACCGATCGGTACCAACTGTCCTGCTGCCAGATTGCTTATCCGATTTTTTTTATGTGTCATCTGCAGATTTTTGCTGGCGCGGCCCTGATTTCGCGATGACTATTTTCGTGCAACAGCAGGGCTTTATCTTGTTCCAATAGCGAATCTGTATAAAAGTATATTTGCCTTAGTCCTATATGATTTCAAATTGGTACTTTTTCAGTGCACTTATCTGTATATAGTGTTATTGTGAATTTTACACAGCATGCCAAACCATCGGAATCAAGCAATACAACGAAAGAAATTATGATACCATTTGCACTTATTTTCATTAGTCATCTCGAGAGATAAACTCTGTGCTCTGTAAAAATGAACCACTTCACGCTGGGAAAGTAATACTGTGGTGTATCCCGTGAGACCAGGTCGATGTTAAATCGTTAAACTGGACGAAACCATAAATGTGGAACGAACTTAAATTCAATTGGTGCGATTGAGCCGGGTACTGCCCAAAAACGGCCACATCACATGCAGAGTGACGAGAAAGTAAGTGATTCTACAGCATGACAGCGCTCGGCTTCATGTTGCCCAATCCACTAAAACCTGCTTGGAAATACTCAAATCCCCTCCGGCCATATTCCTCGGATATTGCACCGCACCTTTCGATCATTACTTGTTCCGCTCAATGGAACATGATTTGGCAAATAGGAAGTTTCACCCATATGAAGACATAAAAAATAGCGTGAACCGTAGATAGAAATACGAAGACGTTTTCGAGCTCTACCAAACAGACAGGCAATCCTATGTCACCTTATCGTACATCCCAAAAGAATATACACCTTGCAGCTTTCTTTTTTGTTTGCTTTAGCGTTTTTTCTTTATTCTTAGTCAGCCAGTAAAAATTATATACCTCTTTCCTGTCAGTCTGGTGGAAAGCCGTTAAAAGCAATACGAAACTGTTTCCTTCCGAGAGAACATTAGGTCGCTTAAGTGTATTTATTAGGTTGGCACCCGTGCAGACGAAGAAAGCAAAATTTTGCTCGTAATGCAATTTGTGGTGAACTTTTGCCACTGACATTTAGCCACTGCAACTTCATAACTTCTCAGCTATGCGTGCTAGCACTAGCAGTTGGTCCTTAGTGTATAGAACAATTGAAAAGCTGACATAAAACTTTATTATCGCTATGGATAAAGTCTGAAATAAAATTTAACCATGCGAGTACAGGATGCCATGTTTCGTAACGTAAAATTAACGCTTAAATCATCTTTACTACCTATCAAACTGCACTCATTTCACACACGCCATGCACTCCTGCACAACAATGGCATACATGACATTACTTATTAATTTGCGGTATGATGCAATTGTTGTGACAAAATTGTACATCCTTGTCGTCGATTATGAAATACTAATCTATGCGGGGTTGTGACAAATGCAGCTAATTATCACCCATTATTCGAGCAAGCTTAATCAAGATATCCCCGGAGACAATTCCGGAATAATTCAAACCAATTTATTCCATCTGTGAGCAGCAGCAGCGCTGCTGCTGTGTGCCTACTGTTTTATGAATGGGTTCCTGTACATGTGCTTCCTGTTTTACATATCAATTGGAACCGGGGCGGGGGAGCTTCCAATCCATTCCAATTTCCAGGCACGTTCCAGTCGCACAATTATCACCGGAAATGCGGTGCGAGAAGCTCCGATTCGATTTTGCCTTTCTGTTGCTGCTACGATAACCTTCACTGTCCTTGGCCTGCCCTGGGCTGGCTGGCTGGCGGTTCAGAGCCGGATAACCGAATGAAATTCATTGTCGTCGGCTGCCTCCCGAAACGATTGCTTAAAGCAGTAGGTATAAAAATGTTACTTTTCGCCAAGATGTCATTCCGGGCACGAACCGGTTATAATTAAGTTCAATCTGTACATCGGCACATTGCAGGCAAGGGAGATAATAATTTTGCATCTAAACGGAGGACCTCTTGAGCTGTTGATCAACTTTCAAAAAACGATTATTTTGGGAAATTTAATAACTACACTCTGAGTTTGATTGGATGGCGAGAAGATAGCAATGATAAATAAATTATAATAAAAAGTATCACATTTCTCACTGCTGATGGAAACAAATTTCAAGCACAGAAATGAAGCCAAACCACTTGTCACCACTCTGTAGGGGGTACGCAGTAGTCGACCAGCCTTGGCAAGCACAGAGCATCAAGGGAACCATAAAGTACGTGGCATCGAACAGTTATTAAACCATCTAGTTTGATTAAATTAAAGAAGACTAAAGTTGACTGGTTTCTCAAAGCATGTCACAATGAAATCGAATGTATTGAAATCTTGGTAGCCACTGTGACTGGGACTGCAACTGGAACTGGGACTGGGATTGGCACTGAGATTGGGACTGCAATTGTGATTGGGACTGGGACTGCAGCTGGAACTGGAACTTGGACTGGGATTGGGACTGGGACTAGGACTGGGACTAGGACTGGGACTGGGACCGGAACTGGGATTGGGACTAGGACTGGAATAGGAACTGCGACTGGAGCTGGAATTTGGATTGCTACTGGTACTATGACCGGGTCTGGAACTGGGACTGGAACTTGGACTTGGCTGGGACTGCGACTGGGACTAGAACTGGAACTGAAACTGTGACTGGAACTAGAACTGGGACTGGCACTAGGACTGGCACTGACACTGATTGGAACTGGGACTGGAACTGAAACAGGGACTGTTTCACTGGGACTGGGACTGGGACTAATACGGGGATTGAGACTTGACTGGAATAGGGACTGGGACTAGGACTGGGACTAGTACTGGGACTGAGACTGGGACTGAGACTGGGACTAGTACTGGGACTGAGACTGGAACTGGGACTGCGACTGGAACTTGGACTGGGACTGACTGGGACTGAAACTGGAACTGTGACTAGAACTAGCACTGGGACTGGGAATAGGACTGGGACTAAGACTGGGACTGGAACTTGGACTGGGACTGGGATTGGGACTGGAGCTGGAACTTGGACTTGGATTTGGATTGGGACTGAGTCTAACCCAAGTAACACACAAAACAAGTTAGAAAATAATCTTCATGGAAAGTAGTCGTTTAAGAGTACTATAAACGTACTTTGAAAACATGTGTCGTTATTATTAAGGTTTTGAGATGTTTTGTGATAACATGAATTTATTTGACAGCTCATATCAAATGAATAATGTTTGTTTTTGTCAACATGTCAACACGAAGTTTTTATTATGTCTCCATTACTAAATTTAAACTACTGGAAGAACAAGTTGTAGCTTATGCTATAATAACGTTTTAAAATAGTACGAATTAACCTGATACATACTTCTTTCAATTGTTGTTTCATTAGACATCAATTTTTTGCGCTTTTCTGGTAATAGAGAAGTTCTGATGTATGTAATGTTATACAATTCTATAACAAGCTGTGTTGCTTGGGAAGACTTGACTGGAACTGGGACTGGGACAAGAACTGGGACTGGAACTGGGACTACAACTGGAACTGAAACTGGACTGCGACTGGAACTGGGACTGAGACTGGGACTGAGACTAGGACTGGGACTGAGACTGTGACTAGAACTGGAACTGAGACTTACTAGAACTGGGACTGCGACAGGAACTGGGACTGGGACTTACTATGAATGGGGCTGAGTAGGGGACTGGAACTAGGACTAGAACTGGAACTGAAACGTGGACTGAGACTGGGACTGGGACTGACTGGGATTAGGACTGGGACTGGGACTTATTAGAAATGGGGCTGTGTCTGGGACTGGGACTAGAACGGTAACTGAAACGAGGACTGGGACTGACTGGGATTAGGACTGGGACGGGACTGGGACTGGAACTGGAACTGCGACTGGAACTGGAGCTGTAATTTGGACTGCGACTGGTACTGGGACCGGAACTGGAGCTGGGACTGCGACAGGAACTGAGACTGGATCTGAGACTAGAACTGGAACCGGGACTGGGAGTGGGAGTGGGACTGGAGCTGGAGCTGGAACTTGGACTGGAACTGGGACAGCGACTAGAACTAGGACTGGGACTGGGATTAGGACTGGAACTGAAATTGGGACTGGAATTGGGCCTGGGACTGGAACTTGGATTGGGACTGGGACAAGAACTGGAACGGAGACTTGGACTGGCAGTGATACTGTGGCTGAAACTGAGACTGAAACTGGAACTGGAACTGCGACTGGAACTAGGACTGAAACTGGCACTGGAATTGGGACTGGAATTTGGACTGGGATTGGGACTGGGACTGGGACTGACACCTTTTAATGCAAATTTTCAAGGTGGTCCATTCAGAGTAGTTTTTGCGTAGTGTGTTGTGTTGAAAATCCAATTTTCAACTTCCTTTTGAGACAATGAAAGTCATTGTTCTCTCAAATGTTTTTTTTAATCTTCAGTCGGCTGGGAGAGGATGCTAGAGTCAGTAGGATCGTAGCACTGACGCCACACTGTCCTGTATTCTAACAGCTGGTTGCGAAGTCTGTCGTATAAAAACAGAAGGTTAAATTTCGATAACGGAATTAGCACCCAGGCTTGGGTTGGCTCGTCTGCGTTTCAACGATATAATCCAGAGACTTTGCGTAGTCATACAAATAATACGCAATTGTCTATTCGCCGAATACTTCTTTCATGTATTGGCAAAAAATATTTCTTTCAATACATCAAAATTGGTACGTGCGGTGTGGCATGTTGAACCGTCTTGTTGAAACCACAGTTCTTCCACGTTAAAGGCACTCAATTATGACACAAAAATGCCGGACGTCCGGGCCGGTAGCGTTTCTAAAGAAAAACGGGCACATTTTTTAGGATGCAACGAAGCTTCAACAATGAATGGTACGAGAATTCCCTTTACTTAAAGTGCGCTAGTTTTGCTTATTGACAGAATCCATTTAATCAAAAATGAGCTTTATCGCAGAACAAAATTTTGTGATTATGGTGTGATTTCAAGTGGGACTCGGGGTAAAATTTTACCAAATGTGATTGTTGCGTTGTTCAGAAAGTGCCTTTATTCCGTTTAAGAATAAGGTCAGAATGGCCAACAGCTAGCATTTTCATATGTACATAAAAGATAAAAATCAGCACTGCGTACAGATATAAATGCTAATAAATCGTATTTGATACGCAAAATTGGCATATCCATATTATTTTGGAGGCGATATACGTGATTAGGAATAATTATAAGCGTTACGACTATATAAGCATTTATATACGATAATAGGCCGTATGAATAAAAGACTTAGAGCAAACTCTCCCATAAGATTTACATGGGAAAAGCAAAGCCAACTGTTTTATTCATACGGTCTAATATCAGATTAAGCGCGACTCGCTGCATAATGCTATACAATTTTGTGCTGACAATCGTGTGTATGTCAGTTATTATTATTATATACGATAGAAAATCAACTTGGGCCCACTTTATCAAGCTTTAGTTACGATTTCGAATTTGTTAAGAGATATTTATGATAATTTTCGTACATTGTTATAGATTTATACCTATCACGAAACATAAATTTGTGTAATATTTTTTTTGCGTTGATCAGTGAAGCAGTGCAAATCGGCTCGATTATTTAAAAATTTTAACTATATGTTTCATTCGATTTTTCGCAGTTTTGCTTCAGCTTGTTGACCATATAATTAAGTATTTGGATTTGGAGACACATAATCTTCCATTCCCAAAACAAAAGGCAACATTTCACGCAACGCACCTGCAAACTCTTGCTGTGAGATGTTTGCGTCACCACATCAATCAGTTCTAGGCTAATCGAATTTCCATAAACCTCTGGCTCGACCGATGTTACGCATATTTTTGCATAAATCACTGCAGCCCCGTTTGGTTTTGAGTTCGACATTTAGTGTCGTTTCTGTTCGTTCCGTTGTCTCGCATTACTATTTGACAAACACACGAGATGTGTGAAAGTAAATCCGCAAACACACAAATGTGAGACACATCCACAGTATCATGTTTAATTCTGTAATTATACCATATCAGTTGTTTAATGAAATAAACCGATTCATATACGTACCAGGAAATGCCGATAATTTGAATATGGTATTCCGCATAAATTTCTGAGGAAAATTTTCACACTCAACTTCAGCGAAACTATGTGGTGCCTTTGAATGTGCATCCTGAAAGCGTTCGCTGCCGCCGTGCTACGGACGGGCTATTCAAAGCCCTTGGCAGGATAGCGCGCTGGCCTGCGGCATGATGGTGTTAGATAATAGGAAAGGCGGTCCGCTCTTAACAATAACGATGGAATTACCTCCTTCCTTTTCAACCCGGCAGACACACCCGTGCCGCGCCGGAAAATATGAGCTCGGCCTTTCATCCACACAATCAATGAAATTGCCCTTATGCCTGGAAGTGATGGTTGGCTGTAATACATAGAAACGGTAGAAACATTCGCACAAAACAGCCACCGCCAAACCGGCAAAAATTTCATGATTATGCGGAGAATACACAGGAAAGTTTATGCGGGACCGAAAACCTGCGTACCTACTTTTTTTGGTCGGACCACCAGCGCTCGGAATCGGAACCGGGCGTGTTGGGGTGCGTGGAAAACTTTCGCGTCCGAAGGATAGAAACAGATTATTCATAATTCATGAGACTTCCTTCGTTTCATTCGACTGCCAAAGCAGTCTACCGCTGCTGCCATCACATCACAGCACAGAGATTTCCTTCGCGTATGCTCGATAAAGCAGAAAGCATCCGACGACGGCGAGCGGGACTCACATTTGACTCGGTTTAGCCTGGAGTCCGAATGCGTTTTAACCTCTCATCATAACCTGAAAAAGGATAAGAAGGAAACGTCTCGAAAGACTCCTCGTACAATCACCGAACAACAGACATTTTTTTTGCATTGACCTTTTTTTCCTTACTGGACAGGATAATTGCTTCTGATTCGGTAGAAAATGTTGTTTCTTTCGGGCTAGCAATTAAAACTTTGCTTCTAAAATAATAACGGGAGTTTTCGGTGCTGAGTTTTAAACGCTAGAATTACTTGCTCGCTAGCAACTAACGAATAATCGTGAAATCTGTCGAATGGTCATAAAAATAAAGGCACTCAAAGTTTCCAGAGCGTTGTCATGAAGAAAAGGAAAATTTGACGTTTATTGGGCTCATAGCAAGTATTTGGTTGAATGAGAAGCTCAGCCTGTTTAATGTGATTTATAGATAACTAGTACCGTACCTCCTTTATTCGTGGGTTCAGCTTCTGGTGTACTGGTAGAAATAAAGTACTGTAGAGTCATATCTTTTCCTCTTCCCATAGAAAAAACAACACATATAATGCGGATATTACGACAGTTATTTCCAGCTTAAAAAGACCAATTAAGTGTGAAATAATCAAAAAATGAAACGGAGATATTAAAAATGATAAAAAGTTCTCCTTGAACTACATTCAGCATTCTTTATATCCCGCTTTGGCATCGCTTGTATGCGATGTAGCTTACTTTCTGTGGGAAAACGAGCGAGTAAAGCTCATCAATTGATTCCCATGTCGACTGTAGAGCTAGATGTTTATTTGTCACGTTAGCTTATCCATTTTTTTAATTACAATATCGTCCATAACTTTTAGTAAGGTTTTTCTCCTGCAGCGTGACCCATGGGAATATGTTGTTTACGGGTCGTATGCTTTGGACCGTTATTATGTTACGAAGAAAAGAATGTCCAACTAAGCATTATTTTTGCAAATCTCTATTGCGATAAGAGGATTTAATCTTTTCATGGATAAACATGAAAGTTTGCTAAAAAATAGTTCGAGACAATCCAATTCTCAGTATCCATAATAAACCCGTAAATAAGAATAAAACAATTTCCTCCGGGTAATAGTTTACTTTCGCGTTCATCTTCCGGATAGCTCAAACACGTAATATTCAATGTTCAGAGTAATATAAAACGTGAAACGGGGTGGATCAAGTACCTCTGAACTTTTGTTTTAGGATTGCCGGAGTAAAAGATGGTTTGATGGAGTCAAGAAACATTAGAACAGAACAGAAGAACAGCAGCGACTCTATATCAACTTACGTGCAGGATCCTCCCCGTATTGCCCAGATTGAATAAAAACGGAAACTGCTGATGAACGCCACCAGCATGGAGCATTTCCAGCGGGGGAAATAAAACGAAAAACTCGGAAAGCACTAGGAAACAAATAAAATAAAATCTTTCGATGTCGGTTGATTTACTGTGCTGTGTGGCTCGAGCTGCAAGGCCAACAACAAAGCTCGATTATTTTTTCCAACAAATTCAACAAGTACTCGTAAAGTGTGTCCCTTGTTTGCGCCATTACTACCGTCACCAGTGCCGTTAGGAGCCGAATAGTGGTTAGTAGCACGGAGAAATTCAGCAATTTTCCCAGTCACACACAGTGCAAGGTTTCCCGAATGGGTGTGTATTCGGGTTGGACTATTGCCTTTTTATTGTGCCCCGTAACTGTGTGAAAGTTCCGTTTGTCTAGGACTGCAGCAGCCGTAGCAGCACTGTGAATTTTATTATTTGCCGCTGTTGCGAAATTGGCTCACTTAACCGAGAATGTACGGGTTTTGACCTTTACAAAAGCTTTGTGCGAAAAATGGTCGTGTTCGTGTAGGAGAACACTATCTGAGTGGAAATATAGCGTCTTTATACTTCCGGTCATTCTTTATTCAATAGTCGGTGGAAAACTAGAAAACTATCCGGTTTTTATTTTAGGAAATTTTATGAGAGATGCATCTGTGTGTTTTCCACATTTTAAGAACTAGTTTTCTATTTATGCGTATTTCAATATTAGAGGCATTTCTTACTCCTTAATCACATTTCTCTCACAGTGTATTTCCCTCTCTCTAATCAAATTTCTCTTAGTGTTCAATTAACATCTCTCCCTTGCGCCTCTCATTCTCCTTTCGAAATCTCTCTCACCTGGTCTCAAGTCTTCGTCCTGCATGTCGCAAATGGAAAACAAGAAGTAAGTTGATATAATTCAATCGGACCGGCAAGCAGCTTTTAACGAATTAACCGCATGCAATATCATTCGCAAACTTTACCAGTCCTATGCATCTCAACAGATGATACAATGCAATGGCTAAGTTCGTACTTGCGCGGTAGAATACTGCATATGAAACTTCGGTTCAGCATTTCTTCACAACTCACAAACATCTCTCCAGTTCCGCAAGGTAGCAATATGAGGCCGCTGCTTTTATCGCTGTTTTTCAACGACGTCGTCTTCCTGTTAGGGTCTGATTGCAGATTTCTTTATGCTGATGACTCGAAACTGTTTCAAGCCGTTTGAAACTCGTTTACTCGATTTTTGCAAATAAAATTGGTTTACAATAACCGTCGCAAAATGCGAACTGATGTAGTTTTACCGCCTAAAAAACCTGAATCTTTTTAGTTATCGGATCGAATTGAAATATATACAAAACCTTAGTTTTCAAATGAAAAGGCAACGAAATGTTCCTATCCAAGCATCGAACTATTTGATGATTCAAACTGCAGATATGCTTTGATCGAACTGCGGGAACAGCACTTTGCTGTTCGTTCCGATTCAATGCCTTCTAAATTTTGTACACGTACATCCTCGTAGCGTTTCATTGTTTTTTTTAGGAAATACGGCGACATATTTATCCTTTTAGCAACACACAGCAAACTCGCAGAAATTGGCTAGCAGCAGAACTCGTTTACTGCCTTTTTCGGGACATTTAGACCGTGTTTTCTACCAACCGTGCAGCCTCATTTGATCGCCAGACGGTCATTAAAGTTGACATATTTTGATCAACCGAAACATGGTCGAATATTCCACCAGGATTTTAACGTACATTTTTAAAAAAAACATCTGCTGTTCAGGGCCAAGCTAAAAAGGTAGTCCAAACCAACAAAATAGTAATTTAGACAAATTTTTTTTATTGGTATCCTTTCTTATTAACAATAGCATTAGAAAAAAATTTTTGTTATGCACAGACAGTCACACTGATAATTGTTTCAATGCTGATACTATCAGAGTTCGACTAACCGATATCTCATGTATCCTGTGGTATGTCTATTACCAACCAAGTTTCTAACAATATGGTGTTAAAATGTAGGTACTAAGGCTATGAAAAGGAATCACGTAAACTATCTAATAGCGAAGCGATAGCGGAAATGTTTTAACTGAGACCACTACAGTGTTGCAACAACGCAACGCCGCGAACGAAGGATGAAGTTTTATTCGCGTTCAACCTGTGTCAATGAAAAAAGTTTAAATTCATCTCACGCTCGCCTCGTTATCCTATCTTGTTGCAAGACATACACTAGTTGCAACACTGCGACAGCACTACCTACTGGTAAAGTTGTGATTAGATTGCGGTGGTTCAAAATATCATACAAATCATGACCTATGGTATAATAAAAACTAGTTATTCTGAAATTATTTTTGAACTTCTAGATGTAAAATCACATTATCACATGATATGTAATTTGTGAACCACACTAAAAGAGAACATACCGGAAAAGCTTTCTTTCTCTGCTGTTGCCTTCAGCGAAAGGACGACAACAGCGAAAGATTCCTTCTTGCAACCAACCATCCATCGGACCGAAGTTCCAGACGGTTGCCACACAACAATGTCAGCGGGAAAATATGATATCATGTTTCTTCTGCATTCTGAAACTAGCGCGTGTATCGGTTTCACCAACGCAACGTGGCACCATCCAGCCGGCAGCGCTGCGGTTTGGATATTCATTGACACAGAGAGAGGAGGTCCTTTTAGAAAGGCAACCAACCGGCTTATCTTAGATGATGTTGGAATGTAATGAAAATCCTTTGAACCGTTGTGTTTACTTACAAAACTGCTAAAAACTATACTCTTTCCAATGATAACAGAACCGAGCACAATTTTTATACGTAATTTAACATGCACTGGCCTTCCTAACCTAACCTGAAAAGGGCCTTAAAGGACCTATCCTAACGACTTTTAATCTTATGACTGCCCTACTTGTACATTTTGTGAGAAGATATATAAACGGAATGACAGACTTCAAAGGCTAATGTCGTTTTTATTACTGAGTAAAACATAACTAATGGAGTGCTGTTTATTACTTAGTATCAATATTTATGGACTGTTGTTCTTACAGACTGAAACAGTTATAACGTATGCTCCAGGATCTTGGAAATTTGAGTCACAAGGCTTGTATTCATCATGATTCCTTAGCTCCTATTAAGCCATACACTATTGAGAAAGGTTCGTGAATTTCCTAATCTTTTCTACTTCACAGTAAGTTTCGACAGACTTCTACTTCACAGTAAATTAGTGTCAATATTTCTGAACTGGCGAGGAAACACCATTTTTAGCCTCCACCGATTTTGATTGCGACATATATTTCTAGAGGACTACCAACAACTTTCAATCGGTTCTTTTCAGGGCCACCAAACATTTTCCGTAATTCGGGGGCAAACTTAAGACAATTATTAATATTTCCGTTACTTACTTTACTTTTTCGGCAACAATCCGCCTATCGAATCCATGCCGAATTCAGGAGCCGTCTTCACATTACTCGGTCTTGGACTGCCACTCTCCAGTCACCCCTAACACCCGCTATTCTAACATCCTCGTCAACAGCGCTCATCCAAAAGGGGTCTGCCTTGAAGTCGTCGGCCTCTGTCGGGTTCTCTGCTAAATATTGTTTTCGCTGGTCTCTCATCTTGTTGGTAGTAGCTTGGCAAAGACTTATATAACTTTTGAGGTTTGTAAACGAAACACAGTCTGAGAAAAAAGAAAAAGGAACCAAAATTTTATTTTTTCAGGCATCTTTTCTTCTTCTTTTTCGTCTATCAGCTTCTTCAGAATCAGCTTCTTTTACTATATACATAGTAGAATTTAATTGGAAAGTTTTATTTTTAATTTAGTTTCAGGTAAACTATCACAACTAGTTTCGATCATTTCAGTCTAACCAGTCGTACGCACACACCATACGGTCCACCCGTCGATGGTAATTATTTTTATATGATTGCCCTTTCTGCTTCTACCACTGGAAGATAGACTTTTAGTTATAACTGCACTGTTATGTGCCCTGTTGTGCCCTAATTTTTGTTTCGACGACTATTCAATATCAAACTTTTGATCTATCCACTTGGACTTAACTTCTACATGGCGACCGTGACAGGATACGAACCTTAGGTATTACCACAGACAAACAGACATAACACTCGTTTTCCATTCTTCGTACCAAATAAACCGTCATTTCAAATTTGGTCTTAGTTGGGAATGTCTATGTTTTGGTCAAATTGGCGCTTTTTATCGAAAGAAGGGGAATGCCCTATAAAAATAGTTACTAGTTCAAGGGATACTCCCGTTGCTATTTGATATTTAGGAATGTCGAACTTTTGAGCTTTGTGCACTAAACATAGCCAGAGACAAAATAGAAAGAAGACAAAATTTTATTTTTGCAGCCACAAAAATACCACAAACAGACGGTGAAATGAAGTCTAAAATACGAAGAAAAGACAACGAAGAGACGGCGAAGATTAAGACAGTGAAAATGCGATGAAAATTTGACGAAGAGACAACGAACAAATGACAAAAATACTTATTCGCGACATTCGACAAAAATACGACGGAATACAATGAAAAGTCGCCAAAACAGTAACAAAACAAAAAAACACGACAAAAAACGGTTCCAATGCGAAATACACAAATATACGACAAAAGAACGACCAGTAAAAAAGACAACAAAGAGGACGACATTTTTGTCGATCGCCAAAATAGCGACAAAAATGCCAAAAACAGGGATGACAAAAATGCGACTTATTTGAACAAAAGACACTTTTGTTGACACGGCGAAAAGACGAAATAAAATGACGAAAAGACGACAAAAGAAAGCAAATTGATTACGAAAAGGCGGCGAAAAACCTGCGAGCAGACGGAAAGAGCACAAAAAAGTAATTACAAATAGGCGAATAGACGATTAAATAAAGATGAAAGACGACGAAAATGCGATAATAACAATGCACAGTAAAAATGCGCCAAAGATGTGACAAAAAATGTTAAAAAGACGATACAAACCGACGAAAGACTATAAATAGATGCAGATAAGATAACGAAGAGATGGCAAATCAACGACAAGAAATGCAAAAAAGGTTAAAAATGACGACAAACAATCGTCATTAAAAGTAACCAAAAACGCCACCAAAGACGATAAAAATGACAACAAATTGCTGAAAAGAGACAAAAAGCCGATGTAAAGATGTCAGAATGGCAGATGTTAAAACGCACAAAACATGACTAACAGACGTTAATAAGACAACGTAAAAACGACAAGAAGATTACATGGTGACCTGGTGAATGACCCTCTGGGTTAAAAAAATGTCAGCAAAAGGCGACAGAGTACTCTCAACAAAATAGACGATAAATGATCAAGAAAGATAAAAAAGAAAAGATAAAATACCGAAAAACAAAGACGAAAGAAGAATAATGAATATGAAGAAAAATCGAGAGTGAGCGCTCTTGAATACTTTAGGTCAAATCTCAAATGTGAATTACCTATAAAAGAAATACTTTAAAGACTGATCACATGTTTAGACGGAATGAAGTGGGGTTCGTCCATGTAAAAAGAAATTAGAAAAAAAATTATTTACACTTTTCAACAAGACTAACAAACCTTCATACTAATAAAGCTTTAAATAAACTACAGTTAAACTTTCCATTAAACTGAAATTTCATTTAATTTTGATTTAATCATGCTTCTTTCTTAATTTTGAAACAAATTTATAAACCTTTTTTCGGTTATAAAAATATAGATGGTAAAACTACGGATTTTTCTTCTGTTTCAGTTTGGCAGCGTTGCTTGAAGTAATTCACCACTTTAGTATCGTTTCATTTTTCATCTTTAAGTTATCCCTTGTTAAAGTTCAGGCATATAACAAACCTCATAAGTCTGCTGCAAGCACCCAGTTTTAAGTCCATGAACAATTCTTTATTTTCTGCGAATAGCACAACTATTTGCTAAAATTTTCTTCAAATTTTATAAGAAGAATAAATCACCAAACTGTCTACGAACTAAATGTCGATCACGTTTGTACTCGTTCGGAAATAGTGTGAGTTGGGACCGACCGGGGAAAGATTTTCCGGTAACTTCCTGCTTCTGGCTTCATTTTTGATCCATCGAAATCTGCTTTCACTTTAGGTACACTAGCATTAGGGCTACGTGCAACGAATGCAAACTGGCGATAAATTTAGCCGCTCGGGGCTACCATTTTGTACATTCACATGTAGTTTTTTATACTCTATTGAATTTTTGCCGTTTCAAACGAATGCAGTATCACGGCTGCTGGTACAGTACCTACTATATTATTAGTTCAAGTTTGGTTCAAAAAATCATATTCCGATAAAATTTCATTTTCTGAGCATACAAAAAACAAGGAAACTTTCGTTGAATCGGTGCTTTTTATAGCTCAAATAGTTTATCTTCTACAAAAATGTTTTTTTTTTAATTTAATTTAATGAAACTTGTTCTAACAATTCAGTCATCGTACGTTCTAAACGCTTCCAATAAAGGGTCAAATCTCTGAAAGCCGTAAGTAAAAGCACAGAACTTTGCCTTTTTGGCAAGCTTTGCGAAAACCAGAAACTGACGCGCGCACATTTTTAATCCAAACCATTAAGATGACAAATTGCCTCTATTTACTTTTGTGTCGCTTGGGGAAAGAAATCCTGCCTGCAGTGAAATACATTTTTGTGGCCAAAAGAAAGAGCACCATAGCTCGCAGGCACGTTGTTGAAAATTATTAATCAGCGAGAAAACTCTCGTAGGTACGTACATCGTCATTACTTCGGCGGTACCAATTACTGTGCGGACGGAGAGTATCGACCGGACTGATTTAGGAAATCTCCCTCGGCGAACCGAACCCCTGTGTTGACATTTATGGGACCAATACCGTATATCCTTTCTCGTATCGTGATACTGGCTGGCACCTCGGTCGGTGCGATGTGGTCCACACACATTTCACGCGCAATAAACTTTTCCGTTTCAAATTCGTGTAAACTATTGATATTGATGGCAGTTCCGACTCTGACCGACCGATCCCAAACCCAAACGATTCCATTCCGATGGTGGATTCGGATGCCCGTAAGGCATTACAAGAGCACACGCATTTGTACCAGCAACGACGAGAATGGTGTCATTTCGGATGGAAATTGGAAAATTTACGATCGGTTCATGGTCCTGTTCGGCCAATCTACATACAACATCTACGGTTGTGTTTTTTACTGCTCCGCCGATTTCGATGTTCGATGCCTGATGTCTGATTGCAAAAGCATCACCATGCGTCACCATTAGGAATGGCGAACGTAGATTTTCCTCAGTTGGTTGTATAGCAAAATACGGCCAGTTGGCAATACGAGCGTAATAATTTAGAGCGGATATGTATGCGGAGCGCAAATACAATTTACGCATATTATTTGTTGTTTACAAGCATGGTAAACTGTAGTATTAGAAGAGATCATTTATCTAGTGTAGCTGAAATTGCTTGAAATTGTTGCAGAAATCGTTTTCTTAATTTGTATTATATTTACCGACAATTTTTATTGGCGATTGATATAATCATCCCGCTGAAAATTAGCTGTGGTTTTATGGTATTCGTAATTATCGCATCCATTCCACAGGTTGCAGCTTGGAGAGCATCAGCAACAGCAGCAGGATGGCAATTTTCAATTTTAACGCTCTGCCACTGCGCTTATATGGAACGGCACCGTCTAATGGAGCAAGCAAGTGAGCATATTGCGGTAATAAATTTCCATTCACCGCGTAATTTGACCGGCGAGAAAAGGGAAAAGCCACCAGAGCAGAGGTGAGCCAGCAGTCTGTTGGGTGCTTTCAACTTGGTTCGACCGTTGCTAAAAGCTTAATTTTAGCTGAAAGAATAATGAAGAGATTTTTTCCTGACCGTCACCAATTTTGATGAAATTTTGAGCATGTGCTGCAGCAATTTTTCATTATCGCATGATCACTTCTATCAATATTTGTTAATTTTTTTTTAACAAGATCTGAAACTTTAAATTGAAAATTACCATGCGCTTCCATTAGATTCTTAAGGAATGTGCTGGTGTATGCGCCAGCAATGCACGCTACAAATAACTGTAAATAAATAGTAAATGATTACGGAACTTAACTGGTTTAGCCAATCACGGAGTGCAACTAGGGGCAGTTTACCTAAGCTACAGCTAAAATAACTGAACAAAAAATGGTCGAATATGTGAACTATTAGTTTCTGGATGAAAACGGAAAAACCTGTGATTTTATTTATTCGTCTGTTACCAGTGATAAAAATCTTCGTTTTCAATAAAATTGTTTAAAAATAAACTGCAATAAAAATAAAAACTTTTCTTCCGGGACTTCATTTTGTAATACCTAAATTTTACAACACAGAAACAAAAGCGGTACGATGGTGAGATGGAATGAAATAAAGGGTATTCACGGTAAAATTGTAACACACAAAATTAATTCGCAAAACTCGAGTTTTTATCCGATTGTCATCAAACTTTCAGGGCATTAAATGATACAATTAAACTTAGTTTTAGCGTTTATATTTTATTAAATTTCGCCTCCGTATCGAATGCCCGTATTTTGGCCTTAATACCTTCAATAAGATTTTGCACAACCACAAAATCGACATGTTTTCTTTTGCATATTTACCCATACTTTACTTCTTTTCAACTGTATTGACTACTTTAAGATGTTTCAGAAGATTGTGCTTCATAATAGCCTAGTATTTCTCGATTGGCCGCAGCGCCGGTGTATTTGAGGGGTTATGATCTTTCGGCGCGAAATCGACATTATTTGCCGTATACCACTCCAGCACGGCCTTTGCGTAATGGTATGAAGCCAAATCCTACCAGAAGATCGTAGGACAGTTGTGAGACTTCAGAAGGGGAAGAAATCGCTTTTGAAGACACTCTTTCAAACACACCTATCTACGTTTATGGTCGCGAAAGGTGTACTAAGATTTCCACATGAACAAATTGCTTACCAAATCAAGAATTTTTTGGCAAAGTTCGACATTTTTGGTTTTCGGAGGTTCTCTGGAACATAAAACTTATCCTTTGCAGTATGTAGCATTTGGGATTCCCTACTTTTTACCGAAGGCACGATGTGACAGATTCTGATTTTCGATGTACTTCTTTCGCAAACGAGCTGTTCTTTCGATGGCATTTTTTATATCTTTGCGCACCTGATAAAAAGACTCATACTGGTATTAACAATGCTCGTTGAACTTTCTCCATGCAAATTTTCAATTTATATTTTACCCAACGGCTCAAAAAGTAGAGCAATTTGAGCGTGTTTATGCATGAGTGTGCAATTTTACCGTGGACACCCTTTAAATGGTTTTTGATCTTCCAGCCCAAAAATATCTATCTTGCACGCACGCGGGTTACAGCTAGTTCAATAACACATTTATTCGCGAGAAAATGGCGGATTACTCGAGTTCGTTTTATGGCGGTTGAGAGCTCATCTAGTGAGATAGCAATGTGTGGCAATTCTCGTCGTAAGTCCAACAATGGTGAGTTTGGTTTATGGCAGTTGTTTGGTCCCTTGCTTGCAAGTTAAGTTCTCTACACCTACGCCGGACCTAAATAAGTTTTGTTGCGCTCTTCCAATTTTACCATTCTCCTCACATTTACTCAGCGGCACTATTGTTGTTCTGTGGCGGCTCTTGTTTCTTTTCTTGTTTTACAATTGATACACCACAATTCAAATTCGGGTAAATCTATGACAGCTTCGCAGAAAATCCTCTCATTATGGGTAGCGGCTGAATAGTTAGAGTTTACTTAGGCCGAATGTTATCGTCTGTTGGAAAAAGTCATACGATTTGCCGGTGTTTAAGGAGGGAGACGAAAGCGTACTGTGTCTGTCCCTGGGTACTTAAAATTGATTTTTAGAGATTCTAATCATTTTTTCACAGTGTTGCACACTATATTTCTACAGACCACCTTTTTTACCTCTAACTTTGTCGAATTTGGCTCGTTTTATCTTCAGCACATGGCAAATGGGATTCAAATTGACATAGCGTGCACTGTCATCGAAGCTATTTTCAATCCAATTGATCATTCTCGCCAAAGTGCAACCTGGAGTCGTCTGTTAATTGGCTTAAGTCTTTTCTATTAGACCATCAGCTTTCTGTGAAGCTAGGTGACGCTGAATTTCTAAGCTTTCAAAGCTCATTTGGCGTTCCACAAGGAAACAATCTTGGAACACTATGTTTTTCGTGATATTTTAACGATGTATGCACTTCATGACGGATGTAAAATTGTGTCTGCAAATCATCTTAAATATTTCTTGTTTGTCCGTTCAGCTGCTAATTGTCAAAACCTGCAAAATCTCTTAAATTTTTTGGTAACAATGGCTCACAACCAGTTTAGTGGGAGAACCTTGTGAAGGATCTTGGAGCTTTTTTGGATCCCAGACTTACACTCCACGTTCATTACGTTCGCGTTATCACTAAAGCAAGCGTCACAACATTTTGACGTAATTATTAGGATTGATAAAAGATGCCGTGAACCGTGATCCGTGATCCGTATCACTTGAGAGCTGTAGATTATATGCTGGTACGCTCAATCAATGGTACGCTCTTCTAATCCACTTACAATTGGGATTTGGTTTTTCGCATGTCAATCTCAATATGTATCAGATGAAGAAAGTTTCATTCAATATTGCGATGTATCGCTTAGAATAAAGGGACTGTTGAGCGTTGATGTTACCAAATCTGCCTTGAGGCATTGACAAGCGACAGGCCGTGGATTTGAATTTTAGTAGAATCAGGCCATTCGATGTTAAGTTAGGTTAGTCTAGCTTTATCCTCAGGTTCTTCCACATTCTTCCTCCATACTGGATGCAGCGGAACATCCACCAACAATGAAGTTTCTTACCAGTGGTAGTTTAGAAGAATGGTACTAGTTCGAGCTACAGGTTAGTTTTGCATGGGCAAATTTTAACTTCTTCCACTACCTGGTTCTAAATACGAAATTGGTGATGCAAATACGAAATTGGTGATGGTATTGGTAAGAGGTGCGTAATGAAGCCTCTTGTCCAAATGCAAATTAGTTCTAGTCTCCGTACTCCTCCCTGTCTCTTGGAAGCGAGATTGGTTGAAAAATACTAAAAGCATGAAAGTAAAAAGGGTGAAAACAACCAAGCACGGATTATAACAATACGGCATAAAGAACGAAGTGCGGAATACAGGAAAAACTCATGGACGATATTTTCATAGATCTTAATCTTTCTAAGGTTTACATCATTTTTAGCACCGCAAAATTCACTAAAATGGTCTAACTTTTTTATCTTTCAATATTTTTTCACCAAATTTGGGAGATTTCCCGAAAATCTTTTCTATTTTCATTATATCTATAGATAATGTCCATATGTCTGATGGCCCCGGAGTTATTCCGAAGTTCCTTTGGGGAACCACGACATGGTTTTTTTAGATAAAGTTGCCAAATATTTGAAATTTGTTTGAAATCTGTTGATTTTTGTAAATATATCATCGACTGTGGACATATCAGCTACTTTGCCGCAGTTACGAGGCATGGCGCGCACCATCCGGATCCGGGGGGACACTATGAATCCGGAACCGGTTCCCATAAAGGGACATTTTAGCATCAGTAAGGTATGTCGTGTCGCATATCAAAACACATCAGCATTCGATAAAATAGCGATTGGCGATCATTTCATGTCTCTCAGTGGCAATATGACCACCTCCGGCCGCGGGGAGGGTTTCTTTTCTGATTCAAGCATGGAACGAATTTCGAAGGAACTTGTACGGGACCTGGCATCGACCATATGGCCTCTGACAGACATGAAATGATCGCCAATCTCTATTTTATCGAATAAAATAGAAAAGATTTTCGGGAAATCTCCCAAATTTGGTGAAAAAATATTGAAAGGTAAAAAAGTTACGACCGTTTTAGTGAATTTTGCGGTGCTAAAAATGTTGTAGATCTTAGAGGGGTTAACACTGGTCACAGTGTTAATATTTATGCAGAACACCCAGAGTAAAAATTTTAAATCTTTCGACAGGACCAAATATGTGAGAGAGCTTATTAAATACTATTTAACAATTTTAATGAATAGCAGTACTGTACTACCGAACTTCAAAAGTGTTCTGATTTTGTTAAAATTTTGTGTACTTACGTCTTTTCGGGTAGTTTTACTCCCGTATTTTTTATTTTGGCGCTTAGTGTTGCTGTGTTACTTGGTACCTAACTGCCGGTATGGGGCGTTCACAAATAGCTCTGGTGTACCACAGGATAGTAATCTGGGGCCAATGCTGTTTTGTATCTATATAAACGACACAGTGTTCCTATTTCTATTGAGGCTTTTTTGCTCATGACTGTTAAAGGATCTTGGTGAAAACTGAACGAAAAATTTCGTTTAATTTCACGGATAAGAATAAAAAACTCTCAAATATTAATATGTATTGCGTTGATTCAACGTTCAAACTTAAGTCCAATCGTAGTCTCGAATGCATAATGATCCACTTTGCTTCGAAGCTCTCTATTGTTCCGTTATTCATTCGACGCTGGAATTTACACCATCTATCCGGGCCAATAGACTATAGGGAACGTAGGGGAGACCAGGTAGACTTGATCCCTTGGGACACTTGATCCATTAATTGTTTCTCAGTAAATACAATGTTTTTTTTTGCAGAAAAAAGTAAAGTTGTACATTTCATTCAACTAACAAAATTGCAAAACAAAAATGTAATAAATTTTTACATTGCAACGAAAATATAATGTAATAAGATTTGCAACGGAATAATTCTCTATACTTCTTTTTTTAGTCAACTCTAACTTTTTGGCTACGGAGAAGTGTCTTGAAATTTTTGAATTGCTTTTAAAACAAAAAATTAGCTAAACATGTTTATGCATTGATGATGTATACATTTTGCAATAAAACTTGTATATATTTTACAAAAATAATTTTCAGTAAAACTTACTACGACAGGTACACTTGATCCACATAATTTCAGGGGCACTTGATCCTTTTGTTAGGAAATGAAAAGCTTGGAGGCCGTTATGTCGTAAATAATAAAATGAACAATTCTCAAAATCGTAAACATTCGTTATGTAAAAATCACGAATAGTCCGGAGATCCGGTCAGAACGACCGCAAAAATGTTCAATTTGAAAGTAATGACACTTAAGCGATATGTGAGAAAACGAAAAAATGCTTCTGAAAAGATTATTTACCAACCAGACTACGGAGGAGCAACCCGCGGTTTTTCCAAAGAAGAAGAAAGACTGATCGGACAAAGAATTCATCTGAACAAAACAACTCATCTTCTTTGAAGAATTCTATTAAACAGGTACCAAAATCAATGATTCCGAACAATACAATTATCAAAACACCTGTAGATATAAAACCATTTCCAAAGGCATCACCACGTAAAAATATGCGAAGAGTAAGAAAACGAGGAGATGCACATCCTTACAGATGCACCAACGAAATTGAAGCTAGAGGCTGCTCTGATTATTAAACAGGAAAAATATAATGCTTCAAAAATTAAAACCCAACGAAAAAGTTCTCGTCGCAAATTATAAAAGATGTCCAAAGCTATACTTTTACAGATCGATGCACTTAACGATTTCTAAATACTTTTTATACTTTTGAATTGAACTGTTGTACACTGAATAATGATATTACATGAACTAGGTCTATTTTGATAAAACTTCCAAATGAAAGTTGAGCTTTAAAAATATATATTTGCAAATGGATCAATTGTGCCTAAGCTGGGGATCAAGTCTCCCGCATATTTTGAATATATACAATTTTCTGTACTTTCCAAAATATCCCATATCTTTTGTTTAGCGCTACGTATCACTAACTGATAAATTGTAAGTAGTAAGCTGTATTGTAAACTGCCGATAAATTGAAAACCCAGGTTTTTTTTTCTAGTGGACTTTTGAGAAATATACAGAAAACAAAATGGGGATCAAGTCTCCCTAGTTTCCCCTACAGCGAAAGTTTGTCCTTTATGCTCTTTGACAACTTTTTCGTGTTTTCATGATGTGCGAGCCAAAAAGACTAAGTTTTTATTTTTTTAGAAACCCAAGATTTTTTTCCATAACGTTTCAAATACTCTGCAATGTACCATTTTTGGTTTTTGAGGCCATTTTTTTAAAGTAATAAAGGGGAGAGAATACAATGGAGACGCATTGTGTTTTACTTTCACCTGTAATGAAACGGGTATCTTTGGTAAAGACAAACCGTCAATAACTTGGTGAAGAAGCATCTTAAGCGCAAAATAAAAACAAATATGAGTTGCAAAAAGAAACAAATACACAAAATTTGAATAAAATTGAAGCACTAGTTTTCATAGCACCTTTTTTCATGGAATTGCCGTGTTATAATATCAATGGACATTTTCGATAAAATGCAGAGCAATATGTGTGAAGCACGCATTCATTAATAAATTGATTAAAGTAAAGTAGGTGCTTTTTTACATTTCAATTAATGACCCTTGTTGATGTCATCAGGCAATTCACTATCGATTCACTTCTGCAGCAGATAATACAGCATATCATGTACCGCATCAATATTCTTCCCTTTCACCTTTGATGGGCTTATGTGCAGCGATGATTAAAAATTCACGCCTGCTGGTTACTGACTGCATCATCCATAATCTTGCATCAAGTTCGAGTGGGTCGGACAAGTGCTCAATGTTATACCCGGAACATGCTGGAAGTTTTAAAGTTATGATTCTTCTGCTCATTCATTCATTCCACAGATTGTTACGTACATTTTGCGCACAGCATCACGATTTTATAATGAAAAAGCATACCACAGAAGCAGTTGATATTATACTAACTACTTGTAGGGTAAACATCCAAATGCAGTTGAAAATGACAGCAAATTTATTTTTGTTGAAACTTTCCAACTCGTTTCATTTATTCCTGCTTGACAGCAGGATCGACTGTGCTTCGTCCTATTATTGCACATTTGCATTCAATGAAAGTAATAATCGTTTAGATAATAGTATGTAGCCATCATATATTGGAGAATTAATATTGCGCTGGACTCCAGCGCTTGAGTGCAAAACTTATTGCGGTTAATGTGCTGGTTGGTTCAGCTGAGCGAGCGCCAGCCTAGAGAAACCCTGTCAATGGCTGCATATGACGAGATAGAGCAGGCTGTATCGACTGACGATGGGGAGGATTCTATTTTTGTGCCAGTTTGGTGTCACTCACTGCACAGACTACGGTCGAATAGGCATAATTTTAATATGATGAGGAACATGTTCGTTTATCCGCTCAATGTGTGACTTCATGGCCCACCCGGACTGGTGGCACTATGAGGCTCCTTAAAGGATTAACTGATTTATTTTTGATTTCGAATTTTAGTTGGCCAATGAAAAGGGTTCCCTGCATGAATTTATAGATTAGAACTTTTAAAGTTTTGAGCAAATTTAAGGCTTTGACAGTTTAGTTTGAATGTTTTTCTTTAAGCTAAAGACGCAGGTGCTTAAATAAGGATAAACCCTTATTAGTTTCAATTGGAAGCATTTCCATTTTCGAAATAGTACCAGTATGTTCAAAATAGAACCAATTCACAAACAACTTTTAATTCGTTAATCGACTGTGCAGTATGTTTTCTCGCCTTTCTCGCCAACTCTCCAGACAACACACTCTATTAGCAGCATTGCTATCCCAATCAGTTACCATTTTTATCGGCTTGATTTCGCCAGTACGCACAGCCTTCTTTCTCGTCTTGATCTTCGCTCTAGGCCGCTGTATGTACACTCATTACATATCGACGCGCGCCTCCACCATTTCGATCCCGGATGGAAGCCGGGTCTAATATCTCTCCCTGTCTCTATGTAAACCGTATCAAAAAGCAATAAAATGGGCGGTAGCTATCACTTCTACGAATTTTGGGTTACTTAGCCGATTCGTTGCCATTCTTACTCTGGGAATGGGCTTAAAATTTGTCGAATGTGTCAACGCAAACTTCGCACAACAAATTGAGTGATTAAATGAAATAAAGATGAAATAAAAGGTGAAAATTTGATTTTCTCGGAACATACCTAGGTACCTTACATTAAATATAACCTAGAACCACTTGTAGGTGAATTAATTGTCGTTTTTTCGTTCGCAATGGTTCAATCGGCAGCAACATCAAGGGCATCCATCGCAGGGATGTAAAGTGAAGCCTCTAGCTTCGTAGCGCCCAAACCTCGAAAAAGCCATATCGACTCTAGAGGAAATGAACTTTTTGGCTTCACTTGTTGCTTGCTTGCTGTGTTTGCTCGGCTCGTTTCGTGTACATATTATTCGTAGAAGCGTAGGCTTTTACGAGCCCCAGTATCTTTACAAATGGCAGGCAGGATTTGGTGCAAGCTTAATTTTATGTACCAACAGTAATACTAGCATCGCGTTATTCAGTGCCTTGAACAGTAGTTTTGTATGTTACATTGCTGGGTGTTCAAGTCGAACTGAGCAGAGTTAAATCAGACAGGTTCAGTGGTGATTTAACGTAAGTATCATTTAATAGCCAATATTCGATTAGCAGTGCCAAATTTGACACGCGCTTCTGTTTGAATTTGTGATTGTTTTGCAATTTCTAAAGTAAGCTGTTATAGATTTTCCTGGTAGTCTGAGTGATTTAATTTGCTTTATAATCTTTAATTTATATTTATGCCACTAATACCAAATGCACAATTCAATATCAATTTATTTAGTTCTTAATGGAATTGTTCACATGATAAAAGTCCTGCTTAAGTTGATTATGTATCAAACATATGAAGGCATAAAACATCTTATAATATTTAACATTTATGTTGCTTGTCTTATCCTATTATTATGATCCAATTTAAATATCAACTTCATGGGTTCATTTTGGCCGTATGTGTGGTTCGCTGAAGGATGAAATTCTGGAGAGAGTTGAAAAACCTTACCGCCGCACCGCCTGCCAGATGCTTTCTGCTTTGTATCAACAGCGCAGAAATAAAGGACCGCACTCAACCGCATTGTTGGTTGTTACGTTGACTAAAGGATCCAAAACAAATATTTGTTTCAATCGTTGAAGCCGAAAGCAAAAGATTGTCCGCCGTTGGAGCAGATCGAAACCGTTCAACTGCATTGATGTAAAATTTGTTCCATTTGAGCGCGTGATTGGTTATTGTCCTGCCCTTGGAGTATTACTATTTCGAAACGGAAAGAAGATGAGTGTCAGATTTCCATTCGCGGTTGGTAATTTTAATCTTCTTTTTGCGAAAAGCCTTCACTCTCTTGCCTGAAGGTTGACCAAACGAATGGTGATTAAAGTTACGTTTGATTATGTTTCAATTCCGATGAATTTCGCTTCCATTAATGGCAAAAAAAGAAAATCTAAAATAGTCTATCTATAGCCGCAGCTGGCAGAAGGTAAAACAAATGTAATTTCCTGCCATTCATCTCGCTATTTTGGAAACACGTTAGCATCGTCTTGGAATCGCTACTTCCCCGTTGTGCAGCTTCCAACATTTCATCGTTTCGGGACGACGAGAAAAATCGCCTTGTCAGTCCACCTTCTACCTTGATCTTTGTTTTTTTTCGCTTTGACAGGATAACCTCAACGGCCGGGCGTTCTGAAAATTTCTTTGAAAATTGTTTCCCAGCATGAATCCATCTCTTGTTTCGGTGTTCTTTCCGGCTGCTGTAACTGCATTAGCCGATTTTCGACCCTTACCTTTGTTGACGTCACAGAAAAACAGAAAAGCCGCCGCTGTCGGGATGATCTTACCTCAATTTGATTGTGTCTTTAAGCCAATAAAGCACTAACAAAAATGAATTACCTTCAGGTCAACTTGATAAGCGACCGACTCATCATTTACCACCGAGCCGTGGAAACCCGTAAACGATGTTATTATTCCACTTGAACTAAAATACACGCATCTCAATCAATAATAATCACGCGGTGAGTTCATAAGGACTAGAAGCGAAGGGAAGAGGAAAATTTATCTTCAACTATTTGCTGGGCCCTAGCTTAGTACATATACGAAGCTATTTTGGAAACCCACCGGTGAATTTTATGTACTGCCATATGTTTCTGGATTTATTTATGTGATCGGTTCAGGGAGCATTAGTAGTAACCGTAAGCTTTTGGGACACGAAAGTTTTAGAAATGCACATCATTTTAGTATGATTTGTTTGGTGGTTCGACGGACTGAAGTGATGTTTGCACCTGAGCTTTGCAACCCAGATTGCATATTTTATTGCAGATGTGTGTGAAATATCAATTAAATTTACCCTTGAATTTTGTTTTTTCTGGCTTCACATAAAAATGTTCACGAAAAGGTACTTAAGGTAACAATAGGTAAAACAGTAACAATTTAAACACTAATTATTTAGCTAATAATAAAAATTTACTAGTCACAGCATAGAGGATAGTTCCTTTTTTGCCACTTGTTCCACAGCAAATTATTCCTCAAGTAGCCCATTCGCGCTGAATTATTCGTTTGTTAATGGTAGAAAACTTTTCACACCGCAACAGTTTGGAATGCAACGAAACATGCCAATTATGATGCACGACATCAAAAAACTACTAACTAAAACTGTTCGGATCATGCGGCTAACAGGATGATCAGTCCGAGTACCTCTACTACAAAAGAAAAACTTTTCGTTAAACTACACTACACTTAACCGAGACGAACCGTGTCGTTATGTAATATAGCTTACAATGTCTCATTAAAATCAAGCACGATTCAGTGTTTTTTGTAAACTTTTTTTTTACTTGCCCCAAGCGGAATGTCCATCTGATTGAGTTTTCCTGATTGAAATCTCCGGACAACGCGAAAAAAATAATAATGATACTTCGTACGGATCTACTGTTAAATAATTGCATATTTGTTTCACTCTGCAACAAACCACTTCTAACTAACTAACTTTATTAACTACTAACAAAATATTTATGTAGTTTATTTTTCACTTTGTTTATACTTTTCATGATTCCTCATTGCAATATCTACGAATTGTATAGTCTTGTTTAAAACATAAATTGCACATTGTTCATCTATTTATTTAAAAATAATTTTCTGTCTATCTGTATGTACCTTATAGACTCGGAAACTACTAAAGCGATCGGCGTGAAAATTTGTATGCAGGATTTTTTGGGGCCGGGGAAGCTTCTTATGATGGTTAGAGACCCCTCCTCCTCTAAGAGGGGGCTCCCATACAAATAAAAAACAAATTTCTGCATAACTTGAGAACTAATCAAGCAAATGGAATCAAATTTACCTTGTGGGGGTTTTTGGAGGCAGGATTTTTTTATGATGTATTAGGACCCCTCCCAACTTTAAGCGGAGGGACTCGCATACCAAAAAAGCAAAGCCTTGGGCTTAAACTTGACCTTTCTTTATCGACAGACTTCATAGCCGGCTGTTAGAGTACAGGATAGTTACGGGGCTAATGCAACAATCCTACTGACTCTATCTAGCAGCACCGCCTAGCCGAGATTCGAACATACGACGACTGGCTTGTTAGACCAGCATCGTACCTGGGCGGTTGGGCTCGCATACAAATGAAACGCAAATTTCCTCATAACTCGAGAACTAATAATTTTGTTTGTACTTTTTCTGTAATTATATACAGCTGCTGACGGGGTCCAAAATAGGTTGGTTACCCTATATATCTCAAATTCATTGCATCAAAATCCAGAAAAACAAAATCTAATGAATATATCTAACGAGAAATGAAGAAGAAAAAAATTAAGCAATGTAAATATTATCAGTAGAGAGAGCAAATATTGCCGCCATGGTTCCCTATTCATCCTGCGCTAACAGTTGTTCGCGATCTCTTTCTGTGAAGACTTGCAACGCTGTAAGGGGGGGGGGAGATGTAGTGCCCCTATCCCGCGCGTCCTTCTGTATCTATTCTAAACGATCTTTTACTGTTTGCACAGCATTGACCTAGTTTGTCATTCTGTCAGGCACCAAAATGCGCACGGTCGCGTTTATTATTCTTTTCGCAACATAGGTAGCGCGATGCTTTGTTTATAAAAGCAACCATCGTACTCGTTTTCTATGTATGAGGAAGTGTTGTACACGGCAGGGCCTCAGCGTCAGGTAAACCATTTTGGATAAAAGAGTTGATGTTAAGACCCCGAGCTGACCTGGTGTTCTTTGTGAATCTGAAAATTGCCAGTAGCTCGCCGGGAACTACGCACTGGCCCGACTTTGTTCGCTCTGGTGCGTCCTAATGGTCAAATTTCCGATGACTCTGTGCATCATTTCGGCTAGTATGCTGCAGTACAGTGCACTGCAGTGGTCTGAATGTTGTGTTTGCGGGTTTGAATTAGAGCTGGTATTTTGTCGTACACCTAGGTTAACAAACACCCACCAAAAATGGTCTAACGGAGTTAGATAGCATGACTTTGGTGGCCAATTTATAGGTCTATTACGAGAAATTATCAATTCATTAAACTTTCCATTTAATTAGTCCATTTTAACGATTGTAATGTGTGGCATGTTGCACCATCTTGTTGGAAATAAAGGTTACCGCCTTCAATTGCATTAATTTTTGGGACGAAACATTTAATTAACGTTTCTTTATAGTGCTTACCACTGATCATAATCATATTTTAGGGAGCGTAATGAAGCTTTTTGTCCTAAACAAATATTTCAAAAATTTTCTCAGAATTAGAACAAAGTCTTTCTAACTTTTCTTCAATGTTGTTCACGGTCGCGGAAAATGTTGAGAAAAAGATTTTTCAACTGATATTTTTCCTAGATTGTTGAGATTTTTTTGCATGTACGACAAATTTGAAATGGTACAGTATTTTGAGATGCTGACGGTAAGCATTATTCTTCAAGTTTGTCTACTAGGGTGTTGCAGTTCAATGCAGTCGGAGTCCGTTTTAATTACCTTAAAGATTTTTACATCGTCAGCATAAAAAGACCGACAGCCAGGTGGTAGGAGACAAGAATTTACAAGAAGAGACACCAGTCTTGGTCCAAGCTTGTTCCCCTGTGGTACGCCAGAAATATTGCATAATGGCAACGGCAAACTCGGACTGGGTCTGATGGGCAAACTGCCAGTTTCTCAATCCCTACAAGGAAAGTACCGTGGTCAACTCTATCAAACACTGCTTTCAGGACCTTGTGCATCAATTTGCAGTTCTTCATTCATGTTGCGAGACGAAATCAATGAGATTCTTAGAGATTGAACGCTTTGGGAAAGACCCATGCTGGTTTGAAGAAGTGTAAAATCGTTAGCGAATAAAGCGTCTTTTACGATCATCTCGAGCAATAGTTTTGGACGCTGCGCTTTATCACTCTTCTTGTGTACTGGAAACATAACTGAATCATTCCAAAGGACAGGAAACTTACGCTACCCTGGGTTGAAGCATGAAGCAGGTCCGGCAACTACTGAGCATTTTAATTATCGGACGACAGTTTCGACAATCATAGCAGTTATTCGAATACTGTTAAGAATCTGGCTACTGAAGATTGATGACTTCGTTGGGAGTACTTCGAACAGCAGAGGAAATTTATTCCGCGGATGCAAAAAACGATTAAAACCTTGCATGAAATGTGCTGGAAATATCTGATGTTGCTAGCCAGTATAATAATCAAACAATGAAACGTGATATAATTAAAATTTATTGAAATATGAAACGATTTTAATTATTCATATGCAAAATATTTGCTTGTTGATCGTGATAAATTATTGCACCATTGTATATGTGTCCCAGATGTCAGACACAAGTTGGAAGTTAAGTTTAAAAGAAGTCAAAATAAACACTATTATACTTTATAAAATTTAAACTATCCTCTTGTATCGCGAATTTTTTTGTAAGTATAATTTGAAAATGCTTGTTAAACGACCATTACGAATTGGAAACAATGACCCGAGCATGTAGATATTTTTGCGAATATGTACCTATAATTTTAATCACAATCATCAATTGGGAATTATAATTCGGTGCCTCACAGGCAGTTCCATCTAGCAGATAAGCTTTGTATAAGAGCAGTAAATTGTGTGCATTGTGGAAGTTTTTTCCCTTGAATAGAACAAGCCGATTTTTTTCCCATACTAAAACAAGTTTATATATTGTTGATGCTGGAGAATGAACAAGTTCGGAATCGTGTTGGGATAATGTAAACAAAGCTAGCCGGAAAGTAATTTAATTGATTAGCATATGTTGGGGTCTACGAACTAATCCGCATAGGTTTTAGCTCCCAGGTCTCATCAATCATCAAGGTTTCGTAACTAATATATTCACTTTAATCGGAGAAGCTAAACGCAGTCTGATTCCTAGCTGGAACTATTCGCTTCTTGTAACTGTCAATATAACTCGCAATTTTTATAATAGGTTCTCTCAAGTAAACCTAATTGTTTGTTGAAAATAATTTTAAAAATCAGCTGTACATGACCCGTACTAGTATAATATAATTTTATAAGCAAATGAACTGTCAATTTTTTGTAAATAAAATCGTCGTCTGTATTATCTTTTACTGTGGAAATGAAAGTGTTTCACTATTTAAATGTAGCGATATGTATGGTCTCCCCACATCTTGCAAACAAAACAAAAACAGAATATTCGCAATTTATTGAAACACTATCATAAAAAACATTGTTCATAGATATTTAATGCTATGACATAATTTTCTTCAACATAAACAAATTAACACACTCTTAAAACTGGCAAAAGAAAGGAAAGAATGAAAATCTTTCGCACTGTACGAGACACAATTTTACACGACCATTTAGCAGCTTCCGTTTCCGTGCATGCAGTACAGTAGTATTTAGTTACCATGTCCATTCGGGATTGCGTAGGATAAGATTCTTGTCGCTGGTTGGGTGGCTGGTTCGCTTGTTGCTGGAAACGAGCGGCACTCCATTTGGCGCCAGCCCCTCGAAACTAGGCCAAAGGGCAAGCAGCGCAGCGGTGCGAGGACATGTATACGTACGTACAATGATGGGTAAACACGGTTCGGCGGAGCGGCGGAGGACACGGTTCGTCGTTCGGTCGTTCAGAATGAAGGCGCACCGAAATGCGTGTCACTCTGTGTCAAGTCAGTCAACAACATGTCGGGTGGCTGGTGACGCAATGTAGAAAGAAGGTTAATGAAATTATGCTCAACTTGAGCAAATATGCTGTGAGTACATATATCAATCAATGTAAAATTCACGTTTTATGTGAAGATGTAAGAGCGACCACATCACTACTGGGACTGGTATAGCAAAACTGGAGTTTTTATCTTATTTTCGAGGAAGGACGGTCGATCGACATCTTGGTAGGTACAGACTAGCAGTAAAGCAATGCAAAGGTTTGGTGCTACATTCCGTTTTCGTTGACCTTCGGTTGTTTTTATTCAACAGACTTTGCAGCCCTGTCAGAGTACTGAACAACTGCAGGACTAGTGCTACAATCCTATTGACACTAACAGGCTCGCCCAGCCGTGATTTGAATTAAGAGTCGACAGGATATGATTTATACATAATAACGGACAAAACACATAAGTTTTTACTAAACACAGTAAGATAATAATTTTGGTAGATTGCCCAAATTAAAACTTGAAAATTTATTACATTGTTTTTATGTAGCCTGAAAGAAGAAAACATGTTTTTTCGTAATCTGTTGTGGCGTCAAATGCTTTTACTGTTAACTCAGCAACTCTATTGAACTGAACTAATCAGATTAAGTAGCTAATTAGTAGTGGAAAGCCAATGAAGATAAAATCTAATTTGAGCGAATTGAATTTTCCTGAATGTGTGACACACACTCATTCTGTTGTAAGAAACTTTGAAATTCGATTGCAGTCTAGCGGAGTGTTTTTTCGTGAGTCGTGTATCATTAAATTATTTGCCTGTAATGTATTTGTACATCCGTAATTTTCCTGTACTCTAATAACAGGGTGCGAAGTCGGTCGCTAAATAAGAGTCAAGTTCTGAAGGACGTTTATACCCATGGCTTTGCTTGTATTTGTATGTTGATATTGGTTTCTAAATTAGTCAGAAACTTGCAGCTGTTTGTTTAAGGCTTAGATGGGGTAGGTCTCCAGCATCACAAGGAAAAAAAAACAATCGAAATGATCGTTTCTGATTCGGATAAAAGCTAACATAATAATTTCAATCGATCTGGTATGCATAGATTCACTATAACGGCGATAACCAGAATGTATGACCAAAACACCTAAATTTACTTGTAACTCTATGAGCCAAGCAAAATTTGACAAAGTTAGATATAAGACATTGTAGAAGTAGTTATTATCTACAATTTTGCTAAATAAAGTTTTGCTGTATCTTTTGTAATTACGGTGCTACAATGCTAATAGCTCATTAGTAACAAAGTGAACGTTCACTTTGCTCACTGGAATGTTTGGAAATATTATTTTTTCATTCACTTCGCACGGTTGGATTGTTATCTAATTTGTATCAAAGCAAGTGTAAAACGTATAGAACCCAAATCTACAAGAAAGAATATGGTGAAGTCCTCTTACGGACGTCTTCTGTCTACATCCGTGGTCCTACGTCAAGCCCGCGCTCGTGCTGCTTCCACATTCTATTTGTTTTTTATACCAAAATGTATGGAAACAAAAGCCCTGGTTTTATATTCCGCTTGGCGAACTTCGCCTTCTGCAGGACCGACTACGGGTTTGTTAGACAAAATTTGTACATCGAAGATAATTGGATGTTTAGATTAAAATCAATTAATGCTACCCTCTTTTAAATTAAACACATTATAAGCCTACTTTCCTTTATTCTTTTGCTGTGTAGTTTAGTCCTATAAGCAAGACATGATATCATCAACTTTTAACCCCTCGTTTAAATAGATCGAAATTGGAAAGAAATGTTTTGCCTAGAATTATTCGCAAACTTTGTGCATAAATGCTGTCTGATTACCATATTTCTTTATCTACCGTATCTGTTCTATTGTGATAAATTGCGATGTAGGTAGCACGTTTTTATTCCGACCGATTCTGAATCCCGGATTGGCTGTAGCACCGGAAATGAACTTAGGTGTATTTACTTGATTGACCGCAAACCAAATGCAAATTAGCAGCATGCGAAAGTTGCAACGATCGACCTTCCGACCGACCGACCGACCGACCTGATCCATCGAGCGAGAAGCTAGAAAAGCGATTTTTCTTCCTCCGACTGTGCAAACCACATTAAACTTGTTAAGCAAAGTAATTTAAATCGTTTGCTGATTTTCTCGTATACTGTTTGTCGATCCGGAGCAGAGCCTTTGCCGGCTGTTTTCTGTACAGTACTGGACAAGGAAATAGTAGTTTTAAATATGAGTATCGTTACATTTATGTTTCGATTTAAGCTTTCTAAATAATAATGCAGATAACCGTTCAGCTGTTACAAAATAAACGTAGGTATGACTACGATTTTTTTCAACGTGGCACAATATAAACTTTTGTTCAACACTGTAGATGGGATGCATCCTGCAGGAAACTCAATGCCATTGCATGAAATAAGTCGAGTGTGAAATAAACCCATCTAATATAAAATGGCCCTAGAAACGTGCGAGAGTTAAATAATTCCATCCACAAGACATTTGGCACGGTTGGTGGGGATGTGCCTTGTTTGAAGGGTATTTTTTCTTGGAAAGTTGCCTAGATTCTTTATGCAGAAACGCGAGGGATTTTTAATGATTCTTCAGCAACTTTTTGAAGGACAACTATCAAAAAACTTGCTAACTCGTTGTGCGACTTTGGTACCACCTTGAAAAGTTGACAATGATCCTCATGGTATCGCAGAGAGATGTCATGTATTTTTGAGGGATCCTTTTTCTGAAAATGTGCGCAGAAATTGTACAATCTTTATTTATTCGTATCTTACATTTAATAAAATTCCACACCAAAAATTGGTGAAAGGATACAAGTTTCATACGTTGCACATAAAGTCAGCAGAACATGTCCTACCGGTAGTATCTACTATCTGAACAAAAATTTTGTCAAATTTAGTGAAAGAATGTGTTACTTCTGAACTTTGAAATATATTTTTTCGCATCATAGAAGAATAATAAAGAAAAACATCGTGCGTCTCCATCGCATCATCGAAACTTGCAGAATTGCCGGAATAGAATATTTCAAATTGAAATTTTGGCCCTCCCCCAGTATTGTATAATTACCCATCGCCCATTAATTAATGCCTTCGGAAAAATCACACTCCAGTGAACGGAATTTTGTGCAGATTTTGTGCGAACCTTCGACGCGTCGCGTCGATTGGACAAAACACAGTACGGCGATGAGCCGAGAGACAGCGAAATTGCTCCCGTCTTCATTGTTTGTTTGTAAATTGGCTTCTGCCAAAAGCATGAACGGATAGTCAGTCCCGCTTTTGGAAATTCATCATCTGCCATCGTTTGTAACCGGGATCAAAGGTCGGTAGCTTTGTTTCTTTATTTTTCAAGCATTGAATGCTGCGCGTAATGATGTGAAAGGGTAGCTTTCTCGTTGGAAAACCTGGAAAATGCCGAACCCGAAGGGCAAATACCGGTTCGTTCGAAATATGCTCCGAAATTAAATCCAATTCGGTAGAAAAGATCCATTTATACTGAGTTTTTTGATGCAGTTTCCGACATTTTTCGGTACTGTGCCGTCAATCAGAAACATCCAAAGAGGCGAGTCCGTTCAATTCAGTAACCAGACACACCCAAATTAAAAGTAGTAGATCATAGTCATTCCGATTCAACTACAACATTGTAAAACTTTTTCTAATGCCAATCATGGATAAATTTTTGGTATGTTTTTTTTTTCTTTGAATGTCTCACCCAACAAATTGTAGAGTGACGGAGATATATTTCACTTCACTTGTGAAGGGTTGTCCCATTGTGCAACACCCGATCCTTTGTAACAATTCAATTTCACTAAACTTGTGTGCAGAATTCGGGATACTGATGATGTTGATGGTTGGGGTGTGTGCCCTTTTTGTATTGCCTGTGTGAAATGACTCCTTGTAACGAAGCTCGTCCGTGACGAATCGTTTTTCGTTATCTTGGGATGCTTTCATTTCAGTATTTTTTTTCTGTACAAGAAAATGTTTTCAAAACGGTAGACGCAATTTGCGTGAGTGACTGGTGGCATTTGTTAGTGTTGCAGACGCCTTTTGATGGGGAGCATGCTTTTTTCGAGTGCCTGCTGCCAAAAACGAAATGAGATTTGCCTTTGCCTGTTGATGTACTTTGGTACTGTTACTGTATGCTGCTTTTCAATGATTGAAATTTGCTGCCACACTTTTCCGTACCTTGACTCTATCGTCGTCGTTTCTGTTTGCTTTCATACCGTACAATAAATTCTGTACATTGGTATATCGAATTACTTTCGAGCTGCTGTACATTTTGTGGGAAAAATCATGCATGTTCCTTCTGGTTTCGGCAGTCACAAGAATAGGTTCGCCTGGAAACGTTAACCTAAAAGTTTCAAAGAGAAGCCATTTCAATTATTCCCATAGAAATGATTTACCTCCGTCGCACAGGCACATAATTTGGATCCCAAAATGGGCTGATGATATCTTTGAGCGTGTGTGACTGTTGAATGTTTGCGTGCGTTTTTGGAGTTGAATGAAATCTGTTGAATTTTTTTTGAAATTTGTTACAAGCGCTGAGCGCTTTTTATAGGATTGTAATTTTAATTAGTTAAAAAATGAACTCAAAATGCAGTATTTTGATTATATTTTCGGAATCTTTTGATTAAAATATCATTTTGAATCACTTAAACATAGATATATATAATATGTAATTAATACAAACACATTTTATTGTGTTTTCGAAAGAAAACATGAAATAAAAAATTGTTGTAAAATATGCACATTTTTTCAGCTACAGAAGAAAATCGCCACCTCGCTACTTTGAGCACTGATAACAGCATTTCTAAAAATCAAGCACTCAATTTCCACGTACCATATTACGGTAGACACGTGACTACTTGCGTCGTTTGACGTCATGGCCGTAAGATTCTAACAGTGATAAATTGGAATAAGTTTCCAATACATCATAAAACGATTGGTTTTTCGTCTTAATCTTTGAAATCGTTTTAAAATATTATTATCCTTGTGAAAGTGGAATGAAATTGATGGCGATGACATTCATTCCCAACGAGATGGTGCAACATGCCATACCGCGATCATTACAAGAGAACTACACCATTAGAAATGCACCTGTAAAATAAAATTGTGGCTATTTGAGCTATATTTTATTTTGAAATGGCATGACATTTCCCACCAAGTAAATCCAATAAGCACCAAAATCAGTCAATATTCTGTGATTTTTTTTAAATTTCAAAATGTATCGTTCTTCTACCGCCTAGTTTGAGATATAAAGAGATCTTTTTCCAGTTCCTTCATAAATTTATACTCTACCACATGCGGCTCCAGACGTTTTTCGGCACGCGAGCCCTTGTCGGAATTCCGTATACTATTCTGCTGCGAGCTAAATTTTTGGCGAACCCCTGGGGTGTTATCCAACTATGTGCAGATGTTTTATAACGATCTCGAAGCAAGTCAGTTTCTTCGTATAGTCCATATTTTATGAAATTTGAATCTGTATAAGAAAATCAATCCCTCTTCAGAGAAACTTGTTTAGTAAGCGTCAAAGTTTTCCCGCACGATCATTTTTCGTATGTCATGTTTTTGTCGATTGTTCTATCCTTTATTTGCTTCGTTCAAAGCTCATCATCCGCCTTCGTTGCGCTTGCTATATATTGAGCGCTGATTCACGAAAACTCCGGGCGAAAGTTTGCGAAAGGAGGAGGAGGCGGAGGATAGCAGTACCCCGTCAATGAATAGGTACCGCCTCCATTGAGCTAGATAATGCACTTTTCTTCATATTTATCCTCAAAAAGGCGTCGATACAGAAAGCAATAAAAAACAACTTACGGATGTAGGAAACCGCACCGGAAAACCATTTTCTAACACCCAGTAGCTGAATACAGAATAGTTGGCGGGCTGGCACAGGGTTGATGACGGTAAGTAGACCAAAAAGGAGGTGGTCTTTTTTGCAGGAAGATTGCATAATCGAAATATTTGTGTGAAGTGTGGGCGCTTGTCGCTGTACGCTTGAGTGAATGCCAACACTAGTAGCTCTGTCTGTGTGTCTCTAGGTTAAAAATGCCATCTGAAATTCGGCCCAAAAGAAGATCGTCTGGCACCTTGTCAAGTCGTCTTGTATAACGCAATGTCGTCATCATGTGGTCCTGAAAATCAAACATCTTTTCCGAAGCTCCTATTCGGGCTTACATTGCGTGTGTAAGTGCTCATAAATCAATTTGTTCTCATTTCTACCGGCCAAGGTACCCGTATAGTACGGTTCTTCGTCCTACGGTAGCTAGGTACCCATGGGAACTACGAATGAATGCTCACACTTTTGTACCTTTCGTGTACGGAAAACCGAACGGTGAATCGAAACGATGAGCCATCCTACCCCGGGGCGGAAGCCGGAGAGTTTTGTTTTTCAAGTATAATCAATCAACATTATTTACAGACGCTAGGACGCATTACTTTAGCTCCGAAGATGGAAATAGCCTGTGAATGGTATATACATTGTCAGAGGTAAGGGGAAGGGGGAATTGAGCTCACCGTATCGGTTCGCAATTTCGGTGAAGTTAGAGAACTGGGTGTTTGGTTTGAATCGTTTGTACAGCATCGCATGGATAGATAGCCATCCAGTTGGATGGAAATGAATTGGTTATTATTGGCTTAGGGCGTGAAAATATTGAAAATTTATCGCCCGTCGATGGGTGTGCTCCAATCGACCTTACTGATCCGACTCAAATTGAAACTGAAGGAGTGCCTAGTGCTTTGTTACACTGCGTAGAGAAGTCGAGCCGTTATAAGACGTGTATTTTAATGAATAAAAATAGATTTCCGTCAAAGAATTGGTGTTTGGAACCTGGTTCAATGTAAACACAAATACATCTCGTGTTGTTGTTTGAATGAACTAAAAAGCTGATGCAATCAAAAATGATTTATACAGATAGACTATATAGCCATTTGGTTAGCCACACGTCCCAAAACATAATCTGCAACATGTGATTGCTCCAATCTGCCCCGGTTCAACAAAAGTTTAACGTACAAAGCTGATTTTTATTATTCGAACAAATTCGAATGCTGTTTGATGTTCGGCTTTTGAGGGGGGAGGATGTATGTGATGGACGAAATAAGCTCCTCTACGCAAAGTTTTCCCTGTTTGTGCTAATCTCTTTTTTCTTTCTTTCTTTCTTTATTCTCATTACAGATCTGCAGTAGACACCGTGTCAAAAACAAAAGTTGCCATCAAAAAAATTTCCCCCTTCGAGCATCAGACCTATTGCCAGCGGACGCTGCGTGAAATCAAAATTCTCACCCGATTCAGACACGAAAATGTAAGTTGTTTTTATTGGTTTTCAGGGGGGCTCATCATAATTTAAAATAGCTTTAGTAAGATAGTCCATTCCATGTTTTAAAATTGAAATTGCTTTTTAGGAGATTTTTTACTTTCTACTCCCGAAGGGTTCGAAAATTCATTTTTTTTCTAAAACCCTACAAGGGATAGAACGTAGTGACCAACCGTGCAGCCAGCAGCGGCTAGATGGCTACCATCGCCTTGAAGTAACTTCGAGCGATAGCAATTTACCTGCTGAATGTCAGCCGCATTTATCCTGAGGCAAAAACTTTGTCGTACCATTTGTTTATTACAGTTTTTGAATCGCTTACTGCATATCGCTGCGGCTCTCTGTCTCGGGATAGCAAGCTAGCACGTTTTGGAAGTTTTTTGCCTCGGGACAGCAGGGAATAGGGAGAAATAAAGTTACGAACTTCCAGTAACCTGCTTGTATGGATGATTCAAGTCGCCTGAGGTGATTCCTAAAACTGATTTATGGAAATGAATGTTCGTGTTTTTCCGGACATGAATAGCTTTTTCCTGAGGTGCGGACTTTAACTGGTTGACTGGTGTTATCATATTTTCACGTACTTTTGGATTACTAGTTATCCGTCCATTTTAAGAATTACTGAAACATTTATGTTCACTATTACCTCACTTCTATTATGTTAATAATAAATAAGTACAAGCGTTTTTTCGAAGTTTACTGATCATAGTTGATATTCGCCAATGCTTTTAAGATAAATAACCTTTTTCAGTGTCCATTAAAATGTACAGATCAAAATTCGTAAAGACGCATTAAAAAACACATTACCGAAAGTTGATGGCAATTTAATTTTCGATCTGACATGTGCTATAATTTCATACAGCCAGTACGTCCGAATCCTTCCATTCGCATGCTGCTACATATAACTTTCGTTACTGCCTTAATTTACCGAAAGAGAGAGGAGTGCTTTGCTCAATCTTGTTTAAGTTAATCCCCTGTCAACAGTGTGTATCCTCCTAGCGTTTCCTGACGCACGATGTGGATCGAAATCGTAGAGTCGTGTTTCTAAGTCAAATTGATTTATGTTGGAAATAAAATTACGAAGCTGAAATCATTTTACCCGTATTTGCTTTCAGCTTCTGGTGGTGGGGATCGTTCCCCGCTTTCTAGTATCCTGTTGCGGTTCATCGATAGGGATAATATGCAAATTTGGGGGAAATCACTGCTCTCGTTTGATGGATCTTCAATCTAACGCGTACAGCTGCTGACGGAATCGGATGGACTTATTCAAGTCAGTTGACCGACCGAGCAGGCTCCTGACGGATTTATGAATACGATGATGCCGCCGTTCATGCTCACGCCCGAGAGTTCGATAATGGCATCATCCTGAGAAACAGATTTGAGGTCGCGTACCGTAGCACCGATCATAAATCGTTTGAATTCTATGCCGTGGGCAATCCATCACTGCCCATCCGTAGTGTTCGAAACTGGGTAAAATTGGTTCCGCACGCATCGATTGACGTACAACAACATCACCTCTGACATTTAATAAATTATGTAATGGTCAGAGGTCGGCTTTAGTCGACATTTTCTGGAATCTAATACATTAGCTCTGAAAGAAACAACGATTTGTTACCGGGCTCGAGGTAGAGAAAGCATTGAATTGATGTGAAATTCGCAGGTGAAATGGTTATTTCAGTTACCCTCTCTGTGGCTATTTGCTTGAACTGAACCATCAAGTAGATTTTGATTTAGTTGGAATTGTAGCAAAACCTTGTCTTTGGTTTGCTTGTTTTCATACATAGAGCTGATACTTCATTCTCGAAACTAACGAAGGGCATGCATTCTAGGAAGAGAACGCTATCTTCCAACAATATTTCTTTTTCATTTTATCAGATTACATCGGTGAAAACTCAGTTCAAATCGTTACACTCTACAATCAAATATTATTTTTATCATTCCCCTACATTACCCGCCAATCTGTGGGCAAACTCAAACCAAAGGGTCGAATTTTTATTAAAATATTGCGTTGGAGTCAATTTAGGAAAGATCCTTTTCATTATTTCGTTGCATCATCAATAGAACCGAAATTTGAATAAAATCTGTTCAGGTTTTTTTAGCACCAAAGCTGTTTTCAATTTGTAACATTTTTTCCTTGGTTGTTCATCATTTAAGTTGCGAAAAATTATTTGTAAAACAATATCGGTTTTTAACTTTATATACTTCCTACGAAAAGCCTCCGATGTTCAGTGAGATTTTCAGATAAGACTTTATTTTGAATAATATTCTAATAGCATATGGATACAAACGATGGGACGGAGGGAAAAGTCGCACGCGTTTACAACATGGTTTACTTCTAGGACATCAAATTGGTTTAAGTTCAAGGGAATCAAATGATTCTCTTCCCTATTGGGACGGGAAAGCTTTCTCTTTTTTTCTACTGAAACAAGTTCCAACAAATTTCTAACAAATTGAAATCTTGAAAATAATATATTTGTTAGTGGCAATAATAAAGTTGTCAGATCGTGTAACGTTGTATCGTCTGTGCTTGGGAAGTTAAGAAATTGTGAAGGAAATGACTCCAGTAAAGAGTTCATCTAACTTTTTAATAAAGTAAGAAAAAAACTAATTTACTCTTCATCATGCATACTTTTGTCTGCAGCTGCAGTGACAGTGATCAGACTAATGTCTGTGCTAGTAAAACACCTCGTTTTCTTAGCAAAGTAGGTTCTATGTACAGAAATAGAATCCATGCCATCCAAGCTTTTCCGATTGATCCCTTAAAAGCCCTTAAAACCTATTAACTTTTTCTGAGGCTTGCATTTGTAAATTTTTTGAAATAAATTTCTATCTGTAAGGCATAGTCCTGCATCATAAGAGTTCAAAACCACAACCAGATTTTGCTAACAATCGATGGAACGTATCTGAAAACCAGAAATGTTGAACCATAAATCTAATTTAACTTGAAATCCACTTGAACACCACTTAGGTATAACATTTAAAACGAAAGACGTTTTCGTACCATCTTCAAACTGTGTAATAGTTTGAACACACTTTTCAATCAAATGAACCATATGCCGGCTTCAGTCTGAATAAGACTTACCTCAGTGCCATCTATTTCACAGTAATCTGCAAGAAGGAAAATAGCGTACAGAGAAAATAAATCCCAATCGTTCTTTCAATGCTCATTGTGTGCATCTAATCGCTGCACAATATCCGTAGGTACATGTATGCACTATATAAACCCTTCGACCGGTCATCGAGGAATAGAACAGAAGTGTCCTTAAGGAGGAAAAGGATAAAGACAGAGATTACTCAGTGATTGTGCTTAGGTGGAGCTTACTGTTTTCTGACCTTTACCGGTGCTTTTCCACTAGGAAATTTCCTGTTTGCTGCTGCGACCTTGAAAATTGAAAATATCAATTGATTGCTTTTATATCGAAAGGCTTTAGCGAGTTTTAGTTATCTCCAAAAGTAGACATGTAAGACTGGCGCTTATCGCAAAAACCACTTTTAATCTAAGTTGGTTTTAAAAACGTAATTCAATTCACCCAATAGCGAAAGGAATCTATATTATACTATCAGATTTATTTAAAAAATAGAAAAGGCCAAATGGCTGTAAGTTGCAACCGAATTACGTATTTGCTAAGTATTTTGTCCAAGTGAATTTGTGTGTGAACATTTTGTGAATTTGTGATAAGTGGAATTAAACGAAAAAATAAACCCAAACAGTTTAAAAACGCTTTAAAACGGTTCTAAAGACCAGGGAATGTCAAAAAGAAATTCTGTATAAAACTATTTCAGAGTGCAGAAAAAACAGAATACGAAATGATTTCAAATTAAGCTTAAAATTAAGCACTAAAACGTTGAAAGATTGAAGAAGCCGGAAGAAGTGAAAGCAAATTAGCAATCATAACAATCGTCAGGCTAAAAATGTATACATAAGAAATGTTCTAATATTGGGAACATAAACGACTAAATTTTTTGAAAAAAAATCGTAAATTTTTTGTTTCAGATTTTGATTCTGCAGTCTTTTCCGCTTATTTTGAGTCTAATTTTGTAATGATCCGACCACGATTTTCTAATTTTATTTTTTATTTACAAAACCACGGTTTTCAAATTTTATATAGCTTTTTCTCAAAAACTACATAACGTATTGGAACAAACTTTTTTTTGTTTTGTTGGTAGAAGCTTGGCAGTGACTTTTATAACTTTTAAGCTTTGTAAACTACACACAGCTTGAGAAAAAAGAAAAAAAGATAACTGAAAAAATTAAAATTTGTCTTCTTTTTTCTTTTTCTCTGGCTGTGTTTCGTTTACAAAGTCTAAAAGTAATAAAAGTCTTTGCCAAGCTTCTACCAATAAAACAAAAAAAAGTTTGTTCCGATACGTTGAGTAGTTTCTGAGAAAAAGGTACATAAAGTTTGAAAATCATGGCTTTACAGGAGCAGCGTTTTATTCCTACGAGGTTGTTCCACATCGCACTGGAATGCCTATGTGTTCGATCGTTTTTCGGCCACTTCCCGTGGTCGGATCATTACAAAATTAGTATGAAAATAACCGGGAAAGACTGCCGAATCAAAATCTGAAATAAAAAATTTATGACTTTTTAAAAAAATTAATCGTTTATGTCCCCTTCAGTTTAGAATTCCTCTGAAACGCTTCTAAAGACCGGAAAAGGTCGAAAAAAGAATGAGCGCTAACACACTTCTAAAGGCTAAAACATAAATTATCTCAAGGTGAAATTAGCAGTCTGCCAACTTCAAAAGCAGTTTTTTTTGGAAACAAAAATTGTGTACATAAAAATGTATTCACTGTGTTCAGATTGGCATGAAGAATACAGTATTTACATTTTTACAAACAGAACCCCGCTTTTGGGCCCAAAAAATGCCTCCGAAATTGGGCTCTTCGATGAAAAGTTAATGACTGCTAATTTCCCGTTAAATTAGCCTTAGAATGACTATAAAAGACTTCTAAAGACAAGAAATGGCCGAAAGGAAATTCGCTCCCAAAGGCTGAGGCTAAAATAAGCAAAGTTTTCCAATAAAGCTTAGAACACCTTTAAGATGATACTAAAGGTCAGAAAAGTCCAAACAGGATTCACTCTAAAACGCTTCCAAAGGCCAAAAAGTGCGAAAAGGAATTCTCTTTAAAACGCTTTTACAAGCTTGGTCATAATACGAATCATTTCTTACCATTTAATTCCCTGAATTTAGCTTAGTATCACTCTAAATCGCTTTTAAAAGTTAAAAAATGCCCCGACTTAAGCTTGGAATAACTCAAAGATGCTCCCAAAGACCATAAAAGTTAAAGCTGATTGCTATAAAAGGCTTCTTAAATAATTAAGAAAAATGACAAAATAAGAAACTATACCAAAGTAAGCTTAGACTTCCAAAGACCAAAAAAGGTCGGAAGAAATCCGCTCTAAAACACTTCAAAAGGCCGGAAAAGTTTAAAATAAGAAAAGACTCCAAATTAAGATTAGAATCGCTTTAAAACACTTGTAATATAATGAATAAAAAGATAAAATAAGAAAAATACTTCAAAGAGGAATTCGCTCTAAAACGCTTCTGAAGCCTGGAAAAATAAAAAATGACTTCGAATTAGGCTTAGAATTGCTCTAAAACGCTTCTGACGCTTCTGAAGCCTAGACTGAAGTTTTATGTAGCGTCTTAGTAGAATACAAAAACTGAAATTAAAGAAAAGAAAAAAACTTTTTCGAAATTAAATTCTACTATTTAGGTATATTTATTCTCGACAGATACGTATTTCGCCTACGACTTGCAGGCTTCATCAGATTCTGTTTTCGAACTTCGAAGCACGCTTCCAAATGTCAAAGGCCAGAGCAATTCACTGGAAAATTACTACCGTAATTGAAAAGTGCTCTGATTGCTTTCAAAACTTGTATATTTCTCCCTTCTCGGAAAATTTTAAACCCGTATTTTGTATTTGGCACTTGGGGTACCCTCTTATAAATTAGGCTGGTTAAAAAATTATCATTTTTTTGCTTGTTTTGTCTTCAAATATTGATACCTTTTAAACCGTTGAACCATTTTTTATTATTTTGGCACCCAATGTAACATATTTTATTGTGCTTTTAGGAAAAAACATATAACTGAAACTCAAAGTTTTTTATAATCCTAAAGCCATCAAAAATAATTTTAATTTTGTAAGGTGTCCTGACAAAAGATTGCCACATGTTTTTTATACTTTTTTGAAATTTGAACTTTTTTTTACATGACATCAAAGATTCAAAGAAATATTTTTTTTGTTTATGACGTTTAATTTTTTTTGGTATTATTATGCAATGGAAACGCTTGTTGCACTACGTTCAACTGCAAGGGAACAGATAATTTTGGTAAGAAAACGAATATTTCTGGTTTCAAAATGAAAAGCCTTTCTTTCTATTTTTGGATATATTTTGTTAATATTCTCAGCTTACTAAAAACATACAAAAATATTGTCTTTCGTGTCGCTTTGAAAACACGAATAAATGAATATTTTCGATATTCAGCTTCAGTCTAATATTTTTTCGAAGCTGCTCATCAAAATGTCTTTCATTTAAAATCAAAATTATTAAAATCTCCCCAAGCAACACAGCTTGTTATAGAATAGTATAACATTACATACATCAGAACTTCTCTATTACTAGAAAAGCGCAAAAAATTGAAGTCTAATGAAACAACAATTGAAAGAAGTATCTATCAGGTTATTTCATACCATTTTAAAACGTTATTATAGCATAAGCTACAACTTGTTCTTCCAGTAGTTTAAATTTAGTAATGGAGACATAATAAAAACTTCGTGTTAACATGTTGACAAAAACAAACATTATTCATTTGATATGAGCTGTCAAATTAATTCATGTTATCACAAAACTTCTCAAAACCTTAATAATAACGACACATGTTTTCAAAGTACGTTTATAGTACTCTTAAACGACTACTTTCCATGAAGATTATTTTCTAACTTGTTTTGTGTGTTACTTGGGTCGGCTGTGGTTCAAAAGTTATAAATTTCATCTGCCGGTGAAACTGATCATAACACAGAAAGGGCACCCTAAGCGTGAAATAAAAAAATACGGGTCTAAAATTTTCCGTAAAAGACCGAATGCATGTGAAAGAAAGGTTTGAACAAACTTTTAAATTTCGATGTCACCTAATTAGCACACTTTGGGTCCATTTAGTTGAAGCAACCGAATTACGACTGCATATTTCAGTTACCGCAACAAGTTTGTAACAACGGTGCTAGTAGGGTCATAAAACAAAGTTCATACATGACATTTACAGATTTGGAATACAGTTGAACGAGCAACGCTAATTTATCAGAGCAAAGCAAGAGCAAAATGCGGCAACTCTTCTTACAGCCTCTCCACTCACACAGGAGAAGAGAAAACGAAAGCAAAAATACACTTATGCAAGTAAAGGGCGACACAGGAACAATGGTCGTCCGCCATTAGCATATCCAAAAAGTGGCCCAAAAAGCGCACCATCTCCAAAAACCACACCACTTGGAAGCAATTAGAACTGGATCGGATTGGAGTTACAGTGGGATTGGATTGTGTTTAATAGATTGAGATTGGATTCCTTGAATTGGCATTAGATTGGATTTAGTGGACTGCTATTGGATTGGATTGAGGGAAAATTGTCATTGGATTGAGTTGGGATTGTGATTGAGACTGGATACGGGCTAGATTGGAACTAGATCAGGGTTGGAATGGATTAGGATGAGTTTCAATGGAGTAAATTGCGATTGGAACTAGATGGTGATAAGATTAAGATTAGATTTAGATGGGGATTTGACTGAGGATCAATTACGATTGGATTGGGATTAGATTGGGCTTGGATTGAGATTAGGATTAGATTGCTATTGGATTGAATTGGAATGAAACGTGAATTGGAACAAGACTTAGTTTGGATTAGGTTTGTGATTGGATTAGAACGAAATAGGATTGAACCTAGGATTGGTTTGACATTGGATTTATATTGGATTGAGATCAAGAGTGGATAGGGGCTAGATTCAGATTTGATCAGAATGAGATTGGGATTGGGACTGGACTTGGAATTGGATTGGATTGGGTTTATATTCAGCTGATAAGGATTGCGATTGGATTGGGATTTGACTGGGATCGGACTGGTACTGAATCGAGATTGAATTAGAGTTGGATAGGGAATGAATTTGATTGGATTTGGATTGGGATTGGGTTTGGACTGAATTGGGATTAGATTGGAATTGCATTTGGATTCGATTGGGATTGAATTGGATTTAGATCAAGATTCGATTGGAGACGGATTGGGTTTGGGAATTGGATAGGAATGCGCATTCGATAGTTTGGGATTGGATTCAGATTGGGATTAGAGTCACCAATCTTTCAGTTGTGTAAAATACATCAAATGAAATGAATATCATGGCATTCATCTTGTGTAAAATGGCAAACGAAAAAATGGCATGAAATGGTCTCTGGCAACTTAGCGTTTCAGCATGGCTAATTGAATTCAAAGTTTCTGTAAGCAGATCCATTGATAACAATTATGTGCACATCAAATCGATCAAATTTACGAAACAAATTACTATCTTTGTGACTTTTCCAACACACACATATGCACATTAAAAAGCATACTATTGTTAAATTCTCGTCATCAAAAATCATAAAACTTTACACTTTAGAGTAACTGTTGCAGAAAGTCGACTAGAAGAATTACATTACATTAAGGCTTTATAAATTTCTATAACTCTGTCCAAATCGAAAAACACTTGTTGAGTGTTATAGGTCGTGTTGAAATTATGTTTTATGCATCATGCTGAGTGGTGCTATAAATACGGATCCGAAACAATTGCAGTATTCAACGAATTCGCCATTAACACGAACCTATCGATTTATTTAATAGAATCACCGGCTTATGCTAAACGGCTGTTACAAGCGGCTGGTCTGGGGTGACGTTTCAATTTTGAAGCACACCGTAGCAGTAGCGAGCAGCGAATGAAAGGCGCATGGTAATTCCTGCTGAATTACGTCATAAGCACTGCCTCTCTCTCTGCTGTAGTCTCGTTTTCTCAAGAGCTCATCCGCCAGCTTGTCGTAAATTTCAATTTTTTCTCCATAAACCCTCGACCCTGTTGACAGCTGCTTAACTGCCGCCGGTGGAAGATGCCTTACAAAAAGATGGGATGGAAGATGAGCTTTTTTGCGGCAATTTGTATGATTGGGTCATATAAATTTACGATTGATAATCTCTGTAGCGTGGCTTTAATGTGCTTCAGGTGATTTCAACGACAGCATTTCACTAAACGGGCAATCATCAAGTGTTCAATCGGGGTTCATTTAGAATTTATTCAAAAAACCTAGTCAGAAACCAAGCGAAGAGACATTTTTCAACCAGCAAGCGTAGATCGCACAAACGCATATTTGCATAAAATATTTGGTTGACATGGCCTAGTTGCCAGGTTTACAAACAAATGCAATATTTATGAGTAGACAATTTAACAGTTCACTCAATTTACATCTGCTTTGTTAATCTCGACGAGAAGGTGCCTTGCCTTTTCGTTTAACGACTTTTAACAGAATAAAAAAAAGAATTTCAGTGTCACTCTGCTCTGCTCCTCCCTGAGGAGAAACTTTTCACGACTTATTTAAACAAGTCTCATAGTCATCATTTTCCACACCAGACAACCGCAATATGGGGGTGCACGGATCATTTTTTGATGTCTTTTCCCTGCACGGATACAGTCAGCCAGTAAAGCGCAACCAGCCAGTAGATACGAGCGAGCGCAGAGGGAAGCTGTGGATGCTGGTGCGCTGGTAGAGGATGGTAGATCCTTCGCTTAGACAGGATAACGTGAAAATCACTTTAGCGCTAGTTCTCGTTGACTGCTTACACGATGTATCCTTGAAATGGATGATATTCAACTGAAAGTATCATAATCGTAATCGTCATCATCATTACCAGCGTCGAAAAATGACAGTTTATGAGTGTGTGGTGCCGCTCGCGGCTGCACTTCCAGTTTCAGTACGTAACAAATCGTTAGACACAAGATAGAGCAAACAGCGATCCCATCCCAGTAGAGCATTTCGATGAAAATGGCGGTCGAAATATTACGCCATCGAAAAAGTGCTTTTTATTGCGTAGTGTAATACGCTTGCATTTTTTTATAGAAATAGTTTGTATATTTAGTTTTTTGTGGTTTCTTGATAGAAAAATTCAGCATTTTCCAAGCGTCACTCTAATCTAATCTGTCGACGGTACAGAATTTGAATCTAAAACGGCCACAAAAGCAGACATTGTCCTGGGCATACCTTTGGAATATTCCATTCCGTAGCTTGAATAACGGGCATTTGTTGCTGCTTGCTTGCCGGTAGTTAGCATTAAGCATTTCGTTTCCAGCCTGGTACACACAAGCAACAACCTGAAAAAGGAGCAGTGTGGATTCGTCCTCCGTGATGCGGAATGATTACTTTTAATCTTTCCACTAAGCGCAACACTAATGGAAGAAACTCAAGGCAGCCACTGCTGCCCGGTTCAACAGAAGAAAGGGTTTTCTTTGGCATCAGGATGAGTAGATGTCACTTTCGAGTGAATTACCATTGCTTGAAATTGCGCGTAGAAGAGAAATGTACTTTATAATGGGTAGAATAGTTGCCGTACTAGTTGTTGTGACAGCATTCAGTGTTAATGTTCGTTACAGCCATCACAGGCTTTAAAAGAATTCAAATACATCCTAAACAGATATTTAACCAACGAAAATTCAGACTAAATTTAATTTTAAAGCTGATGAAATACACTCAGAGTTGCGTAGGATTGATTACTTCCTACCCCAACGAACTGTTATTAATTCTAAACAATCTACAGTCTCTTACCATATTATTATCGTGCAATGTTTATTACTAAAAGACTAAAAATCGACGAAAAACAAGGTTTTTTTTAAGTTGTCCATGAAATTATCCATTTTTGCTTGCACATATTATCAAAAAAATACGATGCTTGGTTCAAGATTTTCAATTTTTTAAATAAGCAAGCTGTATGAAAAGCGGAAAACTTCTATTGGAGTCGTTAATCATTTGTCTATGTATGTGCAAGCGCCTTCGTCAAAATAAAAATTTTGCATTTTGCATAAAGCAAAGGTTATTATTTATTACTAAAACCTTTGGAACTAAACAAATCATTTTTCTTCTCAAAAGCCGAAAGTTCCTCCTTGCTCTAAATTCCCCTGTCTACCTTTGACCATAAATTCGAAAGCAAGCGGCGGCGTGGAGGATGGATGGCGGCCACTACACGGCGATCGAAAGCTAGAGCACCATAAAAAGGCAATAAAAATGAAAACGTGCTTGCGGAGAAGCTTTTTGTTGACTGGAAAATGATGTGAAAACCGCATTTGGGAAATCTAACTTACGGTTCGAATGATGTTAGAAATGAAGTGTTTGAAATAAAATTATGAGCGAAATGGAATGAGCGTTTTCGTCAATATTTGTTTTGTAGAAAGCAAAGTAGAATAATTACTGCTTCGCTGTTACTGAAAATATACTGAAATGTTTCGTTTCCAATATCATTGGTCTTTCGAACCTAATCAAATTAACGGCTATTGCCGGATTACCGTATGTGGGTTCGTTTTTTTTAGAGATTCGGAAATTTTTACGAGCGCAGCCTCGTGGTGGATCATAATCTACCAACAATCAAACTTATTCTACTGTCTGAAAAATTGGAAACCGAACAACCCACTTAGTCTCATACTCCAGGCCAGCAGCTGGATATGGCATCGTTTCGCAGTAATACCAATTTCATTGGTTACGATTCAGTTGAAAAAATAATTTTTTGATCTGCTAATGTAATAAAGTGCTTTCAGTAGAATTGAGATATACTGTTTTAATGAAGACTAGTTATTTTGTGATAATACAAAATAACGTGAAAATGAACAAATGGTAAAAATGTTTGTCAAGTGATGATTGGTAGTTGTAGTGCAGTTTTGACCTCTTCATCTTTCCTAAAAAAAAGAACCGACAAGCTACCGATGGCACTAACGCCACATTAACGCATTAAAAAAGCATTCGCACACCTGTACAGTGACCGACGAAACTGGTATTATCACTCTTCAGCAACAAAAAATGAACCCGCTGTCTGGTTGGCCAGAACCACGAAAGAAAAGCAATAAGACTTTCGGAATTGGATTGGTAAATTGTGATCCATCTTGAGAGTAAATAATTCGGAACTTCTAAAAGAAGACGAATGTACACATTCGCAATAATCCATCGGTAGTTGGCATTGGTTAGATTAAATGAAAGTCTTTTTCCCCGACTGCTCGAAAAGTTCACCCCTCGTACAAGTCGTAAGTCGTGCAATAAGTATTAAAATGTAATATATTTCGCCTAAAATATTATCAATAAATATTACCAATAATAAATAGTTCTCTAATAACACATATAGTATAGCTGAAAGGTAGTTTTGATTGCTTGAAAATATATTACTTCGTTATCAGCGATTCAATGAAAACAGTCTACTTTTTACAAAAAAAAAAAACAATATTTTTGGTTTAGGTATTAACTACCAACGCGTTGCAACGTGCTCTTCCATTTGAAAGTTATACTCTTCTAGTTGTCTGAAAGCAACTCTTACTTAAATTCAATTTTTATTTTACTCGATAAACAGTCAATGCAATCATTGATTTATAATCAAAGCGTTAGCACGGTCGGTGATTGACAGACTACTTTAATGCCAACATGATGATGCCTTTAGCCTAATTTCAATTTCGTTTCACAGAGTTAGGCCCAAACGAGGGCGAAAAAGTCATTCAACATGAATAGCAACAACGCTCCGATGCGCGTGCCCTGAGTGAAAATTAGTTCAGATTTTCACAGCTGAGGCAGTATATTTTCGACAATGTCTAGTAGTAGAACGTGTGATTCTGGTTTTCCGTTTTGTACCCAGCAGATCCATGAATGTAGAAGTTATTACTCGTGTTGAATTCAAGGCGAATTTCAAATATCAAATTTCGGTTTATTTTTATGTGTTGAGCGGGCTCATGTGAACTAGTATAACATCTAGTTATACCTAGCGTTCATTTCTGCACGTTTATATGTGAATGGTTCGGTTTGTTGATAGCGTTCCCCTAATTCGGATATGATAAGCGTGAAATTGTTAAGCACCTTCGAAATAAGCGTTAAACTTCACCAAGGAACGGCTCAGTTAAGAAGAAGTTTTCACCGAGTTAACGAGTGCTTCCACCTATCATAAGTAGGAAGAATTTTGATTACTCCACGGTTGAACACCTTCAAAATTAATCTAATTAAACCACATTTTTCATCATGTACTGCTCATCACTCATAATAATTTACTCTATAAATGCCCCATATATAATATTTTCAAATTGATCTAATTCGAATCTGATTGCTCAGATCCCTCGCCATAAACATACAATCTATTATATTTTTTACTGTAATTTAAGGCGTAAGGGTAACTTGAGATGGCGCGCGCCATATTAATCCCACGTGAATGCCGTTTTCTAATTTTAATTGTTCGAGCACAGCGCTGCGACAGCCGTGGATTGTTCCCGTGAGTTCCAAGACCAAATGACCAGGAACAGTCGGAAGTACCACATGCAGACTGTCACGTACACAGCCGATGGAATGTGGAGTTCTTCAATTTAGCAAGAACGATTTCTTCTGCAAAATAACTGTAACGATTGAAATTCAGGCACACTCTTTGAATAAAAATTCAAGCTGGTCAGCCCAGCCTAACCTAGGATCTCAAAGTGGACGGGCCTGTCAGTACTGCTTCATTACAGACTTATTTTTAATAAAGTTTTAATGCCCTTTATCATTTTTATAGCAGCAAAATTTGGCTTGATTTTTCCTAAATCCTGTGATTTTGATGTTTCTAAATGTTGCTTTGAAGTTATCATTAATATTTACCCAACTTTGCTATTATGCATTTCAAATCGCCATTTCTGAAGTAGATAAATGATCAGTGTTGCGAAGCCCATACTCGTGTGGTCTAATTTTCTAACACACGCGTAGGGGGGGGCTCCGCAGCCGCAAGGTTGTCGAGTCTGCTTTGACAAGCGAGTGGTCGTGGATTCGAATCTTAGTAGAATCAAGCCATTCGATATCGTGACTTCCCAAGTAACAATTCAAAGCCGCTTGGTTTTATTTGAATTTTATAAAGGTTTTATCGCGGTATGAATCATAACCACTGGATTTATTGTGGTATTGCGCAATACCAAGAGGATACGAGTCCAAACACACTTATAGCTAGCTAGAAAACCATAATAAAACTGTTAATGAAGCGAATTTATTTATTGCTTATATTACCACGTTAAAGCTTGTTGGCTGCACCACGTCTCCTATAAACTTACCATAAGTGTGGCGTAGCAACACAAAATGGCGCACCAATCAAAATGGATCTTATCGCGGTTACTTGTCAAACCGCAATAAATCTGTTAGTTTTATAGAGCTATTAAAATGGTAACACTCTAACCAAACAGTTTTGTTGCTGCTATTATTAAGAATACCAAAGTTCAACACCAAAATCATTTTTTTATGCGAAGCCATATTGCCATATTTTAGTATTTTGTTTAACTCGAAAACAACAATTCATCAAAGCAAAGTATTTTGCAGAAAGAAGGTCATTATCAATCGGGTTTCCTGTCATAGGAAGCAACTAAAATGATTTTGCTAGAAATTGAGATTGACTAACTGAATATTTTCAATTTGTTAAAACAACCAGTTTCCGAAAATTGCTAAATTTCAGTGGCGCGCTGATTTTATCGACCTATCATATCAAAATGCACGATGAAATTAAATGCGCACATAGTGAAAACCAACGAAATTGCTTAAAATTTAATAAATATTCAATATTTTATTCTGGTCGCTATAAACCAAATCGTTCAGAATGATCTGTCAGTAAAACTAGCTTAGTAAAGCTTTTCTGCTCACGGATATATTTTCAAGTTGACAAAGCTAGTGAACTTAGCTAGTGTTTGCTAGAAAAGCGAAAAGCGAAAAACAAAAAGCGAAAAGCAAAAAGCGAAAAGCTTTTTTAAATTATGGTGAAGGCTGTCAAGCAGCGAAAGCTTAATCGGTTTTATTCTTTCGGTTCTTTTACAAATTATTAAATGAAATTATAAATGAGCATGTCCCCCTAAAGAAAGTAAGGCGACATGGCTATTCAAAATATCCTATTTGGTTTAACCAACAAATAAAAAACTTGAAAAATCGCAAACAAAAAGCCCATAAAAGGTACAAGAATAACGGCAGTAACGCAAATCTGGCCCTTTACTTAGATATTTGTAACCAACTAAATGTAGCCATTGATACAGCATACGAGCAATATAATTCCAAAACCGAAAGTGAATTAAAACGTCATCCAAAAAATTTCTTTAATTATGTAAAAACTAAATTGAAATCGAACAATTATCCGACAGAAATGTATCTCAACGAAACGGTTGCTGATAACCCAGATGAAATTTGCAATCTATTTTCAACTTTTTTTCAAGGAACTTATACTGCTTTTTCGGAAACAGATCGGGATTACAGATATTTCGATTTCCTCCCAGAATTTACTACTGATATCACTATCAAAAAAATCGAAGCACATGTTATTTTAGAAGGTTTAACTAAGTTGGATGCCTCCAAGGGTTGCGGACCCGACGGTATTCCTCCCGTGTTTTTGAAAAAGTTAGCATTAGAACTTACAGCTCCATTGTATTGGCTTTTTAACATGTCACTAGAATCCGGCAATTTCCCTAAGGCATGGAAAGCCTCATACCTCATTCCAATTTTTAAAAGCGGTAAAAAATCTGATATAAGTAACTATCGAGGTATTGCTATTATTTCTTGTATTCCCAAACGTTTTGAAACAATCATTAATGAATCGTTGTTCAATCAAGTCAAAAATAGAATATCTAATATGCAACATGGGTTTTTTAAGGGCCGCTCAACTAATACAAATCTAATTGAATTCGTTAGTTATTCGCTGAATACAATGGACAAAGGGAGCTATGTAGAAGCATTATATACTGATTTCAGCAAAGCATTTGATCGCGTTGATATACCCATGCTATTATTTAAATTACAAAAAATAGGAGTCCAATCAGATCTGCTTAAATGGATCGAATCCTATCTGACTAATCGTCAGCAAATAGTCAAATTTGAAGGGAAAAAGTCAAAGCCTCTAGAAGTAACCTCTGGAGTTCCCCAAGGTTCACATTTAGGCCCTCTCTTGTTTATTTTATTTGTGAACGATATCTCTTTTTTGCTGAAAAATGTAAGGGTATTAGTATATGCCGATGATATGAAGCTCTTTTTAGAAATAACAAACGAGGAGGACGTCAGAGTATTCCAGCTCGAAATACAGGTTTTCTATATTTGGTGTAACAAATATCTTCTTCAGCTTAACACTCATAAATGTAGATCAATAGCCTTCAGTAGAAAAAGAAACATGCCAAACATTACAATTTCTCTAGGAAATAATTTGGTTGAAAAGTGTGAAAAAATCAGAGATTTAGGAGTTATATTAGACTCAAAACTAACATTTATTGAACATTATAACACAATTATCAACAGAGCTAACAGTATGCTAGGATTTATAAAAAGATTTAGCTACGACTTCCGTGACCCATACACAATAAAAACACTATATCTTGCATATGTGAGGTCAATATTAGAATACTGTAGCATAGTCTGGTCACCATTTTCATTAATACACCAGGAACGAATAGAATCAGTACAAAAACAATTCGTGCTGTTTGCTTTGCGTAAACTAAATTGGACAAGCTTTCCTCTTCCCTCTTATGAAGCCCGCTGCTTGCTTATAAATATACAGACACTAAAACAGCGACGTGAGTTCGCCAAAGTGTCATTTGTAAACGATATTGTTTCACACCGTATAGATTCTATGGAAATTTTATCCAAACTCAGCTTTTATGTACCGAACCGTCAATTGCGGAACCGAAATATATTTAGCATAAGTCACTGTCGCACAAACTATGCCAAATTCGGGCCTTTAAATCAGATGATGATCGCCTATAAGCAACATTGCGAAAATATTGACTTTACTATGTCTAAATTAAAATTAAAACAATACTTTAACTCTACGCGTTAGATGTAAAAAATGTAAGCAATATTATGTAATTTAAAAGTTGCACTGTTCAGTTTTCTTTGTAGACTGTGTTGTAGTGATAGAACTAATATAATGTAATAACTAATGTAAAAGGTCTACTATGATTTGACGACTAAATAAATAAATATTGCTGCTTTTAGCAGAGCGTGATACGTCTACTTGAGTTTATAACGTGATTCTTATAGCGGTTATGCAAACATTCTGAGGAGTGGGCCACTTGGCCAGAAAGCAGTTTTATAGCGGTCATCAGAAAGTTCTGGTGGAGCTCATAGTTTTATTAGCGGTTTTATGAAATTGGTCATGAAAACCGCTATACGAACGTAATAAAACTTTGAGTTGTTACTTGGGTTTAGCATGGGTTTATTCTCAGGCCCCTCCATTTACCCTTACTTCATGCTGAATTCTATATTTACCCTCTGACGCCTCTTGACAGTGCAAATGTCCCTCCTATAGTTAAGTGTACTGGTCAGAGGTACGAATGAGTCCTCGCCAGGGACGGCTATAATATGAGATAGAGTACTGGCAGTGAGGAATATGTGGGTAAAGTAGATCAAGATTTGAAGGAAGGGTAATTCCCAATACACACAAGCACGCATAAATCTTAATAAAAGCATATCGCTCATTCAATAGCGATTATAGCTAAAAAAAATACAGTGCAGGTCATACAGCAAACACCCGGGCGATATTACAATAGATCAACTTAGGTCGCAGTAATGAGTCCACACATGGAAACACACGCGTACTCATTCTAACGAACACGCCGGCAGAAGCATCCCTGTCGGATGCTCGCTCTTGTTTATTCATGCACTGCGAGTGTGTATTTAGCTAACAGCTATGGTCGTCGCTCTTGTTCGCCATTGCAGCCCAAGCTGCAGATACTGAATACTCGCGAGTGAGTTATCCGCCCGTGAGTAGAATCGAGAGCGAAGATGAAGAAGAAAAGAAATATTAATGCAAAATCTGTATTCCAGTGCGCCACTAGTCCACTAGGCAGCTGATTTCTCATGAGTTATTTGATACGCGAGTGAGCTATGTAAAATGACGATATGAGGCTGTGCTGTCGCGAGTATGTTGGTAGCAGAATGTTTGCACACAGCAACGGCGGCTTTTTGTTTTACACTTGCGTGAGCGCGCTCGAGCGGGGTGAGCATGGAATGTTATACTTCTCGTTCTCTTTTGTGTGAGAGTAGGCATCGTTTACTTCTCGCTCGATTTGCAACATTGTAAATCATTACCAGTAGATAAAAAGTTTAATCCATGTTGCTCGGGGTTGACATTTTCTTGGCTAGAACTGGACCATGGTGTATCGTGCTTAAAACTTACAAAATGTTGCAAATAAACTATATTAAAGGTCTCTAAACTATACGTAATAATTCCGGAGTGATTCGCGATACGGCGCAACAAGCAAAGTGTAAACAATAAAGAATATCACTGTGATAATTTGCAAGTACGTTTTCAAGTCATAATTTAAATAAAAGTTACAAAAATCGAGTTTAAAGACATAAATTGATGTAGAATAAATCAATCTTATAATTTCACAACAATACTGCATAAAATTTGTGCATTCAAGCTCAAAATCAAAAATTTTATAGTTTAACCCCTTGGAATGAGCCTCAAAGCATTTTGACAATGAGATTCACCCAGCCCTGTTTCGCCATGTTTTGATTTTTTTATTTAGTTTCGCCGTTTACAATGCGCCTGTGTTTTGAAAACAACGCAGTTTCGCTCTTTATTACAAATAAGCCTGTTACTTCATAACAATGAAAGGGGCTAAACTGTAAATTGTCTTTTGTTTTGATTAAACACTTCTATCGCCCATCACTAAAAACTTGTTTTAAATAATTCTAACGATTAAAAGAGAAGAAAGAACTTTTGCCATGGATATTATCAGTGTTTTTAAGGCTGATGGTGTAATAAAACGATTTGTTTACAATTTGCTAGTTGCGCCTCAATCGCGTATCACTCCGGAATTGCTTCATCGAGACCATAATAAAGCCTCGGTCCAAAAAATTCTTGGCATAGTAAACAAAGAGTTGGGAATTATAATCACACAATTGAAATAATATGAATCCGTTTCATACGGGTATTAAACTAAAATAGAATTTTGAATAACTGTTAAATAAAGTTATTAGCAAAAATGAACAATACCAACCAAAAACACATAAAATTTTCATAAGAAAATTACTCGGTAAAATAACGTTCAAACTATACATCTTATTTTGTATGGTATTCTACCTCTGATCGACCAGAGCAGCGCAATGACTTGTTCCAGTGAGCTCCGAGTCTATTTGGTTACTCTTGCAAAATCCCAAGTACCTACAAATATACGACGATCACACAATTGGGTTTGAAGTGCGGAATTTTCAAATTCTATTCAAACTACAGGAATAAAAACCGGGTCAATTGTTCAAGCTGGACAGCCTAGTTAATTGGGGCTTGGTCCAATGTTCAGATGTTGAAATGATATTGCCTACTTTCCTTAAATAATTTGGTTTGCCTCTACATTGACTTTTTTATCCGGAGTTTTCCTACACACATAAAAAAGCACCGAATTCGGTAAGATTTTAACGAAATCTCAACAGTCGACCATTCGGGAAATTTTTTATCATTTAACCGCTGCGAGGTGCATATTGGTGTGTTGCCCTGCGATGTTAATATCACCCTGCCCGTAACCTCGATCACCACTAAGTTGACTACGGCTCACCTGCACTCCTTGGTAGCTGTTCGCATCAACGCCTGACGTACTCGTCCTGTACAATACATCGAGTCCAGCTTATTCGGTTCTTGCCTTCTAGAATAGCTCGTCCACCTTCAACGGCTCTTTGGTTTACCGTCTAACGCCTTCATCGCCTCCTTCACGGGCCTCACCAAGCTCTCCCATATGCCGACCATATGCGGTGCCGCTAGTGGATTAAAGTTCCACACAGTTTAAGGCGCGTCAAGTTCCTCGGGAGAGGCCAAATGTACGTACCGTTTTCCTGGTAGGACTCGTCGAAGCCCTCTTGCAGACATTCGCGCGGAACTTCTTCTCTAGTTGTTTCAGCCGCTGCAACGCCATTTGCTAGTTATCCGGGAACTTTGCATCATCCGTCTTTCATGATAGGCCAGTTTCGAAGCGGTTACATTGGATTAGTTCAAATTTATATTAATTTTGTTTGATCTTGTTCGAGCTATATCGTGTTTGAAATTGAGTTGAAATTGAATTTGTTATGTTCTTATATCAGACATCCAGAATTTGTGCAAATTTTGTAAAAATGTGTCTTAGCTTTATCTCTAAGCTATCTTAATTATTTCTGAATACGGTGCTTTATTTGTATTTTTTCTGTTCTATTTTGAAGGTAGGGTTTATTTCTAATTCCCGTCGTAGTAAGTAAAGCCATTCTAATTTTCATCATTTGTTGGATGGATTTAATGAATACTCCAAAAGATCTTGTGCTTATTTGGCTAAAACACACTTACCTTCCGATCTGTTAATTTTGAAATCACTGAAAAGCGATTATTAAAGCATATTATTGAAATTACGCAACTGACTTTATTTCTTAAATTCGTCGTACCGTTTTAAAATCCGTCCAACAAAATTTCTCATCGTCCGAACTAAAAATCACAACAATGTTTACGAAGCTAACGCGCATGTATTTGTGTAGGACGGCATGACAAATGTTATTCTGCAAAATTTCTGCAGGTCAGGCAAGTTCCTTTCCGCTCTTCCCCTCCTTCACCAAAAAATTTTCATTTTCTTTCCCCTACCGTCCCTTCATCAATTGTAGAACCATCGTTTCAAAAAAATATTAATAAAAATGATGATTTGTGCTGGATATGACGGGAATAGACAACTACGACGAAGCAACAACATACCCTAAATGTTTTTTTATGTTTTCATGTCGAGGTCTTCAAATTTTCCTGAAAATCCAAATTGACCGCTTAATTCAGAGAAATACATTTTCGTTCTTGAGATACAATTCTCTAAAAAACATAAGTTTCGATAATGCAATATAGACGCAGGGTGTGTGTTCTAAACTGTGAGAAAACGGATAATTGTAGCAAGGAAATGGAAATTTCTGGTTTTTCGGAACTACAAATACCAAATTTTAAGCAGGTTCCCGCCTTACGGACTCATACAGTCACTCAGATCTTAGCTGCGGCTGTTAACAACCATGCGTTTCCATCGGTTTCAAAGAAAAGCGATAACGAATAAAATGCTTTCACTGATTCTTTCCCATGATTATTTTTTAGTTAACAAAATTAATTCTTCTGGATAACCTGCGACAACCAAAAAACATAAACAACAAGTGACGTTAGTTCTGGCATACTTTAAAAAAATACGGACACTCACAGACACAGGGCGCTAACAGCAGTGTTTGAAAAAGAATTTTCTTCCTTTTTCTCAAATAAAATTTTTCGCTACTTTTATTTTAAACTGCGAGATTCGAAATAAAAAATACGCGGTTGTATGAGAGTATGTTCGAATTGATCGATTCGACTAGTTTAAAATTGTCTTTTTTTCTTGATAATTATCTACTAACAACATTTTCTTTCATTACGCTTGATTCAAACTTAATTAATACCTTTTCTTTTGTTTATATTTCAGATCATAGACATTAGAGATATCTTACGGGTGCCTAGTATAGAACAGATGAAAGATGTATATATTGTTCAATGCTTAATGGAGACTGATCTATACAAACTACTGAAAACACAGGTACGTACCGGTCGGCGTGGGCCTTTCTTAGCACGTGCTGTGCTGTCCCCTTCGCAGTATCATTTATCATTCGTCACGGTTGGTAGAGCGAAGGGGTTGCAGGATCTTTACTTTAAATCGCCAACATCAACCACCCCCACTAATGCCCCGATCCACTGGTGCCTTCTTCTCAGTTTGCCAACTTGTCAATCTAACATTCAAAGTGAACCGGAACGTTTGGTGCTTCAGTCACACTGCCAGAGCCGGATGAAACTTCTACGAGCTCGTGTTGCTCTTGAAACTTAAACAACTTCCAGCTCTCGTTTCTTTGAATAATTCATGGACCATTCCTTCCCCTGGAGGGGAGCAAAAAAAGGAAGTAATGAAAACAATGCGAACCGGCCTTAGCCGCGTTAGTCTTGCATAGAAAACTCGAACAGTTTCTGAAAGCCGTTCAGCAGCGTAGCTGTGTTTTGCTGGATCAATTTCACTATATTCCGTACCATAAATATATGGCATGAAGATCAAAACAAATTCAAGCGAATAAAGAAGGCCAACAGAATTTTATAGGAGGCTATAAGCTGCGAAGCCAACAATATTTTCCCGGAAATTGTTTGGGAATGCTTTAGTTTGCGTCGAAACTGGCGTTAGGATCAACACCCTCGTTTAGGACATTAAAGAGCCACGCGCTGTCATGCACAAACATTGACATCGAACATCTAAATGTCCTATCCAAACAATTTGGATATCCATGTGATACGCATCTTAAATGATCCGGAAAAGGGCTGATGAAAAAAATTTGTATTTTCGCAGCCATCCCATGGCCATTGAAATGCAGTCAGCCATAAGAACATAGTTGATTATTGTTCCATATGAGTCTTTTAACCTTCTAAAGTATCAAAGGATGAGCCTCCATGTTCGAATCATACTTTAAATTTTGATTGTTTATTTATCACAGGTTTTTTTTTCAGAAATAGTGAGAAAATGTCATTTTCTCACTTCATCATTTTCCTAAAATTTTTTAATAAATTTGTTTTTGCTTCGCCCATTTTTTATCAACTAAAAATAAACTTCAACTGATAATAAAATATTGTAAATTATTGTTTTTAGCATCATATGAAAGATTATCAAAGTGAACCAAATTCTTATGAGTACCAAGCAATCGCACTTTTTAAAGTTACACCCGCTTGTTGCTCTACTCACTGGTTAGAAGAACGTGACGAAAACTCCCCAGGACAAGCAAGAGCAAACACAATTACAATCTCTGTGATTTAATAACGCATTATGAGTATAGAGCATTTTCACTCGAGAACCTAAATCATCAATTTTCTTTAGCGTCCGAATGAATGTAACTCTTCCATCATGGCAGCAGACCCTCCAGTAGCACACTATACAGCCGTTGGTTATGTTTGCAAAATAAATAACTTTTCTATTCAGACCGGACAGATGGTAACCAAGCTTCGCCGGGATATTGTACAGTGTAGTATTTTACGCAGATAGACCAAAAATTAATTAGTTTACTGGTCGGAGCTTCTGGCGTCCGCTTGCCGTATTATGAAATAATTAAACTTTCATTAGCCGCTGGAGTAGTAACAAATCCTTTCTAAGAGCTTTTATTTTCGTAAGGTATGCTGGCTGAAACCGGTTCGTAAGATTTTGTCAGAATCATTTCGTTAAATGTCGAGTGTGAAGATGATAATAAAAAAAATTAAATTATGATTTCCAACATGTCATATCGGAGGGGTTGAACTACTTAAAAACTACCAGTTTTCAGAAAGTGCACCGTCTCAGTAATTTGCAACAATGTAGTTAACGTGCAGTGTATTTCACAAAATTCCCGCCCCATGTGCGCACCCAAATGTCTTGAGTCGTGCTCGCGTAACGGCAAAGAGAAAAGCAGCTCTACCTAGTGGCACACTCCTAATGGCGTAATTAATTTGACCTCGCCCTCCGCCGCCCAGCCCGCCCCGTATTGTAAATAATGTTTATTCCTATCATTTCCATTTCAGAGACTAAGTAACGACCATATCTGTTATTTCCTGTACCAAATTCTCCGTGGTCTCAAGTACATTCACTCGGCCAACGTGCTGCATCGCGATCTGAAGCCGAGTAATTTGCTGCTAAACACAACTTGTGATCTGAAGGTGAGTTTCGCTGGAGTGCCGTTTTGTTGAATAAATAAACGTCGATTTCGTTGGAGTGTTTTCAGTCAATTATTGTTCGATTACAAAATACCACACCGGTGACAATGCTTATATTGTTTGAAGCAATTTCTTATCCATCAGTTGTGTTTATCGTTGTTTTTTGCCTTTCCCATATAAAATTATTACCGTGATTGCTGATTTTCTACAAATTCAGGTCTGGAAAAATGATTAAAAATAAATACAGTAAATTATCTAGGTGAAGCTTACATTTATTATCTACGCACCCAAGGAGAGAAAATATAATAATTGAACGCAGTACAGTTTTTTGGTAAATAAATTTGGTCGATAACTGATGTTTAAACATAATTGAACTACCTTTACCACCATTAATTGAACTACCTATAGGTATTCCTAAATTAAGATATTAAAAACATAATAATTGTTGCAACAGAAACACACCGACAGGTGGATTAATCCGGAATCTTTTGCAGATTTGTGACTTTGGTCTGGCGCGGGTGGCTGATCCGGAACATGATCACACTGGCTTTCTGACGGAATACGTTGCCACCCGGTGGTACCGGGCGCCGGAAATTATGCTAAACTCTAAGGTTCGTAATTACACTTCTTCGCACCACCACATGGAAATTTACAACATGCACATTGTTCCCCCCTCTGTTTCGTTAACATTCAGGGCTATACCAAATCCATCGACATCTGGTCGGTTGGCTGTATCCTGGCGGAGATGCTCAGCAATCGTCCCATCTTTCCCGGCAAACACTACCTGGACCAGCTGAATCACATTCTCGGCGTGCTCGGTTCACCCTCCCAGGAGGATCTGGAGTGTATAATTAATGAGAAGGCTCGCAGCTACTTGCAGTCACTACCGTACAAACCAAAGGTTCCGTGGTCCCGGTTGTTCCCGAACGCCGATCCTAACGCGCTGGACCTGCTCGGCAAGATGCTCACCTTCAACCCACACAACCGAATCTCGGTCGAGCAAGCTTTAGCGCATCCGTACCTTGAGCAATATTACGATCCTGCTGATGAGGTAAGAAGATAATGATGTAATACAATCTCCCGAGCATAATCATTCATTCCGTTGCAACGAGCGGGGTAGAGCGCCAATATGCAGTCGGTCTTACGATGTTTTCTCCGTCGATAGAAGTAGACGTACATCATAGATAAATCTATATGTCACCTTTGCCTTGTCTAATACTCGGAAAAAGAGTTTCGGAGTAGATTACCTGCTTGCCTATGAACATATTCTCAGTGGAAACTCCCGTGCTGATGATACGGACGGACGAAATTGCACTCACCCCTTCATTAGTAGCGCAACTACTTGCATCTAGCGCGCCCGGATGGGGGCTTGCTGGGAAATACAGCTCAATCGCCTTTGATTTCCATGCTGATAAAAACGAGGCGAACAGCTTTGATTTACGGGATTCGTAAATTCGTATTTGCAGTCTCGCTGGATGCTATAAACTATGCGTGTTTTAGCCGTGTAGATTAGGCGATACGAAAATCTCTATATAATTTGCATAAATTTGCTGCTCTGCTCTAGTTTTCAATCTACTTTGCACTCTTTTAGTGCAAGGAAACAAATGCGATATTACGCGTTACAAGTAATTTAGGTAAAAGGGTGCTCAGCACAATATTTTGAATTGACGCTTAAGTATGCATTATGCATTGTAAACGATTTCTGGATGTGTTACAACCTGTGCGATTGATTCATTGTGCACTACTTTTCATAGTCTATTTTGCAAGTTCGGATTCTATCCTGAACACTTGCGTTGATAATCTAGTAGTAGTAGGGGAAAGCCACCATCATTTCAAGAACTTGCCAATGTATGTAAGTAGAATTACAGTAGATCCAAATTTGATTATCAAATGAATTTCACACTAATGCTGTTACAGAAGGGCCAAAAGGAATTGGGTGGACCCACAAGCAGAGGCACTTGTGCGCATTCCGGGGTTATAAGAGTCGCCTTCCAGCATTAGAATCCGTCCATGTAATAATCAATTTCGCTGTACCAACTTTAACCCACGTGATGATTTGTTTGTTTTGAGTTGAGAAGTGCCATATTTGCTTCAGACCTTAAGGATTCAGGTTGGCTATCCACTCCATCATCCAGCCTTCCACATTTATGATATATAATACTATTAATAATATGATATTAAGAGGAAATGTGGTATATATGGGTATATAATGAAATGTGATATATAATAGAACAATCTCACCAGCAGTCCTTCGTATGAAATAGAATAGCATCCTTTGAAGTTCCATAAGTGCTTCTAATACTTAATTTAATTTTTTCATTCTGGTATCCATGTGCAGTATTAAAACTCATTTTGGCCAAAGTTTTTACTATATAGCAAGAGATGCTTCATAAGCTAAAACGAAAAAAAATTAAAATAACTAAATTAAGCTTACCTATTAGCAAGGCCGTGTGGCTCCGCCGTCTGCCCAAAACCCCGGTTTTGAGATCAGGCAGCCGGAAATCACCCAGCATCGCACCTCCTAGCTTGGCTACTCAAAAGAGCATTACCAGGTATGGCCACGTGGAGGCGCTAGGTAGGGGCTTGGGATGGCTAGAGCTATAATGGACGCTCCTCATTTGCCTTCCCCATTTCATACCCTGAACACTTGCGTTGATAATCTCGGCCAAAACTCTAACGTAACGTGACACGCAGCAAGTGTTTATGCACTTACGGCGTCCCGGTTAAAAAACTTGTTTAATTGGACGATAGACAATTCCCTAGTAACAATTCCAAAGGTGCCCGGTTTTATTTGAATCTTGTAGAGGGTTTATTACGGTATTAATCCTTACCTCTGGTTTTCTCTGGTATTGCGCAATACCAAGAAAATACTAGTCAAAAACTAGTTGTAGTTGATGAATTTGACCAACCTCGTGTTTTAGTCTTTGACCTTGAAATGCGGTCAGGCATTAATATTAATATTTTTTTGAAACGATGGTTTTACAATTGATGGAGGGATGGTAAAAAAATTTTCATTACTTTCCCCTACCGTCTCTCCATCAATTATAAAACCATCGTTTCAAAAAAAAATATATTAATAGTTGATGAATTGTTAGTTTTATCGAGCTATGAAAACGGTAACATACTGATCAACCAGATTCATTGCTGCTATTATGTAGAATATTAGACCTCAATACCGAAATCAATTTTGAATGCGAGGCAAAAATTGCGAAGATTTGTTGGCGCGTTGATTTTATCCACCTTTCATACCAATATGCACAATAAAATTTAATGCGCATAATCTACACAACTACGGAGACTGTTGAAATTCTATTATTTATTCTATCGGATCTGTTATCATGGTCGCTATAAATTAAATCGAACAGGAATATCTGACAGTAAAACTTTAGCTTTTTGCTCACGGATGTATTTTCAGGTTAATAAAGACGGCTGACTGGTTTCGCTTTTTACGCTTTATAGCTTTGTAGCGAAAAACTTCATCAAATTATGGCGATGGCTTTCAAGCAGCTGAAAGTACCATGGGTTTTATTGCCGCTTTCTGTAGAGTGTAATAAGACTACTTGAGCTTATAACTTGATTCTTGAATAGGTCATTAAGCCTTCTGAAGAGTGCGCTACTTGATCGGTCAACAGTTTTATAGCGATCATCAGAAAGTTCTCTCTATGAAGCTCATAGTTTTATCGGCGGTGAAATTGTCCCTGAAAACCACTAGAGAAACGTAATAAAACAAAGAATTGTTACTTGAGTTGTGTCTAATGCTAACGTAGCTTCGCCAGCGATGGTGGAGACTAAAAGATGTGTAGCATGCTTATACAAAGGTTATACAAACTAGTCCGCTGCGCTTCAAGGGTTACGCAATATCGACAAATCGTGGGACCTAGAAGAAAAGAGGGCAAGAATTGGCTCCCATTATAGACTTGTTCAACCCACAAGTTTTGTAGCTTCGAAAAAAGTAAAGAACTAGGAACCTAGTAAGTGCTGCTTCGATGACTTATCTTATTTTCCACTCATTCCGCCTCATGTCTGTTCCGCCCTGGGCATACTATAAAATATTTTTGCTTCATTACTTTCTTAGTTCATTCCTTCCGCCTGGAAAGACTGCTATACTTCTTAATACTGTATATAAGTACATGAAACATGAAGGAAGGTATTTAAAAAGATTCGTTTCATTGTAAAATAAAATACCTAAAAATTGCATAAACTTTTTGAGGATTATTCCGCGAAGGAAACTGACGTAATGCGGCAAATTTTAATTCACTTTTACTCGCTTTTCGTTAGATATTGCGAACGAGTCGAATCGAATGACATAAAAGAAAACGAATATTTTCTTGGAATATAATTCTACTCCCATAATACCGAAGTAAATGCGAATGACAGTGCAATAACATTTGACGTCCCTTACTAACACAAAGTGGATTTCTGGTTTCAGAATCCCGAAAATTCCTTTTTCATAGTAAAGGAGATTCCTTTACCAAGTTATAGGTATCCTGGGGATTTACCTTTTGGATTCTTACACAGGAATCCTGGTTCTATAAGCAAAGCATTCTGGTTGAATCTTTTGCCGCATTCCTGTTCACGATTCCAATGCGAGAAATCCCAGAGATTCTCTGCGAATCTTTTTGGTTCGTCCGTGGTGTCATGGCACTCGGCTTGTCGGTTTGTCACGTCACTCGGCTTATGCCCTGTGAAATTTTTATTTGCACTGAAAAATTGATTTCTATCATTTACTGATGATGATGATGATGATCTCTCAGTTGAGATGCAAAAGAATCAATTTTGCACTACATTTTCGGGGTTTTGGGCTAGTGTTCGGTGTAATATTGTGTTACAAAGCTTCAATCGTTGCTTGTCTGTCCACGTGTTTCAACAAAAATTAGTCTAGAGGTCAGACAAATCTCAGACAATCCGAGCGGCCAATCTACAGATCAAAAACGAGAGAATAAGTGCTCACACAATTGTGAGCAACGTGCTTCTCAGGGGAGCTCCGTAGCCGCAAGGTTATCGAGTCTGCTTTGACAAGCGAGTGGTCGTGGGTTCGAATCTTAGTAGAATCAAGCCATTCGATGTCAAATGACTTTAGCATGGGTTTATTCTCAGGCCCCTCCAATTACTCTTGACAGTGCAAATGTCTCTCCTACAGTTTAGTGTACTGGTCAGAGGTACGAATGAGTCCTCGCCAGGGACGGCTATAATATGGGGATAGTACTGGCAGTGAGGAATATGTGGGTAAAGTAGATCAAGCTTTGAAGGAAGGGTAAACCCCAATACACACAAGCACTCATAAAATTTAATAAGCATATCGCTCATTTAATAGCGATTATAGCTAAAAGAAATGTAGTGCAGGTCATACAGCAAACACCCGGGCGATATCACAATAGATCAACGATACTGGTAGCAGTGATGAGTCCACATATGGAAAAAACGTGCTTCTCGAGCCACAAATGCCGATGCTCACCAAACCCCGCTTCTCAATTGGTTCATTGTTCAGTGTGCTGTAAGGTTAGTTGTGCCATCTTGTTAAAATCACATATCGGCCACATTCAATAGTTGTATTTGGCGCGGATCATCATCGAATCATCGACCGAACCTTGTGTTCATCTTCATCTATGAAAAACCCATAAACCGCATCAGACAGTGCAATTTTTCGGATGCATTGGATTTTTCGGATTGGATTGGATGGATTGGATCTTACATTGTTATGACTGCTCATTATATAAAATACGACAATTTAATTTTTTTACGTATTCATTCATCCACGTAAGTCCCACTCACCATGCACCCGACGTTGAGGCAGGTCGTTCGGTTTCAGTTCTTGAACGATCTGTATTTTATACTGTTTTAGGGCCAGATCCTTGCGTAAAATCTTCCATGTGGTAAATCAACGCATCCTCCAAATGTTAAGAATGGTGACGGGCCGACAATTTAGAATCATCATTAACACTGCAAGCACGGTAGTATACTAGTCTGTACGTACTCCGTGAACAAGGAACGGTACTTTGTTGCCCAAAAAAGCAAGCTTCGCGCAAAATTTGTCTCCTGCGGCTCGATTGGATCGCTGATTGGGCCGATTATGACGACCCTACCCTATTCTCAATCCCATCTATAATGTGCTTTCTCAGATCATCTTTCGTCGTCTATTGCCGCTATAACACCTTATTTCGCTTTCTGAAAATAGATGAGACTATCAAAGATACTAGTTCGAATAATGTAATAGGTACTTCAAAATAAAGTCGTGTGGTTCAATGGTTGCCTAAAACTACAGTTGAAAGATCAGGAATTGAAAACCACGCGACTTGAACTTTATAAGGAGGTCAAGTATTTAAAGTTTTATAATGATATACCGTGAACGTACCATATTCTGCGCAGTTAAGACATTTTTATGATTCTTCCGCTATTCTAAGTATTCTAGATTTAAATTAATAACGTGGTAAGCAGCAACGTGTAGTGCTACGGTCTATAATATCTGGTAAACAATATAGGAATTATAAGTCGACCAACAATTGAGTATATTTTTCGTTTTGTAAACTTATCCACAGTGCCTAATTCTGCGCACTTTCTTGCCCATGTTCCTAATTCTGCGCATGTTTGCTCCTAATTCTGCGCACCCAAAAAGTGAAAATAAATATTCCTGCCATGCTGTTTATGTCTTTATACGCTGAAAGCACACCAAAAATCCGGCATTAGCCATTACCATAATTAAATCCATGATCCGGCCTTCTTGTGCTGTTCGGGTGGCAAAGGAATATTGTTATCATTTTGATTGCCTCATTCTAAATATTTTATTCTCGATAACGTGAAGGGTGAATTGATTTGGGTTTTCTGCGTACTGAACATTACACTTTAGACTAATTCTAAAAATTGTGTTTTCATATAGAAACCACTTCCCCACTCTCTGACAGTCCCATGAGGTTGGACATTAAAAAAAAGAAGACATGGTTTCATGAACTGGCGCTCGTAGGTTCGGACCCCGAGAAACAGCACAGGATTCCAATCAATGCAAGTTAAAGATTCTACTTGAATTTTCATGCCTCTATACCTCAGCCATTTGGGTGAGGTTGCGCATTCTTTCGCGATTTCTTTGTAGGATATATTACTGCGCAGAATTTGGAACATCAATAAAAAATCTGTGCCTAAATCTGTGCATTATTGCATCGCATTTTTCTAAAGAAAGCAATGCATGCAATCACTCTTTTTGTCTAAAACATGACTAAAACTAAATATTCTTTCAAATTATGCTGGGTAATTTGATCATTGCAAAGAATTTCGATCATAAATTATATTAATTAATTGGCGATCATAAATTGGGCTAATTTTCTAGAAGGACAATCTTAGCGTTGGTGCTAACGACGATATTTTCTGCCAAATAAAGTACTTTCATTTTCACGATAAATTATTTCGCTCTCAAATATTATGACCCGTTTGTGAATAATGACGTAATATTCAACAGACATTTATAAAAAAAATAACGCATTGATCATAGTTATGCACAATGTTAAAAATACTTATATAAAGAAAAATGCGCAGAATTAGGAGCGGTCACGGTACCGGTATGATTTTTTTTTATGTTGCAACGGTGTTTCATCTCTCCACTTAAATTCAATTTCGAACTCTTTAGCCAGATATACGGCGAGTCCGTTGGTCGCGCAACTCCGTATTCTTGAACGAGTTGGACTTTATAAGCTCACAAAACCCAAATCTTTCATAGAGTGGATGGACACAGTTTTAATTATGGAGCACGATGCCGAATATACTGATTTTCACTTTTAGTCGATACGCGCAGCAGCAGTAGCAACTTTTTTGCGTCTTATTTTGCAGATGTAAAAGTAAAAATCTGTCGCAAACGGTTAATGGATGCTCAAAATAATGTGTCCTGATAGACGAATATGTCGATCCCAAAATGGACGAAGAGAGCGATAGGTTTCTCAAACTGAATAATGGTTTTCTTTTTGCATGTGTTATTTAGATCTATTTGTGATGAAATGGCAAACCAATATAAATACCAAACAAGTGGCATATCAGAAAGTGTTGTTTACTTAAAACTATAACCGTTATGAAAACACCCTTTTTCATAGCAATCACCGCATTGAATTCTTGACGTGGTTCCCATTAAAGTAAGGAATAAGAATCAATAATCAAAGCAAATCATTATTTAATTTAACTCATAATAATGATCAAAGTGTTTCTAGACAAAGAGCCAGACAGACGAGACAAGAAATAGAATTTATGCCACCGTTATGACTGATAATATCTTCTCGGAAACGTACTGACGTGCTAAAGGTTGGCCCCAGCTTCTGTTTGAAATTTGTTATTTATTATTATGGTTTCCAATCGAAATGGATCAGATGACATAAGTTTCCATCGATTGTAGGAAACTTTTCTATTTATTCGAATGAATTTTTTGAATACCTGGTAATTCGCTTTTTTCCTCATCACTTGCGTCAAAGATAAAAAAAAAAACAAAATAAAGAGCATTAATTATTCATAATAAGGCCGTTCTAAACATTTTAAAAAGTTTTTGTCTCTCCGGTGTTGGGCGAAAACAAAATAAAGAGATTAATCGAGCAAAACAAAAATATGGATTTTTTTAGGTTTTTTTTACTAAAAGTTTAAACGTGAAAACCAAATCTATTCTTGCTTTTAATATGTACGTTGTTATTTTCCATGAAAAAATCTACGAAAAGAGACAAAAATTTTTTTTGGCCGATTTTCGGAAATTCCACTGTTTGAATTTCCATTTCTATTTCGTGCTAGAAGCGTTAACTCAACTCGTACACTCATTTTTCAAGTTTTTCAGGCTATAGAGCCCACAGACAATTGATTTTAAAAAAAAGTTTAACTCATATCCTACAAATTATTTTTTTTGCCCCCCGATTTTTCAAGCCAATTGCCAACAGAGGTGACAAAAACTTTAAAAATGATTTGCAATGGCCTAAAGACAAGCTAAAAACAACTAAAATATTTAAATTGACAAATTTAGACAAATCTCGAGTTTTTAAAAAAGGACTTACGTAACATTGATACACTCTCTTTGTTGCCCCTCTCTTCCGATTATTACGGCGGCATAAATGCATTTCAAAGAAATAATTTTTGTTAATGGTAAGCTACAGTTACCGACGCGAGCAATCGATTCATAAAACGGGAAATATAATACATAAATTTCTTTCTAAAAACCTAACCTAAATTGAATTATAACCGCAAAATACGATTTGCACGATTATCGCCATTCATAACATTTTTCATCCATTTTCTTCGCAAATACCCTCGTTTCATTTCGTTCAATGTTCGCAAATTTCAAACTGAAACTGACGGCAGATACTTCTCGACACACAGGAGGGCCCACGTAGAATTATTAAGAAAGAGCGCCCCGTTAAATTATCGCATGAGTTTGCAGTACTCAAGCCGTGAAAATAGATGGTCCTTCTAGCCACCAGCGTGTGCCGTGTAATGGCGCTCAACCTACCGTCGCACCGGCCGCCCCACCGCCACTCGGTGGCACAGTTTTCAATAGTTGTGAAACCTATCGGGAAAATCATTAATCATGTTTTTGTTTGTCTCTCTCTATCTCTTTCCGTCTTTCACTAACTTTATAGCCCGTAGCGGAAGAACCATTCCGCATCGCGATGGAGCTGGACGATCTTCCAAAGGAGACATTGAAGCGATTAATCTTCGAGGAAACATTACGATTCAACCATAATGATGATCTCCCGGATGCCATGTAATTTCCTCCCGACTTACACGGTTCGAGGCATCGCGAGAAGTATTTTTCTTCCACCGCTATCAACATTAACAACAACGGCAAGTATCCGGCATCCGTCGCGCGTCAAGTCAGTGCAGTGCGCTATGCCCGTCAAACAACAAAACTGTCTCCGGCGTATTGTGTCGGAGGAATACAACACTTCCTCCGTGTTGTGAGTACCTACCTTTTCTGCCGAGGAGTCCTGCAGCAGCGGAATAGTTAAGTGTAAAGTGTGACTCTGAAGCAAAATGTTTCGTCTAACCAGTTTTCACCACCTGACAGTCAGTGGTGAGCTCACTCTTTATTCGAGGAAATGTTGATTATTATGAAATGTGATTTTTTTCTTTCTTTTCTGTGCAAACCGTTTTACCTAGAAGAGTGCGATCAAAAAGAAGCAGTAAATTTAAGGAAGAATAATGCAATGTCATTTAGTTCGATTAACTTTAGAGCAATTTATCTGGGGAAATCCTGAGGCGACTTTCCCCGCCCATTCTGTTTCTTTTGGCGTAGGAAATTATTATCAGTATGTAAGTAAGTTGTTCACATTTCACACGCATGTTTTTCGTTTCGATAAGTAAGGTTTGTCCCCAAATTGTGTAAGGATTTTTTTTACATACTTGGATTGTTGCAAGCGAGTAGGAAATTTTTTATTTTAAATTTAATATTAAGAGGAAAGATAAACATAGGTAAACCAAAAACACGAAAAAAAAACTAACAAATTAAGTAAAAAGCTTGTAGAAAATAAGGTTCTTTTTCTGTTAGCGGTTGAAGTCTCTAAAAGTTTCAAAAGCATCACAGCAATTTTCAAAGTTTACTATCGGCGCTCAGTTTGTACGTAATATTACAATCGCATATAAGCTTCTCTGATACAGTAAAGTGGGTGCATTTTGGCATTGAATCTTTTTCAGTACCGCAAATTGTATTACGACCGACAGTTTTTTTCAAACCAACCGATGTTATGTTTCGATTTGCAATCTCATGTTTAACTCACCATCATTCGCGTTGATTTTTGTTGTGTACACAGGAGTCACGTATGTTTGATAAATAGGGTTTAAATCGAATCGAAATGCTAACGCACTACCAGTGAAAATGGCAAATCGGATTCCGCTAAAAATATTCCTGTAAATCTAAATTTTTCCGCGACCGGCTTGTTCGATTTGTCGTCGCTTTGTTTCATCGTCAGTGTGTGTTGTTTACCGGTTAACTTGTGCGAGAATGAAACCTCGTTTCTCCGTTCAGCCCTTGTTGTCGTTTAATGATGATGGGAATGTGTTTTATATCAATTAGTGAAATAATTACTTCATGGTTTCAAAATCGTGTAGAAGAAGCCTACCTACCACAGGCAGCTAATGAATTGAGGTGTTAGCTTTCGAGGCCAAGCTGCTTGGCGCTGCGAGCGGTGTTTCGGGATTTGTTCATCGGTTCGGGTTTGATTTTCGATTGCTTGGCGATGGCAGCCTTATAGTTTCATTGTGTATTGCTAATTCAATTATGGCTCAATATTAATTTAGAACTACAAAACCTTATCGAAAGTTTTGTAGTGGTGGAATGACATTTAGTGGTTTGATGTTCAGCTTTTGTTAAATTAGATTTCGTTCGATTTTATCTTTTTCACGAAGTCCCAAATCAATTTCTTTTACACTCAATTTGCTTTTTACATGGTTTATTTCAATTACTTGCATATTCCGGAATTTTCGGAATTTGCGTGATTTTAACGCGACATGCTCCAAACAATTTATCGAAAACAATCTTATTAGATTTCTATTCGTATATTCTTTAACGTCCAAACTTTGATACCTTTTTGGAATTCTATGGTTTGTATTATAGTTATGTTTCCGTTGGAAAATTAAAGTGTGCGTTCAAAAGATGATCGGATTTTACAGCCTATTTCCTAAATCCGAACTTTAACTTGCTTATTTCGCCAATGCTGAACCTTATACCAGTTAAAAAAAGGTTTGGGTATCTAATATGATGAATGCTATTTTGCAATCCGAGCTGACGGCATACATGGTAAACACTACAAAACAGACTTTTAGAATACACAATTGTTATTCCATAGATTTTGAAATTTAATATGACGACTGGTGGTTGCACATTATGCACGAAAATCTTCACAACATGGACTGTTTTGAAATGCGTTTTGCGATTAGAATTAATAATTCTTCGCTTGGCGTTATTTTGAAATCCAAGATGACGGTGGTTGTTTAAGGTATTGCATCAAAAGCTCTTCACAATGGTCTTTCTAAACGAGAATGACCCATGGGTCTCATGAAAAACCTTATACTATGATTTGTTTTGGAATTGGGATAAATTTTACAAGTAAAAATTTCGTTGCTCTTACAGCCTGTCTTGTTTTTGAGATTAGAACAAACGATGACAGGCTCGTTGGACCAGTATCGTACATCGACCATATGGGAGATTCGGTGCTGGGCTATTGGTTGCCAGTTCGTTGCACTTCTCGTCAAACGCAAGTCCGCTTCAACCTGGTCGAGCCATTTAGCACGTTGGGCCACTCTATTCCTGATGTCGGCGGGTTTCTTGAAGAGAACAGTCACAGTCGTCTGGCATCATTGCGGCATGGCCGGTCCACTATAGTCTTCCAATTTTCGCCATTGATACGCCTGCGCCACTCTCCGCTTTCCTTTTGTGCTCCGCCAAAAATAGACCGCAATACCTTTCGTTCAAACACGAGGAGTGCATGTAAGCAAAGTTACAGTCTGAAGTCCGTAAAGGATTACCGATCTGATTAGCGTTTTGTACATTGGTAGCTTTGTGCGGCGGCGTATGCTCCTTGATCGAAGCGTCTTGCAGGGGAAATGGTCCAGTTTGTATGCGTCATTGAATCTCCTTACTCGTATTGTTATCCGCGGTGGCCAGAGATCCTAAATATATGAACTCATCAATCATTTCCAGTTCATTGCGTCAATAGTCACTGTCCGTGGGAGACGAACATTATTTTCCCTGGAGCCTGTTTCTACCATGTATTTAGTTTCCGGCCATTGATTTGCAACCCAATCCTCTTAGCTTCCGTTTTTAGTCTGGTGTAGACTGCCTCCGTCGTTCCAATGTTTCTAATAATGATGTCAAGATCCTCTGCGAAGGGTAGCGGTTGGCTACTCTTGCCGAAAATCGTTCCTCTCACACCTTCAATAACCGTTCGCATTCGACTGTATCGTGTATCAACAAAAATATGAGGTGGCTATGTGGATATATCTGCGTGCAGGCTATGGGCTCGATTACCGGTCTATAAATCACTTCCCTGTCGATCTGGGCGTTCATATCTCCGATAACGAGATTGATCTCACGTGACGAGCTATGTTTCTCGTCGCCGGATCTACCTTCGTGTGGACAGTGATACGTTTATGATGGTCCAGTTGAAGAAACGACTACAGAAGATCACACTCTGTCAGTAATTTACTTTTGGAATTTTTCTGTCTGTTAAGTATTGAAATGTTTTAATCAAATCTTCGTTAAATATGGTGGTAGCTCTGAAAAGGGCGGTTTTTGAATGTATCTTGAGGTCCAAAAAGGACGGTTTTGGCTATGCTGGTATTGGCGATCGAATCAGCATCTTCTTGTGATTTGTTGTTCTTCGTGTTTTTCCTAAACCTTTTCGCAATTTACTTACAGCAACTGTTGAATTTTCTTCTTGAATCCGCTGTTCTAATTTCGACTTTAGCATGAACTCCGCAAAAGTCCTATTCACTAATAGTTGGTTGCAAAATGTTGTCGAAATTCAGTTCCCGGATCATGCTTTTTAAATGTATATTGCACCGAAATAAACGGGATTGTAGAAATAAAGTTTATCGACAATCCCGTTGCAATTAAAATATTGAACCTTTTCAGTCGAATTCACAATACCGATATATTAATAAACCACAACCACAAACCTGACGAGCAAATCCGGAGCACCGCCACAGCAGCAACAACGAATTACCTTCGAGCTTCACCTCAAACCTGTTAACACTGTTAAAGCTAACAGAATAATTACAAGATTCGTCGTGACTACATTGCCGTGTATTCAATCAAACAAAACAAAACAAAAAAAGCATTCTTGGTGTTTAATTTGCTCTTTCAGTCTCGTCAGTCAGCACACTTTGAAAAAATCATCATCACAATCGCTGTGTAAACGGTTATTTAAGGGTCTCCATGAGAAATTATTAAAAAAAAACGAGTTGTACAACTTTTACCATTATAGCTATAGAGCGATCGCTAAACGTTCAACAGAGGAACCGTTAATGTACAGTACAGTAGTGGAACGATACGGGGCGTCTCAGAAAGTGTAATTAACAGACTAAAAACTTCTATAGGAAAAAAATCAGAAACAAATGTCTTGAACGGTAAACATTATTGAGCGAATACATCGTGATATTTTTGGCCAGGGAGTAACAAAATATGTCGTACATTGTTGTATTACTGTCGATAGGTTAGCAGCTATAAATGCAGATCAAAGACAAACAAGCAAACAGGTAAACTGCAGTTGTTTACAGATTCTATGAATGAATGTTTCCGTTCGTTGTCGGCAAGCAGCAACCAACTATTCCAAATTTTACACCTGCTGTTGCAAGTTATGTGTAAATCGCATTACAATGGTTGATAGACGGTAAAGAGATAAACATTTACAAAACAATTAGTGATATATCTAACACGCTGAAGCGAATGAGACTAGTTTTCTAGTTTAAGACTTTCTAGATAGGTTTAAAATGTAACGAACACTAAAATCAAGCATGCAACCATGTAATCTAATATTACAAATCTACTAGCGTTAAGAAACCAGCAGATGTACTTACGTTTTGAGCAAATCGATTGAAAAATTAAAAATTAAAAGTAAAAAAAACATTTACCTAATGACAGCATTTACGATCATTATCAAATTGTCGACAGAATGGAACTAATGGATCGAACAACCCACACGAATTCTTCGTTCAGTGGCCATAAATGTCGGTTAGTGTACATAACATATACAGATTTGATGGTTTTAAGCGAACACGTTATGCACACAACACCCTCTTGCATGCATGAAAAAAAAACATTAGCATCCAGAATATTTTATCCCATTGTGGTGTAATGTTTGGAATGTTGAAGATTTACTGCTAAAACTGGCAAAAAATGCATCAAAAAAGTTTAGCGAAAAATCTCTTGTATAGACAGACATACTCAGCCATCCAACTTCGCTGCTGCACAATTAAGCGCGTTTCTATTGTAGAACAACAAAACAATAAGAGCCTGTTCAGTTGTGAACAGAAAAAAATGAACACGCCTATTTGAAAAGCGCGGTGTACAGAAGAAATTTTGTTCTCTAGTGTGTATAGGTTAAATTAGGCCTTTAAAATCTACTTCACAATGTACAAAATAAGTTCGTTTCATTGGGAGGCATTTGCTGCTGAATACATTGTTGCAGTATTTTAAAACAAAAAGGGTGACGTTTTTAATCAAACCCCGAATTGACTATATTTTCTCTGGATGTTATTTCAAGTGTTTATCAATATCTTTGTGAGTATTAATAGAGATCAGTCTTTCTGTATTACACATCAATCGTTTCATTATATAAATATAAAGAAAATTACAAGATAATAAGTGTTATGGCAAAAACCAGCAGCAACAGAAAAACAAAAAAATACTTGAACATTGTAGTAAGTAAACGAACATTATTCCTAGAATGAAGAAGCAGTCGATGAAATCAGAAACCCCCGAACTATAAAGAAAAAAATCAAACATAATTACAAATTAAACGTCATTGTCAAAACTTACACACAGGAGAACTGTTTCCGACACGAAATGAATGGCTTTAGCACAATCAAGTCTATCTCGGTTGTGTACGGTTACTGCCGGAGAAGTTAAAATACGGTTCCATGAAAAAAAAAAACTTCTGATGTTTTGATTGGATATTAATTAGATATCGTCAGATGGGCGTGTAAAAAATACTTAGATTATCTAAGCTAACTAGCAGAGAATACACTTCAACCAGTCAAACGTGTAAAAAGCATTCGGGCAGGTGGGCGCCACTAGGGTGACAGGGTTTAATTGGAGCTCTTTGTTTTTTCGATTGTTGTATCATTGAGAGTTGTTCTCCTAGAGTTTCGAGCCTAAATCTTGAACAAATTTGTTGAAAATTCAGTCCGTCTCAAAATTAGCTTTGATCAAAAGTCAAAGTAAGCAACACAATGCTTAATTGACCCGCGCACTTTGCGCAGTAAAAAAAATTATGATGAATCAACCTAACAGTGATCAGTGATGTCTTCCACACATAGCTCCATATCATACCTTATTCGGCTATGTCTATCCTAGCAAATGAGCTGCAGAGAAAAGTTTGATCACCCTTCTTTGTGCTTTGAAACGAGCTACTTGTTCCGTCTCATAAGCGAGAGAAATACTTAAATAACTAAAATCCAATTTCTTAGATTACCGCGAAATTTAACAATCACTTAATAGACTATTGCCTTCTAAATGGTCATTGAGATGGCCTTTATAACCAATGTTCGCTTAGGAAACTTTTGTTTGAAGACGATTGTCATCGGCAAATTTGTTCAGCATTAACACTTAAATGCTCTGTAATTCGATATTTCTTAAAGCTCTAGTAGATGCTGGAAGCTGGAAGAAACGTTCAGCTAGCTGTGCATTCGCTGATTATCGTTTTTATTGAGCTTAAAATTTCAGAAGGATTTATTCACGGTGATCAGGATTTGAAAAATCAATTAGCCTTCTCGAAATAAAAAAAAACCGTTATCGCCCTAATGCGCACCTGTAATGGGTGAGAGACTAAAAGAAGAAAGCAAAATGTTCAAAAGGTATATGAATAAATAGGTATATGATTAAGGGAAATGTATTATGGAGTTTTATGCCGAAATTAGTTTGTTCTTACTGGTGGGCAAATAATCTGGGATTAATCATATCACACAGTCTCTTATCTCTCGCTTAAATAACAGTCAGTCAGGATGGACCTTCTCTCAAAATGGTGTGACAAATAATTTGCACGCGAAATAATCCACACGTCCTTTCCACGTGAAAAATCACGTAAATTTCTCTACAGGCAGTTACGTGACTTGCAGTTGAACATTATTAGAAAATACAATAACATCTATCTGATTTCCACGTAAATGCACGCATACTAATGCAAACTACGTTAAATTCACGTAAATAGTATGGGAAAAGTAGGACGGAAAATCTTCACATAACTTTTCCCGTAATTTCAACGTGAAAATTATTTTGAGTGTGGATATTAATTGTTTTATTGGCGATCCTGCCAATGAAGCGTTAAAAGTACTGAATAGTTTTCTTAAAAACTTCTTTTTCCCTCGCTGTGGTCAACAAACATATCCAAAATCCTTTCAAGTCAAGGTCAATCATCAATAAAATGGATTACAGAGTACAATTTCGGGACATCAATATTGCCTAGCTTGCAGGAATCTCCTAACCGGTTTAATATAGTCGAAAATCAATACAAACAGGAGATATCCCAAGTTGCTATCTTGAGGAACACATACACTAGATTGAGAAGCGATTACTTATTATTACTTCTAGCAGATTTTTTTTCAACTGTACTCGGTTCTGGGCAACTCGTCGCCAGTTCGTTGACACATGCAAGTTGGTTTCAACCTGGTCGGGCCATCTAGTAGTATCTGGCCGATAGTAGCCTCCCGAATTTCGCCAGGAGCACGATGGGAATGTCTCCGTGAAGTGCTTGCAGCTCGTGGTTCATATCCATCTGCCATTCACCGCTACTTGTTTATACTCCGGTAAAACAAAATACACATAATACAATACGGTAAAACAACCACTTCCAGTTCATCGTCTTCAATAATCACTGTCCGTGAGAGGCGAACGTTATTTTGTCTGAAGCCTTTTGCTATCATATATTTGGTTTTTGACGCGTTAATTTGTAACTCAAGCCCCTCTTGAGAAGCGATGCTGGGTTCTCTTTTTTCTGAACAATTCTCTAACACCGTTATGAACATGTCCGGAAATGCTTAGAAGCCTTTAGGACTACATTAAGTATATCTTCTGGGCCTGGTGCGTTCTGGACTTTCAATCATTTTGTAACAGCTACAAATTTCTCCTGTCTTAGCATCGCCCCTTCGTCTAGGTAAGGTGTTGGATTGTGCCTCAGAAAATGTCTCAACGACGAGTATCCTGTTCTTTTCTGGATATAGGTCTACAGTCATCGTTTGTCTAAAAATCTTCGCCATAGCAACACGCGGCGTCGCCCCAGGGGAAGGAGCAGTACGCTTTGCTCCAGTTTCTCTCCTTTGTTATAGCGGCTTCTTCACACCTCTTCACGGACTGCTGCGGTTCTAGAGCTCTCTGAACTCATGATACTCGCCTTCTTGCTCCGAGACAAATACTGCAGAGCTTGATGAGTCGTTCCACAAATAAGCTGGTCGCCGTTGATTCTTCCGTCTCGGCTTTGTTGACATGGTTGCATCACATGCTTGCACTAACCCTCGTCTTTCATGTCCGCTCATAACTTTTTGTCCGTACTGGTAAATCATTTTGTTGGCCTGCGCCGTCCCGGGTCGTCTAATGATCGCTGTTGGGAGAAGGTGCACAGACTGAAGTCAGATGTACGATTGGTTCAACCAGAAGAAATTCCATATCTTCCATATCCATAGCACTAGTCATAGATAGGATCGCACTAAACCACCAACTTTTATACGGCCTGTCGCTTTCATCCCTCAGATTACCCTTACTCTACCCTCCGTATCCAAACAGAAATCCTTCATTCCCTTAAAGCATTAGTTGTCCAATGAGCAAATCATTTCCTTGCGCTTGAATGTCATGAAATAAAATAATCTGCAGAAGGTAAGGCCGATGATAACGTAAACGTATGCATTAAAAAAATTGTGTACAGAAAGAATTTGACACCGTTATCAGTTGATTTGCAGCAGCACTTGACGAAAACAGTCAAGCAACTATTCTGGCTATTTTGTTCGTATTGCCAGCTCCACTCCGGAGCGAAGAAGTTAGGCATCTTGAGACATTTCGTATTCGCCAGATATAGTTGATTCGGCATTTCCTACTGAAAAAACACGAGAGGGCCGTACGGAAATCTGAATCTGGTCTTTGTACGGTGTTACGCGACCGTAGAGTGCAGAAAATGCTGAACAGCCTTGGGCCGGAAGGTCGAAGCAACCGGCCAGACAGTGAAGACATACCTGACCAAATTGGATATCTTTGAGCAGAAGCGTCAGTCGAGACCGGCTGTGCCTGAGCAGTAGGCAATTACCCAAAAGGAGCGACTAAAGTGAAAAACATCTTTCCGGGAAGCGTGACGTCTGGGTCATATTGGATGACGAGACTTATTCGACACTGGACTTCAATTCCAAGCAACAATGTGAGTTTTATTGTACTTTTATGGCAGTTTTCATGACCAATTGTGGTCTGTCATCATAAGAGTGTAATAAAACCAGAATTGTTACTTTGGATGACTAGTAAGGGACCGGCTACTTAATGTCCTCCACCAAGGAGGTAAGCTATGACGTCAAATATATCTCTCACAGCAAGTTCCCAAAGAATGTCCTTCTGTGGCTGACGTCCAGCAATGTTCAAGGTAGAGTTCTTTCCTTCGCCTACGGTGAACCAAGAGATATACAGTACGAAGCCGAAGCATTTTTGGTCTGATAAAAGTCCAAACTAGGGTTGGGAGTACCGACAGGATTTTTGAGAACCGGTATTTCGGTACTGAAAGGATCAGTACCGGTAATACCGGTACTGGTACCGGTACCCAAAGCTTTAAAAAGAAAATCCTTGTTCTTTGAAAAATCTGCTAATACTTTTATTGGAGGTCCAATTCTTAAGTCAATTCACTTCACATTGCAGTTACCATTTCATTTGTACTGTCACGTAGGTAACAGGAGTCACCCAGGTACTTTCAAAATCAACATAACATATTCGATAATTTAAACATAGTTATATACGTAACCAATACCTATAATATGACTCCGAACCCTTAATGCTTATATAACTCAAATAAGCATTATTTTTATTTTTATTACTATAACTAGTGGCTGGTAAATGGCTTGGTAATGCGTACCATCGGTGCCTTGTGCACTGGGCATAAAATAGACCCCACAGTGGTTCACAGCCTCTTACCTAGCAACCCCTACCCCAACCTCCTCGTGGTACCAGCCGGGATACGGGCAACCTCGGGTGGAGATCGGGTAACCAACCCCGGTGGAAACCAAGGTCGTATGCTGACAGGGGAGGAGGGCTCCTTCGAGCTACGTTGGCCCTCCGGCGATACTGTGGGGTTGGTTGCTGGCTTTGCAAGCCTGAACCACTAAAAAAACCAAAGCAATGGACTCCGTAAGTAATAATAATAACTCTAATCGGAACAATCGGCAAAGACCCAGGCGACGAAAACGGACTAACGATTGGAAATTAGGAACATGGAACTGTCGGTCTCTAAATTTCCTCGGAAGTACCCACGTGCTTTCTAAAGAAGTGAAGAGCCGCAAGTTCGACATCGTAGCGCTGCAGGAGGTATGCTGGAAAGGAACGATGGTACGTACGTATAGAGATGGTCATACCATCTACCAGAGCTGCGGCAATACACACGAGCTGGGCACAGCTTTTATAGTGATGGGCGAGATGCAGAAGCGGGTGATTGGGTGGTGGCCGATCAACCCCCGAATGTGCAGATTAAGAATCAAGGGCCGATTTTTGAATATAAGCATAATTAACGTGCACAGCCCTCACCTTGGAAGTACCGATGATGACAAAGACGAATTCTACGCGCAGTTGGAGCGTGAATACGACCGCTGCCCAAGACATGATGTCAAAATTATCATCGGGGACTGTAATGTTCAGGTTGGTCAGGAGGAGGAATTCAAACCGGTGATTGGACGGTTCAGCAGCAGCACTACGATGAACACCTGAATGGCGTGCAGGTGGAAGACCATGATAGCGAAGGAAGTGACCACATTGGTGCAGCAAGCGACGAAGATGTGCCACCCCCATCGATAAGGGAAGTTAAAGAAGCCATCCAGCGGCTGAAGAACAACAAAGCAGCGGGAAAGGATGGCATTGGAGCGGAACTTATTAAAATGGGCCCGGACAAGTTGGCCGGCTGTCTGCATCAATTGGTTGTCAAGATTTGGGATACGGAACGACTACCGGAGGAGTGGAAAGACGGGGTTATCTGCCCTATCTACAAGAAAGGTGATAAGCTGGATTGTGAGAACTACCGAGCCATCACTATCCTGAATGCCGCCTACAAAGTGCTGTCCCAAGTCTTCTTTCATCGACTATCGCCAATAGCCAATAGATTTGTGGGAAGTTACCAGGCCGGCTTCATGGAGGGTCGGTCTACAACAAACCAAATCTTCACCCTGCGGCAGATCCTCCAGAAGTGCCGCGAATTCCGAGTCCCCACGCACCACCTGTTCATCGATTTCAAAGCCGCATATGATAGCGTAAACCGACAAGAGCTATGGAAAATTTTGGACGAAAACGGCTTTCCGGGTAAGCTTACTAGACTTATCATGGCTACGATGGATGGGATCCAGTGCTGTGTGAGAATCTCGGGTGGATTGTCGGACCCATTCGAATCTCGCAGGGGACTTCGACAAGGAGATGGTCTTTCCTGCCTGCTATTCAACATTGCGCTTGAAGGTGTTATAAGGCGAGCGGCGATCGAAATGCGGGGCACGATTTTCAATAAATCCAGTCAATTTATCTGCTTTGCTGACGACGTGGATGCTGTCGGCAGAACATTTGAGGCGGTGGAAGATCAGTACACCAGACTGAAACGCGAAGCAGAGAAGATTGGATTGCAGATAAATACGTCTAAAACGAAGTATATGCTGGCGGGCGGGACCGAGCGCGACAGGGCTCGCTTGGGCAGCACCGTGGTAATCGACGGGGATGAGTTCGAGGTAGTCGACGAGTTCGTATACCTTGGCTCGCTGGCAACAGAGGACAACAATACCAGCCGTGAGATTAAAAGACGTATTATCAGCGGAAGTCGGGCCTACTACGGACTCCACAAACACTTGCGGTCGAACAATCTGAGCCCCCGTACAAAGTGCACACTGTACAAAACGCTAATTAGACCGGTTGTCCTCTACGGGCACGAAACGTGGACATTGCTAGAAGAGGACCTACGAGCACTCGGAGTTTTCGAACGGCGGGTGCTAAGAACCATCTTTGGCGGAGTGCAAGAGAACGGTGTATGGAGGCGAAGAATGAACCACGAGCTCGCGCGTCTCTACGGCGAACCAAGTATTCAGAAAGTGGTTAAAGCTGGACGGATACGTTGGGCAGGATATGTTGCTAGAATGCCGGACAACTATCCTGCAAAAATGGTTTTCGCATCAAATCCGGTAGGAACAAGACGAAGAGGGGCACAGCGAGCGAGCTGGCAAGACCAGGTGGAGCGAGATCTGGCGAGCACTGGGTGCCCGCGGAACTGGAGATCAGTTGCCATGGACCGAAACAGATGGAGAAATTATACTGCGCAGGCCTTGTCATAAGACGTTAGGCCAATTAAGTAAGTAAGTATTATAACTAGTAATAGTTGATAGTTATAGAGGACGACGCAGTGAGAATAGATGTTTAATGCGTAGTCAATGACTGAAAGATAGTAAGTCGGAACGTCATAGTTCATAGTTCATCGCATCATAGTTTTTATTTTCACCGATAAAATCAACTAAAGTGATATATAAAGCATTATTTTTAGTTGGTTTCGTCATATTGAAATGAGTTAAACATGATCCATTTTTCGCTATTGGCGAATTTCAGTGAACCGTTCCTAAGCACATCGCGGGAACCAGTGATGCGGTTGTTCCACAACGAAAATCCATTCCTTTTCACTATTCAACTGAAAATTAATTGAATGAATTTAGAAACTAGAACAAAATACACACGTTGCTTCTGGGGGTGACGGAAACTGGAACACAGATATGGCGAAAACTGGGTCTTCGAGGTCGAAGACTGGTGCCTCAACATGCATCACAAATTTTACATTTACAACGACTTTTTTACATATTTGTGCTTAAGTTTTATGCTGAAAATGTTTTTGTTTAATGTAAGCTAAACAATTCGCATCGATATGGAACTATATAGGAATAAATCTCGGTTTTCTTGTTTGCTGTCTGTGGCGATTTCTGGTGTCGTTACCCTAGGCCTAGTGCTATCCGGTGCGATACAAATGGACTGGCAGTTGAACTGGCAAAATCAGAACCGCGTGTATGCTTGATTCTCCAATTTAGCTGCGCAGAATACTACGGGAATGTTAAAATGAAGAATGCATTATTGAAAGAGGCACTATCAGAATAAAAGAATAAACAAACTGAAATGTCGAATGCAAAACTAGCTTTACTTTGATCGAGCAAGCAATAAGTTGTGATCTTTTTTTAGAAGTTAGTGCACCGGCTTTTGAAAAGAAACAGGTTCCACGAACTAAGGTGAACGGCATATAATATTTAGCCTTTCGTTTTCTCTAATGAACTGTATAATACTGTGATAAATCTTCTCTGTAAAAGTAAAAATACCAAAAGATGCTGATTGGAATATAATCATATAATTAGTAAGATGTCTTCGGGTCAATCGGTGGTTATTGCTTGGATGTTACATTTATAATTGCTGAACAAGAATCGCATCTCTCGGACAAATTGCTTATGCACACTTCCGCCGTTTTATACATCTTCTGCTAATTAAAATTGAACAAAGATGATTGCCGTGTGGTTAACCACTGAAGTGCCTGTGACTTTTGCGACATACTCCGCGACGATCGAGTAGTTGACCCTTCGGGCAAACCGTCGGTGCAGTAAATATTATGTATGGCTGGAATTGAACAAATCAGTAATAAGTAGTGAACAGTTTCGATTAGGGTAACCAACCTACATATTTTGGGCCCCATCAACAGCTGTACATAATTTGGACACTCACAGCAAAATCCAATGGAAGTGTCTAAATTATGTACAGCTGCTGATGGGGTCCAAAATAGGTTGGTTACCCTAGTCAGTATCAAAACTTACAGGTTGAAAGGTAGATTCCGTACTGACCGTCGGCCGGCCATGCCTTCCATCGGTAAGGCTAATGAATAAAAATAAAAGCAGATTTAAAACTACAGTGGTCACTGTCAAGGATTTCATGACTTTGGCTAGAGCTAGCTTCGAATGAACTGAATGTGAATGACGGTTCTACTTATCACATCTGCCCAAAGACGCTATCCTTAAGATCCTTATTTATACAAATGGGGAATAACTAGAATTGCGTGGCCGGTTTTTCATGCACAAGAACGGCGACCGGTCGATATGATTCAATAGCCCAGGTTTTTGACACAGGTACCCAGATGCTTACGCGTTGATGCTTTTTTTACATTGTTAAGATGAGCTTAAAGGGTGTCCAGAATAAAATTGCATCCCAATGAAAGTAGTAAGACAAAGAGCGACAACAGCAATGTTGCTGTTTTCTTTTGTCATATGGATTGGTATTGTATGAACCACCTTCAGTTCAAGGTCTTGCCAGTGTATGTGGGTACCCGATCAGGAGGCATAACAAGGTTATATCAGTTTTATAACATATTATGATATTTATAACATAATCTGTTACAAATTGATCAAAACCCGATCAGGAAGAGCTAACAAAATTATAACAAGTTAAGATACCAATGCACTACTTTGTTACCAACTTTTCTAACAACGATTGTTAAAAATTAGATAAATTATAACAACCGTTGTTATAAATTAGCAACGGTTAGTGGTTAAAATCTAGGACAGGACGTGCCAAGTGTCAACCGCGACGTTGACCCAAAATTGACCCTATCTCTGATTGGCTGAAAGCGACGAGCAACCGTTGACTGGAAAATATAACGCGGTATCGCTTTCAGTGTTGCTGATACTCATTAGTGGAAATACGACGATAAGTTATTATTTCCGAATATCGATTTCTTTTGTATACTACAGAATATGCTATGCTTGGTTCACCATTAGTTTTGTTTGTACACGAATTTTAATTTTCAAAATGAAATGCAAAACATGATTTTGGTCGCATAAACTGTGGCGTGTTCGAGAGCTGTTATTCGACAAACGAAGTTATTCTTAAAATAATATGTGCAGGCAACAGTGGTGCAGAGTGTAACAAAGAATATTCAATCGAGATGGCGGTAATAACAAGAAGAAGAGTAAGAAGCCAGATGGCACGTCCTGTCCTAATAGGTTAAAATAACAAAAATTCATGGGGACAGTCCCGGGCGGCGTAGTGGTTAGCATTCATGCCACTCACGCCGAGGACCCGATTTCAAATCCCCACCCCGCAGAAGTCACGAAAGACCCAAGCTGTTAAAGTGACTATAATCTAACAAAAAAAAATTCTAACGAAATTTATTCTAGTCAATATCTGATTCCGAACAGGCCTTGGTATGGTTTTACTTAACTTGTATCACATTTGGTTAAGACTTATTTTTCAAAATTTCCAAATATTTCAAAAATATGACAGTAAATAAAAATATTTTAACAAATACACACAATAAATGTGATGTGATGAAATTCATTTGCTATTGAAATTATAACATAATTTAGGCCAATTTTTTTGTAACTAAGGTATTTTGTTACAAGGGTGATATTTAGCATATTTAGTGGCGATATCCATATTGCTCATTTGTATCTAAATACACTCAAGTCGCTTTTTACGCGAAGGATACGTCCCGCGTAAATCAAAATACGCGTGAAAAAAACAGCGTAAATTCCGAAAATCGCGTAAAAAACCGGGTAAATTCCGAAATTCGTGTAAGAATAGTCGCGTAAAAAACCGTGTAAAAAGCGACTTCAGTGTAAGTTACAACTATCAGAATCTGTTCTATCCAAATGTTACACTATTCGAATGTAACTATCAGAATGTTACACTAAAGCTGTAGCAGAAGGGCCAAAAGGGGTTGGGCGGATCCACAAGCAGAAACACTTGTGCGCATTCCGGGATTATAAGAATTTCCTTCCAGCATTAGGATCCTTCCATGTAACAATCAATTTCGCTGCACTAGCTTTAACCCACGTGATGTTTTTTTTTGTTGTTTGAAGAGTGTAACATAAATATTGTTTCAGAACTTCAGTAGTTTCCTGCAAGTAATTTCGGTTGACTCCTCACTCCATCTTTCAGCCTTCCACTTATATGATGCCTCTGTATTCTGACCTTCTCTTGAATTTATCATATAATGCATACAATAAATTTATCACATGATATATAATGGAATAAAATGAATATGGATAAGTTCTTATTTCGACTGACTATCTTTGCAGAGTTTTGTTTTTCGGCTTTGCAGTTAAATTGCTGATAAAAATGAACGTTTTTCTTCTGCTTCCCAGGGTGTCGATTACCTAGAAAATCAGGGAAAACCTGGAAATGTCAGGGAAATTCGTTTCAACCTGAGTAGTCAGGGAATGTCAGGGAATTTCACTTGAAGTCAGGGATTTTTAACACGGGAAGAAAATATACTGAAAAGGCTATGGCTTCGCAAGGATAACATTTATTTCAAGTAGCTGGCACATTTTTACTCAATACCATCACGTGTGCACAAATGAAGTTTTCGACTCACGTGCAACCAATTTGTTGCGTACAAATTTCACAGAATTTCGAAATTTAGAATTTCATGAATGTGCGACTGATCCGCTGTTTACCAGACCACGTTTCTCAACAACGGTTGGACCGATTTGATCGACTTTCGAAAGGGCTCACCTCCTAATTCATCATTATCAATATTTATTGGATTCTTGGATATTGATCGGATATTTAGCACAAAAGTTTTATGCACAACTTGTGCTAAATTTGTTTATTTTGCTTGGAAAGTGACATAAAAAGTCCGTGCTAGGCTTAGGCTAACGGATGTTGAAACGCACAGCGCATATTTTTAGTCCGTGCATCACTATTGTTGAAACAATGCATTTTCTGCTTTCTCTGCGGCCAACGTTGCAAGATTCTTAAAACACTATTCTACGCTTCGAGCACAACTATTCATTGGGTCATGGGAGTTGACATTTAGAAAAAGTCCAACTCTTAAATCAAAGAAATTTTGCATGTAGATAATTCCAGACTTCCGGACCGAAATCAGACTGTAACCGAAACAAAACGAATCAAACTGAACCAAAATCAGATTTGAAAATTAGCTATGACTTTTAATCCGTTTGTGCCGGAACCCGGGCTTTAATTTTTATTCTGATGTCGATCACTAGACAACCTATGATTAAATCTTGATTTAGTCAAACAAATCAGTCATATGTTTGAAACTCGACTGGGAGCACAGAGCCGATAGAATCGCAAACCCGAAGTTATCCTGAATATTAAAAGCTAGCTGCAAGTAGATTGAATAAAGATCTGGATTCAAATAATACAATGAAGCGCGTTGTTCAATTCATCGTCGCAAAAAAGATGAATTTGAATTTAAAAAGACAAATGGATTCATCAAGAAATAGTAATTAAAGAGTTAACAACCAATTTAGTCTAATAAACACTTTGAAAAGAGAAATTAGCGAGATATTTTGCAACTGGATTTTTTCGAAATACACCTGGAAAAAGGTGAATTTTCTTTTCACCGGATAATCGACGCTATCTTCCGACGTTTCGATTTGTATTAAATCTTTTTCAAAGATTCTATAAAAACAATGAATTACCAAAAATTATATTTTTGATCAATATAAAATTTATGCTTACAGAAAATTATCGTTTTTCGTCTAGAGGCGCTATTCAGTTGAGCATTCCCGGAAACAAATAACCATAACACGAAGATAAAAATTATGGTAACAGTACACTGAGAAATCTTTTCGTATAGTTTCTATGTGTCACACACATAGATTTTTGCAATGTGCAAAGTCAATGAACTTTATATGCCAAACAGTTATAATTTATGGGTACGCGAAACTTTTGCACATATTATTCATATGCGTATATTTTTTATGTGTATAATGCACGTACACGGAGCGCAAAAGCTTCAGTTTGTTTCAAACAAAATGATTGTTGTTTTAAGCCTCAATAAAATATTTTTATAACAACCTGAAAATATTGTTGTTTCCAAACGAGATTCTGTTTGAATCAAGTAAATAACAGTTTTGAATTAAAAGTAAAGTATTTTCAAATTTGAAGTTGATATTGATGTAACAATAAATATTTTCATTTCAATCATACATTTCAGTTTGAAACAAAACGAAATTTTTGTTTGTGCGTAAAACAACCATAAATATGGTTGAAACTACATTTTTATTCTCCGTGTACTATTCATATCCGTATAATTTTTAAGTGTATTTCTAGGCGGATTGTGCTTATATGCAGCACATGATAATCATCTGGAATTTCATATGGAAATTTACCATTAGTTATGTGCAGAATATTTTGAGTGTAGGATACAAAACACAGTCAAAACAATAAAATTTATCGTTCGAAAAGATAACCAAACTATCAAACTTATTGTTGTCCACCATAACTTTCATGATTTTCAGAGATTCTTCCATAAAAATGACGGATTGTTAAGTATCTTAACAATAAAAAAAATCTTGCTTTTCGCGAACAAAAATTTTCATTTACAGTTAAAGTTATCGTCCTTTAATAGTAATTTTTGTAGGCGAAAAAAACAAAATATAAATAAAAAAGGCAGTAAATTTATGATGAAGTATGGCCAATTCTATAGCGTAAAATAAGAAACAAAAATATTAATAAATTTGGAACTTGAGGCACTTACAATAAATTTCCCGTAAGTTTCTATGATCAATCTTAATAATAAAAACTATTGTAGATACATTGTTTCTACTACAAAATTTAATGTAAATTTTTTTGCGGGTTAACAGTCACTTCTTTAGCCCATTTCCTCCTATTGTGCATTTACTTGACCGATGGATTCCGAGGGTAGTTCAGGTACTGTTTCAAACGTTCCAAAGGTAAAAAAATGACTAAATTGGCAACACAGTTCGTAATGTTTTATCGCCATAACTGGCAACACAGGCTCATTGCGTTTCTGTCGCAACCTTAATCGTGACTTCGTGTTAATCATACAAAAGCATTAAACAAATTGTTTTCGAATACGAACGTTATTGCTTTGTTATTGCTTATTTGGATAATGAAGGATAAACTACGCTTTATTCACTATGAAATTTCGGCAAACCGGCGTTGAAAATACAAATTCATTTCATGCTGAATTTCATTCTGTTTCTCCTGATAGAACGGTAATTCCTAGGTTTATTTACTTTGCTCGATTGGTTCCAATAATGAAACAGCGATGATGACACAATTTGACATTTTATCTGTCAAAAGCTAAAAACGACCCTTTTTACGACCGTTCAGAAACACGACTGTTTCAACCGTCGTGTCCAGTAAGGGAATGCGCGCACAATAGCGCACTATCATTCGATTATTCGCGTTAACGAACGTAAGCTGCTGCCACCTTCAAAAGTTTATTATAGGCGTGAAGCGGAATAGGAATTTCTTAAAGAGCGCAAGAGATCGAAACATTTTGGCAGATTTACACCCACACGTACATAAGGGCATTTCTATGAGTATGCAAAAGATCGTTTAATGCCGTCAACGCGAATAGAGAATGTCCGGTTTAAGATATCAACTTGGACCCTAAGAAACAAAGAAAGATTGGAAAAAAATCTAATCGACCTGGTTTTGCTCAAAGGTCAGATGTTACATGTAACATAATTACAGCTGTAACCAAACAACAAGTTTTGCTATTTTTCAGACAGTTAGGGAAAAATGCTCATAAAACTCGATTTTACCACTATTAAGGCCTGACCTATCAATCAGTGTTAGTAAGAATCGGTTACTTGCAAAAAAAAACTTTGTTTCATAATCTTGATTACTTTTGTAACTTTAAGATAGGTTTTAAGCTTTGCGTTGCGAAAACGCAACGCTAGGAAGAAACGATATTCAAAATTTGCAACGGGAACGTTTGTTTTCGTTCGTTCGCTGCGGTGTTTCATTTGATGTCGTTATTTTTTTAGTAAACAAATGAATGTAAATCTGATCTTTCGCTTATTTAAAATATCCCGGAAACATTATAAAAGTTTACATAACATAGAATTCGCAGCTTTAAACACTGATGGCGGATGGAGAAGCCGTTGTGATAAGATTGTTAAAGTACCTTTGCCTCCGGAATATCTGACGGCAACGACAGTTTCATGGACCTAAATTTAATGTTACAACCTTTCCGGAACGTGTTGGTAGGCATTTAATCATCTGCGATGACATGCATTTAGCATTCAAACTGCATACTATGCGTGTAATGCAAAGATGGTTTCCAACCCAAATGTTTCGATATCTATCATAAAACATAACGTGTAATACTTTAAGTCGTTCCTTTAATCTTTATTAATACTCAAAATCACAAAAAAAAATCCCAAATTTGATTTAACGGTTAAAAAGTATGAATCATTTATATGCATAATAATGAAGGTATGCAAAAACGGTATGTCCTTAACGCCCAGCGTTGCGTTTTCAAAATTGTCAAAATTGAAAATACATGTCAGCGGCTTTTTCTTAGTTGACCTAAAAGAGAATTTTCCTGAAAGTTTTAACTTTCTATCCCTGCTGGGAAAAGTGGAGGGCTTAATGGGTTAAACGGGGCTAGCATTCTGCAACAAATGTGTCAAGACAGTTCTAACATGTATGCTTCTACTGTTTTTGCATTACAATTTTGTATAAAATTATCACAAAATATCACAATTTAGAAAAAAAACTTCAAAAATTTGAAATTTTGTATTATGCGCCACCTTTACCCAAACCCAAAACTCAATCTTAAGGATAGAGCATTACCGGGTATGACTAAGTGGAGGCGCTAGGTAGGAACTTGGGATAGCTATAGAGCTATGTTGGACGCATCTTCATTACCTTCCCCCTTTTATATCCTCTTTTGTCTAAATGCATTGGTATTAGGGAAACAATCAGGTTCAGCTGCAAAGCGTAATAACACACACTATTTAACTTTTTCCATTTAACTTTTTTTTGTGTAGAAATCCATTTTTCTTCGTATCTTCTTCCGATTTCACTTCCTTATATACTCAAATCTTGTTTTACGTCCACCATTGGGGGGATGTAAAAAAAGGGCACGTAATTTAAAATTTAGGACGTAAAAAGAGAGTACGTTAAATCAAGTTTCGAACGTAAAAAGTGGACGATAAAAGAAATCACGTAAAATGTAAACGTGAAAAGAGATTCTAGTGTGCTCAAAATGTTCTGCACATACTTAATGACAAATTTCCATATAAAATTCCACGTGATTCTCATGTACTATATACATATAAATAAAATCCGCTCAGAAGTACAGAGAAAAATGTAGAACCATTGTGTGATCTTAGAAGTTTTGACCGCTTATTACAAATGGGGTGTTCGGGTTTCTACATGAGCAAATTTACTTGCCAAATCATTATTTAACGCAAACGCAGTTTTTCAGCGCATTTTATCTGAATTGCTTGGATTCCTCTTGAATGCTTAAACTACCTGCTTATGAACAGAAATCCATATTGGCCATTTTTCCCAAATTCTCCTTGATCCGATTTATAAAACGACTTAGGGTAAATTGTGCCGTTTCCAGCTTGCTGTTAATGGAATTTTCAAGGTACGTGCTCATTTATTTGTGTCGTTGCTGTTATTCCGACTTCATCTTCGCAATGATTTCCAGTCGCTAGTGCAACAGACACAGTGTGAACAATACACGTTGAACCAATATTGCTCAAAATTTCAAAACAAAATATCCAAAGGGAAAAAAATTACTGCCATTTGAAAATGATGCGATTTGATTCCGGACACCCTTTAAACCGATTTATTTATTTCTGTCCATCCTACCTAACTGGTCTCCATGGAGTAATAACTGGATCCCATGCGGGTGTAAAAACTTGTTACGTGTTGTGCCGTGTTGTGGTTGGTTTACGTGTTGTGGTAATAGTGTAAAGACCCCATTTACTATTATAATAAAATCACGTTTTTATTTGTATGTAGCATAGCATGCATTGGTTCGTCTCATGCACCTTCCAGCATTGGACAAAAGGTAGGAGTCAAAATGACTACTTGTCAAGTGTAGCTACCAATATCCCCCCTCCTTTCCTTTCCGCTCTTCCCCATCGTCACCAAAAAAATTTTCATTTCTTTCTCCTACCGTCCCTTCATCAATTGTAGAACCATCGTTTCAAAAAATATTAAGATATATGTATGACCGCATTTCAAGGTCAAGACTAAAAACTTGAGATTAGACTAAAAAACTGCTGTTCGGTTTTGATTCAAACTTCGAACACTTTCGTGGTCGACATTCAAAGCTCGAATATTTCAATCTCGGACATCGAAAACTTGTATTACTTTGAAAAGTATTAATGTTTTTAGTGTCATTCAACTTAAATAAGTGAAATTTCATCCTTTTTCTAATCCGGAAAAACCGGATATTATTCGTGGGTGTTCGAAGTTTGAATCACACCTCAAAACGTGAACACTTTTTATTTATCTAATATCTTTGAAATAATGCATGAAATATTGTATTTTAACTATGCTTTGGTACGTATATCTTGCACTTACCTAATATTCGCGAAGTGGGAAGGTAGGGTAGATGATCCATTAGTTGCGCCACTAAGCACAATATAACTTCATTTTGCTTGTTTATTGAGGTATATGCTTCAATTAATGCTTGTGGGATATAAATTTATCAAATACAAGGTATTTAGGTAGGTAGGTCCTACAGTTCAATATCATAACTCACCGGATAGAGGACATTCTAACGAACACGGTGGTGTACAATAAGCATAATATTTTATCATATCAGTATATTAGTGATACTAACGAGCATTTTATTCTGAAGTGTTCGAAGGTTGAAACTGTTCTAAGTTTGAATCAGAACGGTAATAAGGCCGAACCAATGAGCATAAGTCATGGGCGTAGCGACGGGGAGGTTTGGGGGTTCAAACCCCACCCAGAAGAAAAATGGTTCTACACTTTCAAGCATGAAATTTCACAGCCATCAGCTTAGAGCAGGGCCCGACATCAATTTCAATTGCAAATTGTCACCCGACAATGAAGCAATGAAGTTTCGGTTTCCATTGAAGCAACTCCGCTTCGCTTCAAATTTGGTTTCAATCTGCGTCAGTAAAACAGGTTTCACGTCAGCATGACGATCGGTTTTGAAGTTTCATTTTCACTTTCCTATCAAACAGTAGAAGATCAGTAACATTTTTAACGCAAATCAATTGAATTTGAATAACATTTCCTAGAATATAACGCGTGTATTATTTAACCTACTTAGTCAACATCTACAAATCGTGTTCGTGCCTGACTTTTAGTTGTCGTCACTTGAAACAGTCACCAACTTCAGCTGGCGCTTGCTTGAAACATTCTGTTCAACAAATGAGACCAGTCTCTTCATGCATGATGCGAAGGTAATAGAAAGGCAGCGTCTCTTATTTGTTTTGGCTATGCCGGGTCCTGGATTAGAACACAAGAAAATTTGCAGGGCTGGTTATACGATCTTCGTCGTCGTCGTCAGCAGCTTAGAGCCGGGGTGGTTCATGCTGGTTTAACCCTCTAACGGGTAAGACCGTCTGCAGACGGCCTTCGGTTCTGGAGCTCCAGAGCCGCATACAAAATTTGTTTTTAATTGGCAATATGCAAAATGTGTTCAGAACAGATTTCTTGACATTTTGATACTAATCTCATAACATTCTGACCACGCATTCAAAAGTTATCATCTTTCAAATACAAACATTCCGAAAAATTCCGAAAATAATTAATGCGCGAATATTCACTTTTTTACTTTTGAAAGAAAAAGGACATCTAGAACAAAATGATTGACCTAAAAAAAATTTCTAAGAGTAAATTTCATGCATTATTTTAATTTTGTAATATATCTGAAATGAAAAAATATCTGGGCAGAGCGTCCCCTTTTAGTCGGGGGAGGGAGCTCTAACCATCATAAGAACCTTCCCTGGCACAGGGGCTTGCGATGGGTGCCATGTTTTTGTTGCCAACATCTCAGCACATCCTCGACAAGGTTGGCAGCAAATCTACCTGTCAGACGGGCGCTATTTCTTACAATAGCGCCCTTCGTTAAGTCGACTGTCAAACACCGTTCGTTAAGATAGGGATAGCACCCCGCTGCCCTGGCACCAACAACCCCTACATGTAAATTTTCACTTCGATCGGTTCAGTAGTTTTCTATAAGGAACATAGGGGCAGACAGAAATCCATTTTTTATAGGCATAGATTTGTATGGGAGCCCAACCTCTTAGTGGGGGGAGGGGTCTCTTACCACCATAGGAATCTTCCCTGGCCCCAAAAGCCCCTACATGCAAATTTTTACGCCGATCGGTTCAGTAGTTTTCGATTCTATAAGGAACATACGGACAGACAGACAGACAGAAATCCATTTTTATAGGTATAAATTCTGCATGTTGCGCTTAACGCCTGGCTGTCAAAATTTGGTGTGTTTTGTACATGGGTTTTTGCGTTTTGCTCCACATAATGATTTTGACTCTTGCTAAAAATCGTCAGAAATAACAAAAAGTACCGGTTTTTGTAAGGAAATTTTACCAGGAATATGTATAACAAAGAACCCAAAGTCTTGTAGTAGTAGAAAAACGTGGAACAAATACACCGTTGCATTGCTCTACATAATAATGTTTTGCTTAAGGGGTGCGTAATGCACCACTTTACCCTACACAAACGGATCGTCGGCTCGGGAGTTAGTCCAGGCTCTCTTGTCCGCCTACAAGCTTGTTCAACAACCCTCTCCAGTCCGGCGTCCAGTCGACGGACAGCTACCTTGGTCGCTCTGGTTCGTGCTCGTTTGGCTTTTGCTTTTCTCCGCTCGTCGATCTTTCTCTAAGTTTTATCTGAGGACCACTCGCGCCTTTTATCGGGGCTTTCGTCACAAGTTGTTCGACAAAGGCCCTTTTCATCTGGGGTAGCATTGGGCGATACTGCGAGAAGCATCGATATTCGAATATCGATACAAATTTTTTAAAGGTATCGATCCGGCTGAAATATCGGGCGGCAAGTATCGATACCGGTAGTATCGATATCGGTATCGATACACTGACAGGGTGTACGCAACCACAACGAAAACCATACTTTTGTTTATTATTTAGCTTAATTTTCATCCGTTTTTTCAGCAAATCCGTTTTCTTAAGTCGGTAAACCGACTTTTTGCCAGATTGACCGGCCACCAGCTTTGCAAGTGAAAAACCGGCCGGGCCGGTCAGAAATCGAGCACTCAGCAACCTTACAGACAAAAATGCTAGAAATGGAACCTATGAATAAAAGCGAGGTGACCATATCGGTCGAACTAAAAAATCAGAACATTTTCTGCCCAAACATGCGGATGAAGATTTAGATTCGACAAACCAATTAATTTAACCCCCTTCCACCTCTGTTTACGCTACAAAAGGTACAAGCCATACAAAACTGGACAATAATGATGACCGTGAGAATGTACCTCTACAATCATACAGATAACTAAATTAAACACTTTGTTCTACAAGTGGTAACACCAACAGGTAACAATGCTCCTAATGGCCCTTAACACCTAATACAGTAAACATCGAAACATTGAAATAACTGTAGAGCGTAACACTTGCTGAGACAGATGAAAGTCAAACACTGCTGAAATTTGGTTGAATGCATGTTGCAGACCAGTGATGGCGCTATCAGCAAGAGAGACAAGAAAAAAAATGCTACGTTGTAGCGACCCGGGGTGGATTGTGCTATATCAAGAACTCCCAAGTCAGTTTCATCCTGGTGCCAATGGTGCATTCGTACAACATGCCAGCCGTGTACACATTGGCGTAGCTAGGTAATTTCCCTGGAGGGTGCCCAGGGGGTGCCTTCCGAAAAAAATTTCATTATGATCCAGTTACGCCGGCTGTCAGCGATAGCACAGGGTTTTGTAGGGAAATACCAGACGGGCTTCATGAGAGCCAAAACGATGACAACAACTACGCGTTTGCGATACCTAGCAAAAAAGGAAAACATCAACGCGGTGGGAATATATACACTGAATGTTTTTCCGGTTTTTCAATTACAATGGGGAAAATTTCTGGAGGGGGCCTGCAAAATTCTGGAGGGGCCCTGGTACCCCAGGCACCCCCTCTAGCTACGCCAATGCGTGTACGATGGGAATCTTTCAAAGTAGTGCCTGCAGCTCGTGGTTTATATGCCTGGACCGCTCTCTGCTTCCAGTTACCAACACCTTGCGTTCAAATACGGCAAATGCACTTATATTTTGCGTACGGTTTATGCTCCTTGATCGAAATCACTTACGAAGGCAAAAGTAGACCTGACATAGCTAGAATATGTCGTTGAATCTGCTTACTCGTATTATTGACGGCGGTTGCCAGAGATCCCTAATTTATGAATTCATCAACCCCTTCCAGTTCATCTCCGTCAAAAGTCACTCCATGCAGGGTTTCTTCACTTAACAACGCGGTTGCGGCCTCATTGACGGCCTAGCGTATCCAACCACATCCATTTTCGAGTGGCAAGACAGCTAGCTCCATTGAGGAAAGCAAAGCTTCACTCAGCAAGTGCGCGTAGTTCTCAGCAACTTGCGAGTTGTCTAAATGATCGCATTTGAAGATTATTTTAAAATCGGAGCTGGAATTGCACTTGAAATTTTACTTAAAATTGAACTTGAAATAGAAACTGAAATTTAACTTAGAATTAAGCATGGCATTATGCTAAAAATTGAACTTTAAATTGATATTGATGATCAAATGATATTGGACAGTTTGAATCAATTTCAACTTAAATATTTACTTTAAATTGAACTGGAAGTAAGACTTTAAATTGTCCTTAAAATTAAACTAAAAGTGGAACTTGAATTTGGACTTCAAATTACACTTAAAATTGGACGCGAAGTTAAACTTAAGTTTGGACTAATTCAGACTAGAATATATAAATAGGACTTGAAATTACACATGAAATAGGACTTAATGAGACATGAAATTGAACTTGAAATTTTACTTGAAACTAACCTGAATTGGATGTAAAATTATACTAGAAATTTTACTTACAACTTCGCCAGAAATCGGACTTAAAAAGGAACTTCGAATTGGACTTGAAATAGGATTTGAAATTTAATTTCATTTTTACATCGCCCAAGAAATCCGACTTGAAATTGGATTTCAAATTGAAATTAAAGTTTTATTTAAAATTTGATTTAAGACTGGAACTAGGAATGCATCTATTTTTGCAGCGTTAGTATATTTATCGATAAAAATAGCCGCCGTACTTTTAATTAGGTACACCTCATATTTTAATTTCTACGAGTTCGAGGTGGTAAACTAGTTTATATACTTCGGGTCGTTGATGACGTCGGATAACAACTGCAGCAGAGAAACACACCTCACCATTCTTGCCGGAAGTCGTGCTTACTACGGATTCTACAAGACCATAAAATTTGACCAACTTCAACCCTGTATCAAATGTACCATGTACAAAGCGCAAATAAGACCGATAGTCTACGGGCACGAAATGTGGACAATGCTCGACGGAGACTTGAAAGCGCTGCAACGGCCAAGGCAACGTTTGGACGTTGTGTGCTTAGGATCATCTTTGGTGGTGTATGTGAGTACGGTGTATGGAGAAAAAACATAAACCACAAGCTGGCGCAGCTTTTCGGCGAACCCAGTATTCAGAAAGTTGCTGAGGCTGGAAGGGTACAATGGGCGAGACATGCCGGAAAACAATCCCGTAAAAATGATGTTTGCCTCGAATTCGATTGGTTCCAGGCGCAGAGGTACGCAGCGTGCTCGACGGTTAGACCAAATGGACTCCATTTAATGGAGCAAGTCCTGGAAAGTGTGGGACATTCGAGAAATTGGAGACGGGCAGCCATGGACCGAGTTTGTTGGCGGAACATTGTTATGCAGGTGAAATCCTAATGGACATCGCATTAGGATAAGCAAGGTTATTAATTAGGATAAGTATTTTAGTTTCTCTAGCTTTTACTATATAAAGGTATCGATACAAATATCGGCGTTTTAGCATCGATACTGGCCGGTATCGGGACGCTCAGTATCGATCCAAAATATCGATGTATCGGCCCAAAAGTATCGATTTTTTCGATACAGATACAGTATCGCCCAATGCTAATCTGGGGATTCTCTAATTGGCGGACATCGTAACGACACCCAACTTTCTCCTTTCGTAGCTGGACACGTGCGACAGGCAAGCGTATCTCAGCGATAGTGCTCTAAATCTGGTCACGATTATTCTGTCGTTTATTGGTTCCCTCTCCATAAAGATTGCCTGTTCCCCTGGGCTCAGGCTCAGTTGAAATCCAACTTCTCTCTCTAGAGTAGCATTTTCATCGCATATGCAAGAGTAAAGCAGGACTTGTCCGGACGATGCCTTATGTTCGTCAGTATCCGGCCAATGGACCTCGCTCAGCCCCAGGATTTCAAAGTTCAGGCAGTTAACTTTTTCTTACAAGTTGCGCCAATTTATCCTGCTGGGCAAGGGTCAGTATACTTCATGTCTCCATTCATGGACGTGTTTTCATACCGATCGACTTCTTTCATTTTCTGTAACTTATTGTGTTTTCAAGTATAGTAGGTTGTTGGCCTAAGGTTCCTGTCCCGCTAACGAGGCTGCCATCTTAGAGTGAGCGATAGCCATTGTTTCCTCTTTCCTGTTTGCGTACGACAACCCAGGTTGCGTATCCCAACCGGCACCACGTGAAGGTAAAGACAGGAGTTAGTGAACAGAGTTGGTAGATTTGCACATATTCACTCTTTGCCAGGTCAAGTTAAGATACGTATTAGATTAAATGTAGATTAAAGTTAAACGTTCAACTCTCAGTGTAACGCAGCTGGGACTATTTCTACCAACGGTGCGCAGCAACTCCACTTCGCGTTCTACAGGTGCTACTTGACAAGTTCCTCCTAGTTGGGCTTGACATACGACACTGGTCTAACAAGCTAGTTGTCGTGTGTTCTTATCTTGACTGGGAGAGGTTGTCACAATCAATAGGATCGCACCTCTTGCCCCGCCGAACTCATTTTTTGTTAGAACTGTATATGTGTCGTTCGAATATAAAAAACCCGAATTAATCCACCTAGCGGCGTGACCTAGCCTTTCTACTGCCACAATAATCATTATTTAATTTCTCAAGAACTTAATTGTAGATGTATAGATGTTATATTAGACTATATTTTTAAATATCCCTTCCGTATTCCTCAAAATCCTTATATGCCAGTAAAATTCACAACGTATTGTGTAGAATAATTATATTTTCTTTCCTTGGGTGCGTAAATACATGTAAGCGTCATTTATGTTACTTGATGAACACCTTATTTAGTTTTATAATATTTATAGAAAAATAATGTAAACACAAAAGATAATTTTTACAGACTTGAATGAATATGTATAGAAAATTAGAAATTAACCCTCTAACGGGTCTACAGATGGCCTTAACTTTCGGGCTTCAGAGTCACATACGAAACTTGTTTTGAATTGACAACATGAAGTATTTGTTCATAGCAGATTTTTTGATATTTTGATATTAATACCATGCATTCAAAAGTTAGCATCTTTGAAAAACAAGAGTTCAGAAAAATTATTATTATATTTCGCTTTTGAAGAAAAAAGATATCTACAACAAAATGATTGATCTCAAAATTTTACTATTGGTTTGCTTGGCTTCAATTTTGCAATATATCTGAATTAGAAAAAAATTACTGAATAGAGCATTAGATATAAAAACGAGAAATGGAATTATTTCTTAGCTAGCACTCCTTCAAATAATTATTTTTGCATGAAAATCAAAACTTAAGCTTCTTTTGAATGTACTTTCATGAAAAGATAGTCATTAGCCTGATTGCATCGTTTTTACAATGTTAGAGGGTTAGGAAAACAAGATGAGGTCGAAAAATAGTGCCAAAGCTGCGCCATAAACATGCTTGAGAATGGGAAATACGATCGATATGATTCCCAGTGCTTGTCTTTTTTTGATTTATTTATTAAAACATGATACATGACATAAGACATCTGTCCTTTAAAATATCACTAACGAAAACAAATCTTACAAAATTTCTACCGTGCAACGTTTACTTCCTATTTTTCATATAACATTTCTAAGCTCTAGTATCTATTGATTGAAAAGAGCATCTATTGATGCGCAGAATTTGTTTGGAATTTGTACAAATTTATTTGGAAAAATCAACTCACTAGTATTTTTGATTCTATACACCACTATACCTACATGCTTAAATAAACTGCTTTTCTTCGCTTTTTGCTTTTCTTGTACAATTGTGAGTAACAGCAAGTGAAGAAAATGACAATTGAAATCTGAAATCAAATGTCGAATTTGTTTATTCAATCCGGATTGGAACTGGATGAACTTTTTGTGTTCATTTGCTCCTATCTGACAGATAAAATTCATCCAGTTTCAACCCGGGTTGAATAAACAAATTCGACAAAAGAAAAGAAAAAACTTTTCGATTGAATCCCACTATTTAATATTTATTTGCAACAGATACGTAGTTCACCTACGACGTGCAGGCTTCATCAGTGTCTTATTTCAAAGCGTATACGTATCTGTCGCGAACAAATATTAAATAGTGGAATTTAGTCGGCAAAAGTTTTTCTTTTCTTTAATTTCAGAGTTCGTATTCCACTAAGAGGCTTCAAAAACTTCAGACAATTGACATGTTTCTCACTTTTCTTTAATTTCATTGCAAATTTTAAAATTGCAAATTGTCATCACATTCATACATACATACATACATACATACATACATACATACATACATACATACATACATACACACATACATCACACATATCTCATACATTGAATACAATCAACATTTGATTGATATGTTTTGATTTCACACGTTTTAACGGTTTAATATACGGTGCTTAAGTGTTAAAGTTTGAATAACTTTTGAATGAAGCGTCCGATTTTAAATAACTCGGTTTCGTTTGATAGATCTCAGCAGTAATTTTCAAATAATCATAAAATGTGTGATGTTTTTCATTAAATTAATGCTTATATGTTACATAAATATGTTTTAAATACTATTTTTTCACATTTCTTTATGTAACTTTCAAACTACAAGTCCAATCGTCATGAAATTTGGAAGTTAAGGGTATGCAAGGCTCCTCTTTCATATGCAATCAATTTTGTTCAAATCGGTTAAGAGACCTATGAGATAATGAAGTCCCATATTTTTCGTATTTTTATACATAACTTTTGAACTAAAAGTCCAATCAGTATGAAATTCAATAGCGACCAATGGGACACCTAGACCTTTCATTTGACACTAAGAACATCAAAATCGGCCCAGCCATCTCCGAGAAAAGTGAGTGAGATTAAAAGCGTCACATACACACACACACACACACATACACACACACACACACATACATACACACACACAGAAAATGCTCAGTTTTCGAAACTGAGTCGAATGGTATATAACATTCGGCCCGCAGGACCTTCTTTCCATTTCCGGTTTTCCAAGTGATTTCTATACCTTTATACTATATATTTATATAGTAGAAAGGCAAAAACTTAACGCAAAAGTGCTTCACTAATAATTTTTACATTCATAAAATTAGTTGTATATCAAATAAAATATGTGCATACATTTATTCAGCTAAACAAAGGTTCCTCACTAGTTCTGTTTTATTTTCAAGCAAACAACTTAATAACGCTCGAATTTGTGTTCACTACTGCCATTGGGTCAGAGCAATGCTTCTATTTTGATACGCTACACTATGCTTCTAAAGTATAGCCCGGACTGGTCCTACGAGAAAGTGCAAATAAATCTGCAGATGAAGTTAGTTAACTGTAAAATTCCTCACATTGCTCAGAGGACATGATTTCATAAAATACTCTTCCTAAATACAAAATAACCCTGAAAAACTATCCCAACGCAGACGTCGAATTGCATGCAGTTTGTTATTAAATAGCTGATAATGCTAATAAATTTTGAATAGGGATACAACCGAAGCTTTTCTTGTGCATTTCATCATTGCTTGTATAATGATGATGACTGCTGATTTTTGAATTTGAATTTGATTTGCAAAACTAAAATTTTAGGAATCTTCTTTCTGATTTGATCTTAAACTTGGGCCTCACAATTGTTATCTCGTTATTCTAAACACCTGAAAGAGCCATTAGTTTCGAGTAATTTGGTGACAGTTTGTCAATGGTATCCAGTGGTTTTCTTCCTTTGGCATCACATATCGTAACAATCGCCGGATCATGATGAACTAGAAGTGTGCAGACACCGACGTGACCTTTCTCCGCAGCCCGGTGAAGTGCCGTTTTGCCATCGCTGTCCTGCAGTAGATGATTGGCTTTATAGGCCAGGAGCAGTTTAACTATCGATTCATGACCTGAAAGAAATGACTTAAGGTGTTTTTTTCTAATTTTGAAAAATGACATTAAGCTACCCATCATTGCGGCCCGATGTAGAGCTGTCGCTCCACCGTGTGTTGTCTCATCCACACCCAATCCATTCTCTAGCAAAATACGGCACATCAGCAAATGGCCGTTTCGAGCAACGTAATGCAGAGCCGTATATCCCGAATTATCTTTGTCATTCAAATGTCCTTTGTCGATCAATGCTCTTAGTTTCCTTTCGTCGTTTTCAATGGCTATAACGAGCAAACAATTGAACGTTATCATAAAAAAAATTGTAACAAAAATTATCTACCAGCAGTCCAAATCCCTCGCTCAAATTCTAGTTCATCCAATGATTGCGACGCTGTCGCCGTTTTGGCGCAGTTGCACTGATGGTGCACTGCTTTTGCCATTCTGGTACACAGCTTCTCCGTTGGTCGGTTTCAAATCAATAGAAGGACACTGAGTACTTATATATCGATAGGTATATGAAAAATAACAATCACTATTAGTTTGACTATTGAATGAATTTAGAGACTAGAACAAGATACACACGTTGCTTCTGGGGGTGACGAAAACTGGAGCACAGATATGGCAAAAACTGGGTCTTCGGGGTCGAAGACTGATGCCTCAACATGCATCACAAATTTTACATTTACAACGACTTTGTTTTAAATATTTGTGCTTAAGTTTTATGCTGAAAACGTAGCAAAAATGTTTTTGTTTAATGTAAGCTAAACAATTCTCATCGATATGGAACTATATAGGAATAAATCTCGGTTTTCTTGTTTGCTGTCTCTGGCGATTTCTGGTGTCGTTACCCTAGTGCTATCCGATGCGATACAAATTGACTGGCAGTTGAACTGGCAAAATCAGAACCGCTCATATGCTTGATTCTCTAATTTAGCTGCGCAGAATACTACGGGAATGTTAAAATGAAGAATGCATTATTGAAAGATGCAATATCAGAATTAAAGGATAAACAAACTGAAATGTCGAATGCAAAACTAGCTTTAAACTAGTGTGATCTTTTTTTAGAAGTTAGTGTCGACGGGCTTTTGAAAAGAAACAGGTTCCACGAACGAAGGCGAACGGCATACAATATTTAGCCTTTCGTTTTTTCTAATGAACTGTATAATACTGTGATAAATCTTCTCTGTAAAAAAAGTAAAAATACCAAAAGATACTGATAGGAATATTATCATATAATTAGTAAGATGTCTTCGGGTCAATCGGTGGTTATTGCTTGGATGTTACATTTATAATTGCTGAACAAGAATCGCATCTCTCGGACAAATTGCTAATGCACACTTCCGCCGCTTTATATATCTTCTACCAATCAAAATTAATCAAAGATGATTGCCGTGTGGTTAACCACTGAAGTTCTTGTGACTTTTGCGACATATTCCGCGACGATCGAGTTTTTGACCCTTCGGGCAAGTCCTCGGTGCAATAAATATGTGTTCCTGGAATTAAACAAATCAGTAATAAGTAGTGAACAGTTTCGATTAGGGTAACCAACCTACATATTTTGGACCACATCAACAGCTGTACATAATTTGGACACTTGCAGCAAAATCAAATGGAATTATGTACAGCTGCTGATGGGGTCCAAAATAGGTTGGTTACCCTAGTCAGTATCAAAACTTACAAATGTTCCACTACACTATGGGCAAAAACGAGAGAAAAAACCGACGCAATTAAGATACGGCCTGCAGGCTTATAAAATATAGGTGATCTTATGTAAAATTTTCCGGAGAATCCACCCCTTTCCTGTGTGTTATCGGAAAGTGACCCATTTTGCACATTTTCCCCTATTTTTAACATTTTGCACCTTTATTTGATCCAAGCAAGGTTTTGAGAAAACAAACAGCAAAAATCTACTAATGTTGTGTAAAAAAGTCCGCAGAATCGAATAGGGCTTATCTCATTTATTTTAGGGCACATTAATTTTTTGTGTTGAATTCCCCTTTGGTATGATCGGTTTGATAACGGAAGCTTAACAAAAAAAAAGTGCTTTAAACTAAATGAGATAGGCCCTATTCGATTCTGAGCACTTTTTTACACAAAATTATTAGGTTTTTAACTTTTGTTTTCCCAAAGCCTTGCATGGAACAGGCCGGCCAATAAGGTTGAAAAATATTAAAAATAGGGAAAAATGAGCAAAATGGGGCACTTCCCGATGATAAACAGGAAAGGGGTCGGCACCACGCGATTCTCCGGAAAATTTTACATAAGATCACCTATATTTTATAACCCTGCAGGCCGTATCTTAATTGCATTTGTTTTTTCTTTCGTTTTTGCCCACAGTGCACTGGTAGATTCCGTACTGACCGTCGGCCTTCCATCGGTAAGGCTAATGAATAAAAATAAAAGCAGATTTAAAACTACAGTGGTCACTGTCAAGGATTTCATGACTTTGGCTGGAGCTAGCTTCGAATGAACTGAATGTGAATGACGGTTTTACTTATCACATTTGCCCAAAATCATATCCTTAAGATAGATTTATGCAAATGGGGAATAACTAGAATTGCGTGGCCGGTTTTTCATGCACAAGACCGGCGACCGGTCGATCTGATTCAAAAGCCCGTATTTTAGACACAGGTACCCAAAAGCTTACGTATTGATGCTCTTTTTACATTGTTGAGTTTAAAGGGTGTCCAGAATAAAATTGCATTCCAATAAAAGTAGTAAGTAAGAGAAAAAGCGACAATAGCAATGTTACTGTTTTCTTTTGTCATATGTATTGGTATTGTATAACATAATCTGTTACAAATTGGCAACAAATTGATCAAAAAGTAATAACAACAGAAAAAAATTAAGTTTGTAACAGATTCTGATAGTTGCAACTCATTTAGATACAATCATGCAATATGGGTATCGCCACTAAACATGCTATTGTTGTTGCAGTTGAAAACCGTAATAATCGACGTGCGACATTCGGTTTTATTCGTGTTCTGTGTGTCGCCACTATGTCGTAGGTGGTGCGCTGTATAGCGCATCAATCCACGAACACAGCGCACCACGTGCGACGTAGTTGCGTCACACAGAACAAGAATAAAACCGAATGTCGCACGTCGATTATTGCGGTTTTCAACTGCAACAACAATAAATATCACCCTAATGACAAAATTCGTTATTTACAAAAAAAATGGCTCAATTAATAATATTATTTCAATAGCAAATGAATTTCGTCGCATCACATTTATTGTATTTGTTAAAATATTTTTATTTGCTGTCATATTTTTGAATTATCTCGAAATTTTGAAAAATAAGTATTAACAAAGTTACAATTTAGCTAAAACCATATCAAGGCCTTTTCGGAATCAGAAATTGACTACTGTGTTACCTGACTCATAACGCACCCCTATTTCCGAAATTCTAAAATCTCTCATGCTTTTATTTTTGGAGTAAACATGTAAATTCTTATGTTATATAGTTGATATTTGTATGCTCTATTCGAATTTATGATCAATTAAACGAAAAATACAAAGTTTGTGAGTTACGAAACCCTCCCCCGTATATAACGTATATTCGTTATGAGTCAGGTAACACAGTAGAACAAATTTAGTTAGAATTTTTGTTAACCACTAACCGTTGCTAATTTAGAATTAGAAGAAGTTAGAATTTTTTTTAACCACTAACTGTTGCTAATTTATAACAACCGTTGTTAGAAAAGTTAGTAACAAAATAGTTCGTTGGTTACATAACTTGTTATAATTTTTGTAAGCTCCTCTTGATCGGGTTACCTATAACAGGACCGAGTGGATCATCCGTTTGCCCAAAAACCACAATTTTGATACCAGGCATCCGGTAACCACGCAGCATCGCACATCCTAGTCTAGCCACTCAATCTGAAGGATAGAGCATTACCGTGTATGACTACGTGGAGGCGCTTTAGGTAGGAACTTGGAATGGCTAGAGCTATGTTGGACGCATCTTCATTGCCTTCCCCCTTTCATACCCTCTTTTGTCATACGCCAGTTCAGTTATTATTTAACTTTTTCCATGTTTGTTCAATTCAAATTCATTACCATATCCAAATCCATGAACCTTCCTCTTAACACGAATCAGAAGATCTTGTACGTTTGAACCAACTTTTGTTTGTGCCGAAATGCATTTTTCTTCGTATCTTCTTCCGATTTCACTTCCTTATACACTCAAATCTCATTTTACGTTCACTATAGGGGGGAAATAAAAAAAGAGGACGTAATTCAAAATTTTGGACGTAAAAAGAGAGTACGTTAATTCAAATTTCGGACGTAAAAAAGTGGACAATAATAGAAATCACGTAAAATGTAAACATAAAAAGAGATTCTAGTGTGCTTAAAATATTCTGCACATACTTAATGGCAAATTTCCATATGATTCTCATGTGCCACATATAAACAAAACCCTCTCAGCAGCACAGAGAAAAACGTAGAACCATTGTGTGATCTTAGAAGTTTTGACCGTCCCGGTTGTTACAAATGGGGTGTTCGGGTTTCTACATGAGCAAATTACTTTCCAAATCATTATTTAACGCAAACTTTGACGGCAAAGATCTACTCAAACGCAGTTTTTCAGCGCATTTTAACTGAATTGTTTGGATTCCTCTTGAATGCTTAAGCTACCAAACAAACATTCTTGTTGAACAACAGCTTATCAAGCGCTTGTTACCCGGTAATTAGCTGTACAAGGGTTGAATAAGCTACTAATCAACAAAACTGTTTGTTGGGTACCTGCTTATGAACAGAAATCCAATTTGCTCAGTTTTCGCCTTCCGATCGATGGTCAAACGCTCCTTGTAGCGATTTATAAAACGACTTACCGTAAATTGTGCCGTTTCCAACTTGCTGTTGATGGAACTTTGAGAGAGATACGAATTTTCAAGGTACGTGCCCATTTGCCATTTATTTGTGTCGTTGCTGTTCTTCCGACTAACTTCATTTTCGCAATGATTGCCAGTCGCTAGTGCAACAGACACAGTGTGAACAATACACGTAAACTAATATTACTCAAAATCTCTAAACAAAATATCGAAAGCAAGGGAAAAAAGTTACTGCCATTTGAAAATGATGCAATTTGATTCCGGGCACCCTTTAAGCAAATTTATTTATTTCTATCCATCCTACCTAACTGGTCTCCATGGGGTAATAACCGGATCCCAGGCGGGTGTAAAATCCCCATTTACTATTATAATAAAACCAAGTTTTTATTTGTATGTAAAGGATAAACTCAACGGCTTGACGGAATTCAATGATTCTTTTTTCAGTTGTTGGTTTCGTCTGCAACAGGTTTGTACAACAAAAAAGAATGACACCCCTTTAGCCAAGTAAACGTTTGCCATATGGACGGTTGCCATACGTACGAATGCCTTAATGTATGTTTGCGTTAATGGACGGGAGCCATAATGTACGTTTACCATAATTCATATTGGTTCAAAGCTTGAAGGACTAAGTAGCGTGGCTATGGTGGCGAGTGTGCGTGAATAATGGTTCATAATCTCTCTGTTTCTTGCACTCTTTAACAAATTCCTATCCTTGCTACATGCATATACAGTCACCCCAGTATTATGGGCCAGTCTATACTTTACGTTAGTTTTATACGTAACAAATTAATATTTAACTATCGAGTATGAGTTCAATAGATAGCAGCAATATTCTGCTGCATGGTTGACAGCAATACACTCAGTTCCAATGCGTTAATTTTCCGATAGTTGTCAGTTGGCTCCAATCGACTGTCGATTTGTTGTTATTTTTGTGGTTATTATAAAAATACGACCGAATTTAATTATAAGCTGAATAGCGGCGTAAATTTGTGTGTCTGGGCGTAAAATGGATGGAAATCGAGGGAATAGGTATGTATTCATAGAATTACGGTGAAACCTCCTAGAAAAATGCATTTTCCGCTTTAATATACGAAATTAAACAATGGCCCATAATACTGGGAGCAAAATTGACTTTTCCCAGTATTATGGGTGAAGCATATAGATCAACCGTATTCGCTGTTTATGACTATAATTGTAATTTTTTTTCTCAGAAAAACGAAAAAAACGTGCAAGGAAAATAAATATACAGAAATCGAAGCTCTATGATCCTGATATATTGCATTACGCTCTTGATTTAGCACGACAAACCGAAAAAATTCGGGAAGTTGCAAAGGATCACAATCTACCGCACAGTACAGTTCCGCGTTATTTTTGGAAACCACCCAAAACTAATAAGCCAGGACCAAATACTTTCCTTCTACTTGAACTTACTTACTTTACTTAGTTGGCTTGCCGTTCTAAGACAAAGCCTGATGAACAAACTTTCTCCAATGCGCTCGGTTATGGGCCAACGCTCTCCAATTTCTCAGACTCGCCCTACCTAGTCTAACCATCTTGCTCGCTGCACTCCTGGTCGTCTTATTCCTACCGGATGTGAGGCAAATACTTTCCAGGGTAGTTGTTCGGCATTCTTGCAACTTGCTTACATGTTGTTGTTCTGCAAAAAAGTTTGTGATTTTGGAATAAGTTTACCTACAGAACATCAAATTATGATTTATTTATAACCAATTAGGCTAATACAAATTTGAAAAAAAGTTTATGTCACCCCCCCCTTCAAAAATTTTCGAAATGTGAAGGGGCAAAAAAATAAAGAGTTATATTATTATGTTGCAATCTTTAGTGAAAAGCAGATTTTTTACAGTTCAACGAGTTTACATCTATAAATTATCCAATATGTGCAAAGTTAAAGCAATTATCCCGTTAGTATTGATCAACTTTCTTTCACCAACTAACCTTTATGGTTCCTATTGCAAGTCACAGGCGACTACCCAGTGAGAATTTGTCGTGCGACGTCGGACAAACGCAAGCAAGAGTTACGCTTGTGTCGGACGACGTCCGTCCGACAATTCTTACCGGGTATTTTGGCGTTCGTTTGCTCGTTCCATTTTAACCTTCCTAGTGCATTGGGGTCGTTTTCGACCCATCGGCATACTTACAAAGCTTGATACTCAGTAACGGTACGAGCTAGAGACTTGAAATTTTCTGACTTTTCCTAACTTTGGAAAATTAGCATTGTGGGGAAGTTTCAGCTTTCAGCGACATCTAGAAGAGCCACAGCAAAAAAAGTTACATATTATGCATTAAGGGTCGAAAACGACCCAAGTTTTGAAATTGCTCTCATTCATCCATTTTCAATCCGAATTTCGTTTTCTTTACCTCGTTTGAAAGATATGGTCAAAACCTGGCACCCAAGGTATGTTGGGGAATATTTGTTGACTAATGGCCACTTCTGCGTCGGTTCCGGAACACCCACTACCAGGTCCCGGGGAACATTTTTATATTTTGAGATAATTCATTTTGCGGCACATCAAATCACATTGGCTTGATAAAATAAGACTAGTGGAAGTACAATGGGGACATTTTGGACCCGAATGGCCACTTCCCCATCGGTTACGGAACATCCGGTACCTGGTTTTTGAGGCCATTTTTGAATTTTAGGTTGATTTCTATTGCGGCACGTCAAATTCCATCTCATTGATAACATAAGACTATTGAAATTATAATAAACACATGTTGAAGGCAAATGGCCACATCAGCATCGGTCCTGGAACATCCGGTACCCGGTTTTTGGGGACATTTTTGTATTTTAGGATAACCCATCTTGCGACACATCAAATCACATCGGCTTGATAAAATAAGACTGATGAAAGTAAAACAATGTCATTTAGAAGCCAAATGGCCACTTTACCATCGGTACTGGGTCATCCGGTACCAGTTTCGGGGGACATATTTGGCTTTTGAGATAATTCACCATGCGGCACCTCAAATCACATCGAGTTGATAAAATAACAACAATGGAAGTATAAAGGGGCGTCAGTCGCATATAATCCGGTACCCGGTATTTATAATGAACCGTAAAACGGGGTAACTCGGGGCAGATGAATTACCCTGTAATCCAAAAAATGTCCCCAAAACCCGGATACCGGATAGTCCGGAACCGATGGTGAAATGGTAATTTTGGCTCCAAAATTTTTCCATTGTACTTCCATTAGTGTTATTTCATCAAGCCAATGTGATTTGATGTGGCGCATGATGAATTATCCTATCCAAAAATGTTCTCATAAACCGTGCACCCGATGTTCCGGAACCGATGATGAAATGGCCATTTGTCTTCAAATGGTCCCCATAGCTCTTGTAACTGTTTTAATTGATCAAGGCGTTGTGATTTGATGTGCCGCAAGATGAATTATTTCATAATCCAAAAATATCCCGCGGAACCAGGTACCGGATGTTCCGGAACCGATGGTAAAATGGCCATTTGGCTTCTAAATGACCTTGTTTTATTTTCATCAGTCTTATTTAATCAAGCCGATGTGATTTGATGTGTCGCAAGATGGGTTATCCTAAAATACAAAAATGGCCCCAAAACCCGGGTACCGGATGTTCCAGGACCAATGCTGATGTAGCCATTTGCCTTCAAAATTTCTTTATTATACTTTCAATAGTCTTACGTTATCAAGCTGAAGTAATTTGACGTGTCGCAAGATAAATCATCCTAAAATTTAAAATTGTCCTCAAAAACCGGGTACCGGATGTTCCAGAACCAATGAGGAAATGGCCGCTTGGGTCCAAAATGTTCCCATTGCACTTCCATTAATCTTATTTTATCAAGCCAATGTGATTTGATGTGCCGTAAAATGAATTATCTCAAAATATAAAAATGTTCTCCGGGACCTGGTAGTGAGTGTTCCGGAACCGACGCAGAAGTGGCCATCAGTCAACAAATATTCCCCAACATACCTTGGGTGCTAGTTTTTGGCCATAGCTTTCAAACTAGGTAAAGAAAACGAAATTCGGATTGAAAATGGATGGATGAGAGCAATTTCAAAACTTGGGTCGTTTTCGACCCTTAATGCATAATATGTAACTTTTTTCTAATGCATTAGGAAGGTTAATTCAACGAATTAGATTGAGGCAAAAATCAATCAAACATATATATGAGTGAAATTCTGTACCGCTGTTGACGGAGAAATTCCGAATTGCAATTGGCCTCATAGGTACTAGATAAGATAGAAACACGACAAATTGAGGAGCTCCAAATTAATCGTTTTATTCGGTAAAGTGTCCAAGTACGTACCCTAATTTTGCATGGTAGGACCGTAAAACACAGAGATACAGTTCTTTGCCATGAATTGGATGCATGCAGGAAGGATGTGACTGAAGTGTTCGAAACTTGAAATTTACGAAACAGTTTGCATCCTTAATAAGCAAAGGTGAACACGTTATTGTTGGAGAACAAGCATCAACAAAGGAATGAATGGCCTGATATTCATGACTAAAAAAGGTTGACCAAGAAATAAGCGGTTTCAAACGTGAATAGTTTCAGAGATTTGTTTTCTTAAAACATGTCGGTAGCACAGTATATGCGTTTCAAGTAAAAAAGTGGTAGGAACCTAAACTGCCATTTTCACACTATGATCAAACTGGTTCATCTCTACCAGGATCCTTACTTTATGTGCTTGGGTCGAAAAATATCGAAGTTTGGTTCGGTTTGAACTAAAATTTAAGTACTGTACAAAATATCTGAATTAAATTGTGAATAATATGGAAAAATATACGCTGGTTTCTTCTCTTTTGTTTAGTTATTGAAGGTTTGATGTTATTATTTTTTTCTTGCCCCCCCTTCAGCAATATTTTGAGACCAGGACATAAACTTTTTTTCAAATTTGCATAAGCCTTAAGTTATAAATAAACTGTAAATTATTTAAATCTGTGTTTCTACCAATAATTTTGTAGCATCATCATGCTTAACTGGCCCATAATACTGGGATGACAGTACTAAACTTATCCTGGTGGCAGCACCTTATCTTCGTAGTCGCGAATTGACTAAGCCAAAAAAGTGGCTTTGCCTCGATGCGCATCGTGGGTATCTCGATGCGACAACTAGGGAAAACTAACTAGAGGTGGCATGGGCGTAGCCAGAAAAGTTTCCTTGGGGGGGGGTGGTTACAAAAAAAATTGACATAGCCTAACCGTAAGGAGTTTATTCAGGAAATGGGGAATTATTTTCAGTTAAAAGCTATTTTGGTTGAAATTGAGTGTTCTTTTAATCGAGAAATTCCGGGTTGGAGTCCCGGTGCCACGCTAAGCCCAATATTTTTAGCCGCAGATCGAAACTTGCCCAGTATTCAGTCTAACATTTTTCGCACCAAACGCTTCTCTGCTTTAATCAATAAAAAGATAATATTGAAATAATAGTAGCCAAATGTTGAAATTTTGCCTCCCAGTTGGCATTGAGATACGTCGTATGTTCGAATCTCGGCTGGGAGAGGTTGTTAGAGTCCATCGAATCGAGTCTCTTCGAGACGCAGTAAAGGTGCTGTTAACAACTTATCTTGCATGATTTTAAACTTCGCTATTGAAGTGATCTGACGAGCAGATTTCGAAACCGGTGGTTTGATTTTCAGTATAGGTAGCAAACTTCTTGGCTACGCAGGTGACTTTGATATTAAAACCAGAAACTTTGCCACTGCAGAGACCATTTGCGCTAAACTGACAGCAGTGGCTAGGAGGATTCGGCTTAAAATAAACGCGTCGAAGATGAAATACATGAATGACAAAAGCTCAAACGAAACGAACGTGATTTTTACGCGGACGGTAATTTTTGACGGCGACGAACCAAAAGTGGTAGATGAGTTCGCGTATGTGGGATCGCTGATAGCCGTGGACAACACAAATAAGAAGATCCAGCGGTGTTGCTGTTCACCAATTACGGACAGCACAAATCCGCAGATGAAAGAACGATACCCACTATCTTTGAACTTATCCTGTGGGCCAGAAGACGAGCTTTCAATGGACAGCGAGACAGGACAAATTTTCGGCAGAATAAAATACCGCATGATCGTCCTTGACTAAACTAAACTATCTCGGACAACAGTATTCTATTTATACGGACGTTACATTGTTCTAATATTCTTACATTTAACAAAACTATTTGTCTCGTAGAGAATCCAGTAATAGATTCCGTCGCACTCAATCTCAGATAAAACAAGCGGCGTATTCAAACTGGACATCGAACCTGCTTTGCCCTTCGCAAAACGCTACGATCAAAAGACATAAGCCGCTGTACGAAACCCCTACTAGACCGATAGTTTTTATAGATTTGACAATACTGATGCAGGGCATACGCGCCTTTGCGGACGACATTTGGAGGAGTACAAGCTGAAAGCTAAGAGCAGCGGAGGCGCATGAGTCAAGGGTAATAGATACTGCTTTTGGGGCGAAACAACCACTGAGACGTACATTTGGCGAAAATCGGTAAACCACGGTGTACCGGACAGATCGTAAGGAAAACAGTTTTTCACAACAACCCCACCGGCACCCAGAACAGAGGGACTCAACGTGCGAGATGGCTCGTTCAGGTCTAAAATGACATTTTTTATTTTTTAAATAAAAAAATTTCGACTTCAGAGACGCCGGGGAAATGAGCGACGAGTATCCCAAGATCGAGTTGAATAGAGCTTCAAAAAAGTAAGAACCAACCCGGCTCTAAGCTGCTGCTGACGACGATGAGGATCATACTACATGCCCCGTAAATAATCCTGTGCTATAAACAGCTGGCTGTGAAATTTCTAGCTTGAAAGTATAGAACAATTTTTCGTCTGGGGGGGGTTTGAACCCCCAAACCCCCCCCCCCCCGTCGCTACGCCCATGAGAGGTGGGTAAACCTATGAAAACGAACAGTGTGATTTCTGTGGGGGGCTGACAAGCAGTGCCCGGTACTTCCGATAGTAGGTTACCGATAACATTCACAGCCTATGGCCGTCTCGCCCTGAATCATCTGGGAAACGTTGAATATATTCTTGCGTCATGTCACAATAATTAAGATAATAATTGGTGTAACATCCATATTATTTCTTTAGAGCTTTTTTAAAAGCCATACAGCCTGTCCGCATGTGACGTGTCTATTGCCCGCTTCTGCTGCTTCGGTGCATCCTTTCGCAAAATGGCCCTTCTGAAATCTGCTGCCTGGGAGCTTCCGGAGAGGTAATCTAGCTTTCTCTGCATATCCGCAGGTTGCTGTGTGATCAAGACAATGCCGTCGGCTACAATTAGAATTACTGTCAACTTCTCCGCAGAGGTCGGCGCTTGCGACGGCAGGTCACTGGCAACACTCGCGGCCTGTGGCCGTCTCGCGCTGAATTATCTAATGGCACTATTGATAGTTTTTGGTGGTCTTGTTATTGACTAATGTTTTATGAAAGTCTTAAATTTCTCGAGTTCGATTAGTTTTTGAGTTACGCAAAAATTTCTGTTTTATTTGTATGAGATTCCTTATCTCCCTACCACAGGGGTGAGGGATCTCAAACCATCATTAAAAAAAATCCTGCCTCCAAAACCCTCCACATGCCAAATTTTGTTCCATTTGTTTAATTAGTTCTCGAGTTCTGAGGATTTATATTTCATTTGTATAGGAGCCCCCCCCCCTCCTCCTAAAGTGGAGAGAGGTTTCAATTCACAATAGAAAAAAATCTTGTATCCAAAAACACCCACATGTCAAATTTTGTTCCATTTGCTTGATTAGTTCTCGAGTTATGTAGAAATTTGTGTTTCATTTGTATGGGAGCCCCCCCTCTTAGTGGAGGGAGGGATCTCTAACCATCATAAGAACCTTCCCTGGCACCAAAAACCCCTACATGCAAATTTTTACTCCGATTGGCTCAATGGTTTTCGATTCTATAAGGAACATAAATCAGACAGAAATCCATTTTTTTAGGCATAGATTTGTATGGGAGCCCCCCCTCTTAGTGGGGGGAGGGGACTTTTGCCATCGAGAGAACCTTCCGTAGCCCCAAAAGCCCCTACATGCAAATTTTCACGCCGATCGGTTCAGTAGTTTTCGATTCTAAAAGGAACATAGGGACAGACAGACAGACAGATATCCTTTTTTATAGGTATAGATTCTGCGTTTAACGCCTGGCTGTCAAAATTTGGTGTGTTTTGTACATGGGTTTTTGCGTTTTGCTCCACATAATTATTTTGACTCTTGCTAAAAATCGTCAAAAATAACAAAAAATACAGGTTTTTGTAAGGAAATTTTACCAGGAATATGTGGTAGAAAGAACCCAAAGTCTTGTAGAAGTAGAAAAACGTGGAACAAGCACACCGTTGCGTTGCTCTACAAAATAATGTTTTGCTTAAGGGGTGCGTACTGCACCACTTTACCCTACACAAACGGATCGTCGGGAGTTAGTCCAGGCTCTCTTGTCCGCCTACAAGCTTGTTCAACAACCCTCTCCAGTCCGGCGTCCAGTCGACGGACAGCTACCTTGGTCGCTCTGGTTCGTGCTCGTTCGGCTTTTGCTTTTCTCCGCTCGTCGATCTTTCTCTAAGATTTATCTGAGAACCACTTCGCGCCTTTTATCGGGGATTTCTTCACAAGTTGTTCGACAAAGGCCCTTTTCACCTGGGGATTCACTAATTGGCGGACATCGTAACGACACCCAACTTTCTCCTTTCGTAGCCGGACACGTGCGACAGGCAAGCGTATCTCAGCGATGGTGCTCTAAATCTGGTCACGATTATTCTTTTGTTTATTGGTTCCCTCTCCTTAAAGATTGCCTCCTGGGCTCAGTCTCAGTTGAAATCCAACTTCTCTCTCTAGAGTAGCATTTTCATCGCATATGTCAGAGTAAAGCAGGACTCATCCGGACGATGTCTTATGGTCGTCAGTATCCGGCCAATGAACCTCGCTCAGCCCCAGGATTTCAAAGTTCAGGCAGTTAACTTTTTCTTACAAGTTGCGCCAATTTATCCTGCTGGGCAAGGGTCAGTATATTCCATGTCTTCATTCATGGACGTGTTTTCATACCGATCGACTTCTTTCATTTTCTTTAACTTATGGTGTTTTCGGGTATAGTAGGTTGTTAGCCTATAGTCCCTGTCCCGCTAACGAGGCTGCCATCTTTCCCCTTTCCTGTTTGCGTACGACAACCCAGGTTGCGTATCCCAGTCGGCACCACGGGTGAAGGTAAGACGGGAGTTAGTGAACAGAGTTGGTAGATTTGCACATATTCACTCTTTGCCAGGTCAAGCTAAGATACGTATTAGATTAAATGTAGATTAAAGTTAAACGCGTGTTACCTGTTCAACTCTCAGTGTAACGCAGCTGGTACTATTTCTACCAACGGTGCGCAGCAACTCCACTTCGCGTTCTACAGGTGCTATTTGACAAGTTCCTCCTAGTTGGGCTTGACATACGACACTCGTCTAACAAGCTAGTTGTCGTGTGTTCTTATCTTGACTGAGAAAGGCTGTCACAATCAATAGGATCGCACCTCTTGCCCCGCCGAAATCATTTTTTGTTATAACTGTATATGTGTCGTTCGAATATAAAAAAACTTAACGCAAAAGTGCTTCACTAATAATTTTTACATTCATAAAATTAGTTGTATATCAAATAAAATATGTGCATACATTTATTCAGCTAAACAAAGGTTCCTCACTAGTTCTGTTTTATTTTCAAGCAAACAACTTAATAACGCTCGAATTTGTGTTCACTACTGCCATTGGGTCAGAGCAATGCTTCTATTTTGATACGCTACACTATGCTTCTAAAGTATAGCTTGGACTGGTCCTACGAGAAAGTGCAAATAAATCTGCAGATGAAGTTAGTTAACTGTAAAATTCCTCACATTGCTCAGAGGACATGATTTCATAAAATACTCTTCCTAAATACAAAATAACCCTGAAAAACTATCACAACGCAGACGTCGAATTGCATGCAATTTGTTTTTAAATAGTTGATAATGCTAATAAATTTTGAATAGGGATACAACCGAAGCTTTTCTTGTGCATTTCATCATTGCTTGTATAATGAGACTGACTGACTGCTGATTTTTGAATGATTTGATTTAGGAAGACCAATCTTCTTTCTGATTTGATCTTAAACTTGGGCCTCACAATTGTTATCTCGTTATCCTAAACACCTGAAAGAGCCATTAGTTTCGAGTAATTTGGTGACAGTTTGTCAATGGTATCCAGTGGTTTTCTTCCTTTGGCATCGCATATCGTAACACTCGCCGGATCATGATGAACTAAAAGTGTGCAGACACCGACGTGACCTTTCTCCGCAGCCCGGTGAAGTGCCGTTTTGCCATCGCTGTCCTGCAGTAGATGATTGGCTTTATAGGCCAGGACCAGTTTAACTATCGACTCATGACCTGAAAGAAATGACTTGAAGTGTTTTTTTTTTAATTTTGAAAAATGACATTAAGCTACCCATCATTGCGGCCCGATGTAGAGCTGTCGCTCCACCGTGTGTTGTCTCATCCACACCCAATCCATTCTCTAGCAAAATACGGCACATCAGCAAATGGCCGTTTCGAGCAGCGTAATGCAGAGCCGTATATCCTGAATTATCTTTGTCATTCAAATGTCCTTTGTCGATCAATGCTCTTAGTTTCCTTTCGTCGTTTTCAATGGCTGTAACGAGCAAACAATTAAACGTTATCATAAAAAAATTATAACAAAAATTATCTACCAGCAGTCCAAATCCCTCGCTCAAATTCTAGTTCATCCAATGATTGCGACGCTGTCGCCGTTTTGGCGCAGTTGCACTGATGGTCTCCGTGCCGGTCGTGGTGCACTGCTTTTGCCATTCTGGTACACAGCTTCTCCGTTGGTCGGTTTCAAATCAATAGAAGGACACTGAGCACATATATATCGATAGGTATATGAAAAATAACAATCACTATTAGTTTGGTTGTTGACTGGATTTTTTGTTGTGAATTCGACTCTACATAACACCAGAATACCCTGTCCAAGGCTAGTGGGGAAAATTTACATATACACTAATATGGTGAAGTTCGTGCGTATCTTTCGGTATTGCCTTATCGGTTCTCTAAGATTGTTTCTTTAACACATAATACACGTCTAGGATGATTGTTTCAAGCTGGTTTGTAGCATTTAAATAAATTGTCCTACAGCTCGCGCTGTAGCGTCCACACGACTTCCGTTTCGCCCGTGCTCGAGACTACTTTGTACCCGAGCTGAGCCAGCGAATTGATGATCAAGGATGGAGCTACCTTGATGACCACTCCGTTGTCGATTGGTACCGAGCTAATCTGAAAGCGTTTCGAGAGTGCCTGCACTTCGTCCGTGGAACAACCAAATATGGCACTGTCTCGGGCATATAGCGATCCCTTGACAAACACGTAGGCATACGTACCCTCCGTCGGGAGGATCGGAATCGGTACCGTTACCAGATTGTTTGCAACCGAGCTGTGATTGGTGGTCGAGTTGGGGGATTCCATTTCACTGGTATCGCAAATGCTAACAAATGATAGTTGGGCGATTGCAAAATAACGATGGTCACTTTATATGTCCGTGTCAGATCAGATTATTCCGGCACGTCAATCTTATTATTTGGTGGATAGTTATTCACCTCGCGACCGATATTGGCAAGATTGTCCCGCTCGACAAGGTTCGACGATGTATCGCACGCGTACGGTTCCGGATCGTTGAACTCCTTGCGCATAGTCCACATATACTCGTTGTAGTCCTGCTTGACCGCCGTTGACGAGGAAGCCACCACGCGATAGCCTAGAACCTGGAAGGGGCAATAGAAGAGAGGCATTCAGTCAGTTGATTTGAAATAGATTAGCAATAGGAGTGCATTGCCACAACATGTGTGAACATTTATAGTTGTGGATTTTTTCCTTTTTTTTCCTTTTTTTCGGGTTATCCAACTGGTCGCTTAATAGCGTATAAAACTCTGCGCTGGGCCCTTTTGTGTTGTCAACAAAGTGTCAGGGAGACCTCAAACATCAGTTCTACCTGACGAGACAGGCACTGGCGCCCACTAAAACACAGGTAGAGCCCCAAGCATAGCCGTCACGCCTATACCCGCAGGCGGAGGCGTTTCGGCCCTGCGCGGACTCCACGAATTGACTCTAAGATCTCTCTGCCAAAGGCCGGAATGTCATATTTTAAATATAATGATGATGATGACGATGATGATGATAATGATGATAATGAGAAGAAAAATAATAGATCGAATTTGTAAATGTGCTTTGGACTTTTTGTACCACTCGAGTTGCAATATGTGGTATAGTGAAGAAGTGGAGAATTCGTCAGCCCCGCCTGACACCGGTCTTCAACCGCGCGCCCGCTTTCAGTTTTTCAACACAAACAACCACAAATGAACCAATAGGTAAGACAAATTTCGGAGCATTAGTGGTTATCAACTTATCAGGGCAAATTTAATCTTTCATCCCCTTAGTATTCACAGTGCATTCCCACGATACAAAGTAAATTGAGCGCAGCACAAGCTGGACGTTCGCGGTAGTCGACAGAAGCTTCAAAATATAGAGACTCGCCCGCCTTCCAACCCTCGAGACCAAAGTGCTGTAAAGCTCTGGGCTTAAACGTCTCTTTAAGACTCGACCCCTTCCCATCGACAGAGCCCGCGGACGGCCATCAGAGCTCAAGACAGCCACGGGACCAGTGCAAAAATCCTACTCTATCTAGCAGCACCGCCTAGCCGAAACTCGAACACGCGACACGAATTGACTTAATTTTCCCATCTGCTACCTAAGAAGTGCTATTACCCGTAATTATTACAGAGTGGTTCTTCGGCATCCAATCGGATCTGGTATCCCGCTTACATCCCCTTACTAACCCTCAATCAATCCGACATTTTTCGGAGATATTTGTGACAGTTGTGATAAATAGGGATGAATCCCAGAAAACTTAATCTATTGTCAGAGATCCCCATACTGGCCTTATTCTTAAACGGAATAAAAGCACTTTCTGAACAACGCAACAATCACATTTGGTAAATTTTTACCCCGAGTCCCACTTGAAATCACAAAAGTATTTTGATATATACCCACATTCAGAAGTAAACGTGACCGCTGTTCATTTACTGATTAGTCAAAAAGCCCTACACCACGACAAGGTTCAGTTTTATCGTAGGGAACATTTATAGTTGTGGATTTCCCATTCAAATATAGGAAGACAGCGCTGTGCCTTATGTAATATTTACAAAAACTTAAAGTAGCATTAGAGGAAGTTTGGATGAGATTGGGCGCTCTCTGCGGCTACTCTGCTATAATGGTCATTTTCATGAAAAAATACATCGGAATAGAGATGCCAATGTTGCAGATTTTTCTGGATTGTCCAGACTTTTTTGCGTCTTCCCTGATATATTGACAAACCCTTCTATTTTTCTGATTTTGGAATAAAAAAATCCTGTTCTATAATACATCTGTTGAAAAGATTAGAGGTTTCATGCATACGGAAGAAGATATGAAGATATCCTGTCATCAGCTGTACAGGCACCTCCACTTTGATCGCCGCAGAACACCAGTTTACCTTGAGCTGATTCTCGCTACCAACAGTTTTTCGACTCTTCTTCAGGTTCCGCTTGAACGATGACTGGGGCCGAGTATTTCTAGATTGGTGAGAGCTCTAGCGTGTTGGAAAACATTCTTGCTTTTGTGCACACCGTGTAGGGTGTAGTTGGCGATATACCATTCCATAGCCTTTGTTCCGTTTGAAGTCCACCTTGACGTAGATTTCGTCATACATCAGCACCACGCAGTCGAGCTTCGTCAGCATTTTCGTGTACAGCTTAGCCGTCTTGTTTCAATTTTTTATAACGGTTGAAGAAAGTAATGAAATAAAAGTTTTTATAGTATCTCACGGGAAGCATTGCGCGAATAGGAAAGAGAGGAAAATTAGGCTCTTTACGTAAGCTAGGAACGTTATACAAACTTACTACGCGTTGCATTAATAACCCTCCCTTATCTAATTTACCGCTCTTTCGCCTTCACGCCTTGTCTCCCCGGAAATACTATAAACACCTTTTTTCATTACATTTTTCTACCGTTCCCTCCGTCAATTGTAAAAAGCTACCGTTATAAAAAACATTATTTAAATGCTAACTTCGCCAGTGACGGCCCCCTAAAAAGAGTGAACAAGTGATGGAGACAGCTCGGGACCCGAGCTGTTTGTCACAGGCCAGGATAAAGGAGGAGTGTTAAGATTTGTCGCTCGGCGTGCATCTCCGGATGGCCATCCATGCCAAATTTGTGGTCAATCCATCCGGAACTGCACTTCGAGTCTCTTCCGCGACAAATCTTGTAAAAATCTTCTGCTCTCAATGTAGCAAGCAGTCTAGGAGCATGCTACAAAGCATAGCCTAGGTGCTACATTCCGTTATCGAAATTTGACCTTCCGTTTTTATACGACAGACTTCGCAGCCAGCTGTTAGAGTGCAAGACAATTGCAGGGCCAGTTGCTACAATCCTATTGACTCTAACAGCCTCTCCCAGTCGGGATTCGAACATGCGACGACTGCCTTATTAGGCCTACTGGAAGGTGAGAAGCATGCTACATTCTGAGCGAAATGCGGAAGAAGATCCCAATCCTCGGTGTAATGGGACCCGTGCCTAGGGATAAATGCTTGGGAGGGTCTAATAAAGTTTCCCAAGCTTTAACGGAGCCTGCATGGTACCAGAGCGCCCTGTGCAGTAAATTGCTTCCTCTGTTCCAAGCTGGCAAAGACAGTTGATTTTTCTTCCAGCAGAGTACAACCATCGCGATGGAAAACTTAACAAATAAAATTGATGGGGCAACCAACGACCCCCAGGAGTTGGTGGTAAACACCGCAGTAGGTGTAGAGGTAGCGCACGATGGAAGACCGGAAGTGCGCAGTCCGATCGGCACTGGCGGAGTGAAGAACTCAGGGATGGAAGAGGACCTCAATCTCAACAGCATGTCGCTGAAAGGAAGACTCTCGGTTTTATCCCAGATCCTGAATTCGCCAACAGGGAATACGGAGAGTGACGCGGATAATCTTCCCGATCCGGTGACGCTACCTGAAGTCAAAGGGCAACCTAAGACTTCCGGAGATGTAGCCAAGCGACTCTCCAACATGCAACGGCGACGCAGAATTGGTATCGTAGCAAGGGCTACTCAAAGGAGAATGCGGAGGGACTCGCCCTTCTGCCGGCCGGCCAGTCTGGCCAGCGGGACTTGGTCGTTACCAAGAGGTAACGATACACTGATACGGCGTCCCCGATTATCAGCAACAAAGGTCCCACTCAAAAGAGACCACGCAGCCGAACCTGCGCGGGTCCTTTGGCACCAAAACCACTCTCGGGGCGCACATACAGGGAGATACTGAATGCTTTCAGCTGCCAGTTCAAGAACGGCTGCTTGATACAGGTTTACTCTGATCAGAACACGGTCAAACGCATTCGATTGGTTGGCAGAGCTCCGTGCAATCCTGCGAAGACAAGGCGGGCGCCGCGAAAACCCCACAAGAAGCGTACGCAGCAACCACCGGTCAACAGCAGACATCAGAGGCTCAATCCGCCGATGGGAAGTAACCATCTATTGATGTTCTATTGTGATACACAGTCCAAGCCTATGACTGCAATTCTGTTAAATAAGAAAATAACATTGTCTCCAATTACAGAATTCATCCAACGCGACGTCATTGCTATTACGATGGTACTCCCGACGACTAGAGGGAAGCAGAAGATAGTCGTTGCGTCCGGCTACTGCTGAGGTTGCTGAGTTCGTGCGGTACTGCAAGGCAGTCAACAAGCCGTACGTGATAGGTTGCGACGTAAATGCGCACCACACGATATGAGGCAGCTTGGATACAAACAACAGAGGCGAGTAGCTACTTGAATATCTTACTTCTAACGATCCTAATGTAATCAATGTTGGGAATGACCCCACCTTTATAAACGCTATCAGACAAGAGGTCTCAGACCTTACTCTATGTAGCGCCTACTTAGCTGACAAAGTCAAAAACTGACATGTCTCTGATGAACCAAGTTTATCAGACATATCATTTTCGACGTCGAGGCTAATCCTCTAAAGAGAGAACAATTCAGGAATCCGACCTGCAATGTAGGATCACGGACGTGTACAACACAAACCGTCCTGTAAACACGCGAACAGTTTCCCGTGATGTGCCCTGATGGAATATGACGCTTAGCCATCTCCGTCGGAAGGTTACGGGTCTGTGCAATAGGTCCAAAATCACGTCAAACTAGGAATAGACTACAGAGTGCCCTTTACCAAATACCCTGGCTCGACAGTGACCATTGGACAAGATATAGGCGGGCAGCAGCGAAATGGGTCGTTACACAATGTGCCAAATGACTTGGTTCTGCTGGAACGCCGATTGTTTACGGAGGCTTCGATCAAATGGGCAATCAGCTCTTTTGAACCAATGAAATCTTCAGGTCCGGATGGTATTGTACCCATTTTCTTACAAAAAACGGAAGGTGTTATAATGTCCGAGCTCATCAACCTCTTTCGAGTCAGTTTCACTTTGGGATATATCGTGGAGAATTGGCCGAAACTAAAGGTAGTGTTCATACCTAAGGCTGGCAAAAAAGACAAAATCATGCCTAAGGTTTTCAGACCGATAAATCTGACTTCAACGCTTCCTAAACTGATGGAGAAAATCATGGATATAAAACTCTCCGTTATATGTAAATCAACATGCATGTCAAGAAACGGCGTTTTGTGCTTTTCTTGATATTGAAGGCGCTTTCGATAACACGTCCTTCGCATCAATTAATACGGCTCCCTGTCGAAAGGGAATCGACCACACTTCAATGAACTGGATTCAAGCATCGCAGTCAAGCAGAGAAATTACAGCATCCTTGGGAGATATGTCGGTTACGATTTCGGATGTCCACAGAGAGGAATTCTCTCCCCATTGCTCTGGTCACTGGTGGTTGTGAGACCATTGCTTACGCTGACAACTGTCAAGTCGCTTGCATAGAGCTCTAAACACCACCATGTTATAGTGCTTACAAGAGGAACGTAATGTAAACCTCACCAAAATAGTTGTTATACCATTCACTAGGCAAAGGAAACATACTACTACTCCTCCTATACTGAATGGTGTCAGACACAGTAAAGAAGTCAAACACCTCGGAATAATTCTCGATAAAAAACTGAACTGGGTTGCCCACCTTGATTATGCTGTTAAGAAAGCAACTTCTGCTATCTGGGCGTGCAGCTCACTGTTTGGGAAAACTTGGGGATTGAAGCCTCAACTAGCCGTTTGGTCATATACTACTATTGCATGTCCAGCGCCTCTATGGTTCAAAGGTACAAGTACCAGCGAACCACATGCCCTGGCGGGTGTTGTGGGTCCGAATACGGTTATAATCTCAGATTATAGCTTGGTTCGACTCATGCACCTTCCAGCATTGGACAAAAGGTAGGAAGCAAAACGTCTACTTGTTAAGCGTAGCTACCAATAACCCCCCCCCCTCCTTCACAAAAAATTTTTTTTCATTTCTTTCCCCTACCGTCCCTTCATCAATTTTAGAGCCATCGTTTCAAAAAAATATCAGTATATATGTATGACCGCATTTCAAGGTTCAGGCTAAAAAACATGAGATTAGTCTACTACTATTGCATGGCCTAGAACAGTGATTGCCAAACTGCGGCCCCCGGGCTGCATGTGGCCCTTCGAGATAATTCGTGCGGCCCGCGGATTGATTTGAAAGATGGTGAAATTATGAGAAATTTTCTTGATGACATAGGAGTCCCTCAGTTTAGTCGTAATGCCTCGTGCATGTTGTGAATCTGAATGCTTTTCGGTTTAAATTTTGTGGTTATTCCTAAAAAATGGTGTTTGTTGTCGCATATTTTACATTTTGTTATGCATAGGAATGGCCAGAAATTATTAGGGCCCGCACCGTGCCCGTGCCTGGGCACCACTGGCCCAAAATAACATATGCTGCGGTCGTATGGTTTCCAAAGGTGATTGAAGTGACAGCGGGCCTGCACAGGCTCCGGAGTCTACGGACCCGGCATCAGGGAAACTATTTCATTAGGAAAGTGGCTCATTGTTTTTCAAGCAGAGGCATACAGCAATATACATCTGTGCAAAAATATGCTTAAAACGAAAGTACATGCATGCGAAAATCGGTATCTTCACCGGACAGTCAAGCAGCACTACTGGCCCTTAAGTCCGCTAAATGCGTTTCCAAATTAGTTTGGAAGTGCAGCACAGCATTGAGGGAGCTCTCCCGCCAAAACAAAGTTTTATTACTTAGGGTGCCCGGTCACTGCGGAATCGAGGGCAATGAATTTGCTGATAACCTAGCAAGACAAGAATTGGTGCAACAATTTATTGGTCCTGAACCGTTTTTGGGCACCTACACATCTGCCGTAAAAGGCGAACTGATGACAGGGGAAAAGCTAGAAATAGTATCCCGTTGGAATCAAACACAGGGTTGTAGACAAGCTAAAGTCTATCTACCCAAATCCTGTAGTAGCTAAAAAACTACTCAATTTAACTCGCAATGAACTACGCATAATCAGGGGACTTCTAACAGGACACAGCCCCGCTCTTTATAATTCAAAGAATATCGGCAAGGTATCACCCGACATCTGCCGCTTTTGTAACTGTAAACCTTAAAGTTCAGCGCATCTGCTCTGCAATTGCGGAGCTCTTGTATTATCAAGGCACAACTTCTTCGGAAGTTTCCTTCTGACTCCATATCAATTGTGGAGCCTAAGTCCCAAAACGATCATTCGCTTTATTAACCATGTAGTACCGAATTTAAGGGACAGGCTTACAACTATCCGGCTCAACTCCATCAATGGGTAGGAGCAGTTTGTAAAAAAAGCAATTGCGGCTTGCCACAAAGACAAAACACGATCATTGAGACTGTCGCAGTGGACTTTTAACCCAATGCCCTTCTGGCAGGCAAAAAAACCACGTTAGTTTGTCCGGAAACCGGTTCTATCTGCTATAGCTGTTCGCGCTCGACCGTTTTATATGCTGCCTTGAAATTACCGAAAATATGATATGAAGCATTGTACTCCCGACATTTCTGGAGGATTTGTCTGAGTGTGAAAATTCGATCTGTAGTAGAACGCTGTTTAAATCCGGTATAGGAACAAGACGACCAGGGGCGCCGCGAGCCAAATAGTAAAATAATTGCTTGTTTTAGTGAAAGTTATTATGTACTAATTCGGTAAAAAGAATGCAAGGAAAGGATCGTCTGTGTTTATTCGTAAACCTCAACCGTTTTGGCAGAAAATAATAAAAGGACATATCTTGGCGGCTTTGCAAAAGGTATCCTCCGCTATTGCCGAAAACATGTCAAATAGCGAGTGGGCATCAAAATAGTAGAACCATTTGGAATGTTGATCTAATGGTTGGTCGGAGGAATCCCACCGGAGATCACAATATTTGTTTCTTAAGCTTAGCAAGCAACTGTAACTTTTGAGATCAGCTCAGTATAATACATTCACCTGAAAAGAGGCCACAAAGTATTTCAAAATATGTATAAAGTTATAAGCTGCGAATAATATTTTAAAAGGAAATTGAGAAATTGTTTATCCGTGATACAGATGTTGACTTGTTTCCGGATTTGTACTAAAACAATAAACTACCTAGCAGCAATCCCATCTCTTTGCATAACTATCAGTCAGGGCCTGCGGCTCCAGACCGCAGACAGTGCTCCTAAAGCCCTAAGTAAAGACGTTCGTTCGCTACCGAACAAACTTCTTTTATGCCAGAAATGTAGCGAACAAACACTAAAATTAGCCAAAGTATTGCAAAAGTGATCTAGAGGAAAACCACGTAAGGAATATAAAATATTTTTCATGCATTACAGTTTGATGGGTATAAATATAAACAGATATCTATGGAGGTGGAAGCACTTAAATATTTATGTTTTAATAATATCGAATTACGATTTATCAAAAATCGTATTTTGCCTGAGGAACCGTTCAAGCCGGAAACTTGATCTGTTAAGATACATTTCGCTTATTTATCTCAAGGGCGGAACAGTTAAATCGGTGTAAACAAAAGCTCTCAATCTTGATTACACACAGATTTTACGATCCAATGCAAGCTCTACCCCTGGTACACATATCGAGCAAATATCTTGCGTGTTTGCAAGTTTTGCTACACAACAGCTTTTGCCATTTCCCATGTTTACGTCAAGTGGATATATGCTGCCTAAGTTGAAGAGTGAAAGAAAAACAAAACAAAAAAAAACGCAGTTGAACCGGACGGAAACCCCTTTTTTATTCCCAACCAACCACTGCACTGCACTGCTGGAAACCCACGGTAAGGCCACCCAGATCGAAACATGAGTGCACAACAACAAGGCATTCTCGCAAGCTCGCAACAGGCGCAAACCAAGTGCTGGTAAGATCGCCACTCTCGGGTTCGAAATTTACGGCTGTAAAAACACAAACAATTGGGGAAAATATTTTTTTCGAAAAAGTTTTCTAAACTTAAATGCTCTTTTCGTTGTGCTTTGCGAATATTTCTATGGCTAAGCCTTTTGTTTCAGAAACGACCAGAAATCAATTTCTAGGCGGGATAAAACTAACCAGCAAATTGTAAATTGATCGTATTCATGCTTAATGATACTTCGCTCGTAGTTCAAAAGCCTGAATGGTTCAAAAGCGCTTACATCGCTTTAAATATATTACCCGTTAATCACTACAGTAAAGCCGTAAAATTATCAATCAAACTTACCTCCAAAGCAGTCAATATCACACAAGGATGCTGCAGGTAGACAATCGTAGACTCATCACTGTACCCACCGCAGGGAAATCGATTCAACTGCTCGAGGTCGGCCGCTGACGTGTCCGCATTTACAATTATGAAGTGAAATGAAAAAAGGGGAATATATTTTAAGCAATTGTTAAAAATGGAAACAAAGTATTTGTTTTGCACTAGAAGAAGAAAAAAACGCAGATCACGTGCTGCAACTCAAAAAAAAAAAAAGGATTCATTCTTCCAAATTATCTAAAACATAAGCTCTTCCGTTGAATGCCGAATGTAGTTGAAACAAGTTCGGAATCCGACGTGGAATGCAGCCCGATTCGACTCACGTGGGGTTTGCTTACCTTTCAATCCCGAAACCAGCACTCGAAACGGGTACTTATGACTGTAGGAAGCTAAATTGCCTCGTATCAGAATGTATGGCATTGAATATCAATCTGGAATGAGAAATGCAGGAAAAAGAGAATCATGTGAGTGAACGATTGCTCGATAATTGGGATTGGATGGAAAGTGAAAATTATCCATCTATCGATAGATGCTCCAAGCCAAACGAAGAATAGAAGGTAAGTTAGACAGTAAACTAAGGCTTCTTTGCATCGGCTGAGATCTTCCACTAGCTATTTTTAGAAAAGATGACAGCATACGATGGGATCGTCGTTGAGTTGGGGGACAGCAAAGGTGAGGTGCTATTTATTCAGTAGATAAACTATTTACTGTGAGGTAAGTGTGTAGGTTTAATCGGATAAGAAGTCACAAGAAGCGAGCCACTGGCTAACAATACTATTTTGAGTTTACTGTTATATCATCGCGACGAGTAAAGCGTGTAAATATCACAGCAAAATAAGCGGAGAAAGATGGATGCCCCCAAACCGAACCCGTTCGTATCGTTTCGTTTGGATGCACATCAGCATTTGTGGACGAATACTGTAACTGACTGGCTGTCAGCCAGACGTAGTGCACGAGCCCCTCCAGCAGCAACAGCAGCCATCTATAACAGACGCTAGCTAGTAAATTGACCTGAGCCGAAGTGACCCACGCCCAAGTGACCGGAAACGAGAAGAGCAAACCAGCGACGAACCCCTGAACTAAAGAGGAAAAAAAGTGTTACGATTGGGTCTTGCGCTGCCGCGCAGTAATTATGTTGGGTCGGTTTGATGAAGCAGTTTCAGCATGTACGGGCTGGAAAATATATGATTTATTCAATAATATCCGGTGCTGGGAGTTGTTAGTAATACAATAGAAAAATGAAAACAGTTTCTTGAAAAGAAATGATTGGAAACAATTTTAGACTAATTTGAGTTGTGCAAAGTATAATTGAGCTTAGTATTTGATGCAGTTGCTTTCATGCAACGCAACTATTATTTGCAAATCGCTTAAAATTTTATTTACAACTGTATAAGCACCTGGTTTAACTTCACACAGTCGGCATAATTTGTTTGATAATTAGAGTGATTAATCTATTTTGGATAGAGTCTTACGCGTATACCTATATTTTGAACATTTGCGGCAAAATCATATGGATGCGTTCAAAATATAGACGCGTAACGCTCTGTCCAAAATAGATTAATCACCCTAATACTAATGTCGCAGTTGTATAATACAATTTCAGAATAACAACAGCGCCAACAATACTTTTTCAGCATGTTACCCAATAGGTGAATCGGTTTTTTTGCTGTTCTACCATGTACTTTGCCCAATTAACAATGACATTTGCACTAAAAATCTGAAATTTCCTGACAACCACAAAATTTACAATTCCTTCGGACTTCCATCTGTTAGAATACTTACATTTGGTATGGCTTAGATGCCAAACCGCTTGAACAGTTAAACAGAAAAAAACACAGCTATGTAGGACAAAATAATAATTGAAAAAAACCACAACGAATTCTTCAATTTTCCTTTGAATGGCTAACAGTTGCTAGGTATGGTCGACTGCGATACCGATCAACAAATCGTGATAACTACTAGCAGGTATTATTCACCACCCTCTCTACAGTACACCACCCACTCAGAGACACGCACTGTTTTTTGTTACACTATAATTAAGTAACCGCCCGTCGTCGTCAAGGTAACCACGGGGTTTCACGAGGATAAACAAATCAAAATACGGTTTTTTTCGCTTATGGGACGACGACGGTACAGCCGGTGGCGAAACTCGACGGCGGACGATAAACTACTGAACACCGAACTGCGTGGTAAAGTGTTTTGGTTCGTCCGTCGCGGAATCGATGCAATGCGATGGTGTGGTGAGTGTGGATAGAAAAGCTTCGATAGATACCTGCCTGCATACCTGTTGGTGGTCAGCCTTTCTTCGCTCTTTTCTCATGCTCCGCTAAACCGACTATGTCCACACGCTTATAGTTGCGTTTCAATCTCAATATATGAAGCATGCTTTTGAGTAGAAATACACTGAACTCAGTTTTGCGTGGCAATTGTTAGGCACTGTTGAATCAGCATTGGACAATATTAAATTAAATATAACACAAATAACAGGTACTGTCAAGAATTAATGAATCAATTAATTACATGTAAGTCCGTTTTTGCTTTCCAGATCCGATACGACAAACTTCAGATCTGCAAGTTCGTTTACTCTGATTAAAAAAAAAAAAGTGACAGAATCTTTCAATCCCAATAGGACATGAACTTTTTTTATTGAACCTGGACGTCCTGAAAGCAAAAAAATGCTGTAAAAGTGTAAAACCACTTTTTTCTTTAATCGATTTTATCGTTTGTACTCCAAACCTAGATGAACTTGATGTTTCGACTCGACCACCCTTTCCCTTCAACCTGTAAGAAAGACTGTAAGAATTTATTCATATACTGAAGTCTTGTATGAAGACGTGGTCGATGGAAAATTCGAGCGTGTGACATGATGCAGATATTTTCAAAGTGGAGACTCAAAAGATTAGCGACGGACTTCTTTACATACTTTCGTTTGGACTGCGGTCGGAAAGCCGTGGGCTTAAACCGTCATTAGACAGACTTCTTTATCGACAGACTTTGCAGCCGGCTGAGTTTAGAGTACAGAAAAATTACGAGGCCAGTGTAACGACGATCCTACTGACTCTATCTAGCAAGCACCGCCTGGCCGAGATTCGAACATACGACGACTGGGACTGGCTGGTTAGACCACCATCGTACCTTGAAGCTAACTGGGTGGTTACAAAAAATCAGCTATATCTAATTGAAGAGGCCTGAAAAATCGCGATAAGTAAACAGTTGTTACCACCCAAGGCGCTATTTATAAGATTGCTATATACCAACAGCAGATCAAAAGGGTGTTAGCTAGTCTATATATTTAAAGGTATTTTAGGAAATTAGGGTAAGGCTGCCAATATATCGTCAGCATAATTAATTTCGTATGAATTTTTACTCAATATGCTAGAAATGTCGCGAATACAACGTGCCCACGCACCATTTATTCATCGACTTCAAATCGGCGTACGACATCGAGATCAGCTATGGCAGATTATACACTACTACGGATTTCCGGATAAACTAACGCGATTGGTCAAGGCGACGATGGATCGAGTAATGTGTGTTGTTCGAGTATCAGGGGCAGTCTCGAGACCCTTTGGATCTCGAAGAGGGTTACGGCAAGGTGATGGGCTTTCATGTTTGTTGTTCAACATCGCTTTGGAGGGTGTAATAAGAAGAGCGGGTATAGACACGAGTGGCACGATATTCACGAAGTCCGTCCAGCTTCTAGGTTTCGCTGACGACGTTGACTTCATTACACGTACCTTTGAGAGGATAGCGGAAACGTACATCGGACTGAAAGCTGAAGCCAAACGGATTGGACTTGTCATTAATGTATCGAAAACAAAATACATGAAAGGAAGAGGTTCTAGAGAAGTGAATGCTGCTGACCTCCCTCCCCGGATTCATTTAGACGGTGATGAAATCGAGGTGGCAGAAGAGTTCGCGTATCTGGGCTCACTGGTTACCGCAGACAACGACACCAGCAGAGAAATACAAAGACGCATTATGGCAGGAAATCGTGCCTACTTTGGACTCCGTAGGACGCTGCGATCGAACAAAATTCGCCACCGCACGAAGTTAACAATCTACAAGACGCTGATTAGACCGGTAGTCCTTAACGGCCATGAGACACGGACTATGCTCGTGGAGGACCAACGCGCCCTTAGTGTTTTCGAACGGGAGGTGTTGCGCACCATCTACGGCGGAGTGCAGATGGAAGACGGAACGTGGAGGAGGCGAATGAACCATGAATTGCACCAGCTGCTTAGGGAACCACCCATCGCTCACACCTCAAAAATTGTTCGCCTGCGATGGACTGGGCATGTCGTGAGGATGTCGGACGACAGCCCGGTTAAAAACGTTCTCAATAACGATCCGACTGGAACGAGACGGCGGGGCGCGCAGCGATGGATCGATCAAGTGGAAGGCGACCTGCGGACCCTACGCAGACTACGTGGCTGGCGAATTGCGGCCATGGACCGAGTGGAATGGAGACGACTTCTTCGTACAGCAGAGGAAACCACGGCCTGGAGCTGATTAATCAATCATCAGCTAGAAGTGTTCTTGGGGCCTCTGCTTGGCGCATTGGTAATAGAGTAAATGGTGCACCAGTTTGTTTAGGCTGGAATTAAAATCGAGATGAATTTTTAGCTAGTGAATGTAAGTTGATTTATTGTTTTATTTCCTTGATGAAAAGAAATAGAATTTTTCTGTAGTACATTTTTTTAATTTCTAGAAAAAGCAAACGTGGTCAAAGTTTTGGTTTTTTCAAGTCATCATCGAGGACAGTTCTATGTAAGCGATTACTTCTAATTTTTTGGTTCAATCAAATGCTAGTAAAGAAACAATGGTTTTGATCTCCATTTAATAAAAATCAGTAAACCACTTACATTTTTGTAAAAATAGTTTAACACATTAAGTTTATGGGTGCTACATTCTTTTTAGTATTGTTATTGCTTCTTTAGGACTATTTAGACTACTGTGATAATCATTTAATGAAACATACCGCATTTTGCACTGTTAATCTGACACTAGAGTGGTTTTTAGTTTAATCAAGTTCTTTTTGCTTCTTGCCCTTCTTTTTCACTTCATTTTCCTTGAGCGAAATCGTGTACGAGATTCGACTGTGATAATCGTGTAAATCGGGGTAGTCTAAATAGGGGAAAATGTCGCAATATAGAGCGGTAAAGTTTTGATATGGGAAAGCGCAGCAAAAGAAAGAGCATGTGCGCTGAATTTTTTTCCCCTGTTGGGTACATTCTCCACTGCGACCAGTAATTTGATCTATTGTGGCGGGCCCCTATTTACTGTAAGCCACGTCAAGGTGTCGTATCACTATTAATAGGAGTGATTTCCACTTGTTGACTAATGGCATTGTCCCAATAAGGTATAATACAACGAATAAAGTTAATTGCCTTACTGGGAGAACTTGTCCACACAACTGAGGGTTGTATCAAACCCTCCCCAAAGAATTTGCTCCTTCTATGATAAAGTGCTACGCAGCTACAAAGCAGAAGTTCAGCATCTTCGCTATCTAGGTTACAAAAACGACAAGAGTCATCTTCCAGTTTGCCTAGCTGTTTTAAGTGATAGTTACTTGAGCAGTGGCCCGTTACCAAGCCACAGAAAGTACGTAAATCTTTTTTAGATAGACTAAGAAGTCTCTGAGTTACTGTTTTGTCAGGTGATATAAATCGCTTTGATTGGCGAGCTGTTAAATTAATTTTCCATATGTCATTTATCATTGATTTTTCTTAGTTACTCAATTCCATTCTGAAGGTACATGTTGAAGCCCCACAGAATGGTTCTGGTCCAATGAAAGGTTTAATCGATCCAGCTTTTGCCAATTGATCCGCTTTTTCATTGCCTTCAATTCCAAGTATCCAAAAAAGACTTACTGTACTTTTTTTAGCCACCTGCTGTAGCAATTAAATGCATTCCCAAACCAGCTTCGATGAACACGATACTGACTTCAGTGCTTTTAATGCAGCCTGGCTGTCAGAAAATATACCTATATTTGTATGTCTATAATTTCGTCGCAAACAAATTGTAGCACTGAATTTAGAAGTAGGTTGAACTTGAACATACCTTCCCGTGCCTAACTTGCGCTTACAAAATCGTGTAACTTCTTAATTATTTCCGAATTAACGAAAGTGAAGTTTCCCGATATTAAAACTTTTGTTTTTTCCTTCATTACCCATATTTTACTCATGAATAATTGACTGTTAAACTTTGGCGAACTACACCAAGAAAGAATCTGGGAAATAATTAAAAATTCAGGTGATAAGACGAGCTACAGCTAACTAAGGAAAAACTATTAAGGAAAAAAGTAGCACAAGGTAAAGTGGACCAGCAAGAGCAGACAAGAACAAATGTTAAATTTTAATGTTTCGACGTCCTGACATTGATATAGGGTATGACAGAAGCTCAGCAGCCTACTTCTATTGTGGGCCTACTCACTGTTCTCTATAATCTGGGGAGAAACTATCTGGTCTAATTAGCTGGTCTTTAGTCTGGTCTAATTAGCATTTTGTTCATCGTCAGCTTTGTGCGACGGCGTATGCTCCTAGATCTAAGCGTCTTGCGAAGAGAAAAGTGGGTTCGATTTCCAGCTTGAATCCGTCGTTGGATCTCCTTACTCGTATTATTGTCGGCGGTGACCATAGATTCCAAATATACGAACTCATCAATCACTTCCAGTTTATCGCCGTCAATAGTCACTGTCCGTGGGAGGCAAACGTTGCTTTCTCTGAAGCCTCTTCTTTTAATATATATTCGGTTTTCGACGCATTGATTTGTAACTCTATCCTCCTAGTCTCCGTTTTTAGTCTGGCGTAGATTGCCTCCGCCGTTCCAAGGTTTCTAGTCGTCTGCGAAGGCTGGGAGTTGGCTACTCTTGCTGAAGATCGTTCCTCTCGTTTCGATGCCCACTCGCCGGATCACACCATCAATAGCGATATTAAATAACATACAGGACAGACCATCCCCTTGCCGCAACCCTCTGCATGATTCGAAAGGACTCGAGAGTGTTCCCGAAACGCGCACGTAGCACATCACTCGCTTCAGAGTAGCTTTGATGAGCCGCGTCAGTTTGTCCCGAAAACCGTACTCGTACATTATCTATCATAGCTGTTCTCGTTCAACTGTATCGTATGCTGCTCTGAAATCTACGAAAATATGATGCGTGGGCACGTTGTACTCTCGACACATCTGAAGGAGTTGTCGGAGAGTAAAAATTTGATCCGTAGTTGCACCGGGCCCCAGAAATATCGCCTGATACTGCCCTACGAATTCTCTTGCTATTGGGGATAGACTACGCAACAAAATCTGGAGAGCACCTTGTAGGCGGCGTCGTCCAACGTGATGCCACGGTAATTACAGCAATCTAGCCAGTCGCCGTTTTTGTAGATGGGACATACTACAGCTTCCATCCACTCCTTCGGTAGTCTCTCCTCCTCCCAAATCCTAGAAATTATGCAATGAAGTGCCGTTGCTAGCGGTTCTTGGCCATTTTTGTAGAGCTCTGCCGGGAGCCGGTCATTTCCGGTGGCTCTATTATTCTTCAGCTGACGAATTTCTCGCCGGATCTCTTTGAGTACAACCTGCAGTGGTCTGAGCAAACGAGATATATGCTTCTTCAGAAAACTGGACGGAATTCCATCAGAACAGAAGTTCGTCCCCCGTTAAACTTTTATGACAAAGTATGCTAGCAAACTTTCCAACGAACAAGCAGCATATGTTCGTAGGGTTAGAGGCAGCTTCATCACGATACGCATTCCTTATGCAGCATGCCGCTCAAACAAGGCAAGGGTGCGTATGTCCTCCGTGAGCAGCATCACAGGGTCAACTCCATAAAGAACTCTAATCTAATAAGGGTTTTGTACATTGTCAGGTTCGTACGGCGGCATATACTTCTTGATCGTAGCATTTTGCAAAGAGCAAAATATGCCCGCTTTCCTGCGTGCATGCGGTGTTGGATCTTTCTACTAGTGTTTTTATTTATTTATTTATTTTTAGCCCAAAATCCTTCTTTCGGTCAGGGGTAGATTGCCTCCACCGTCCCGCATTCGACCAAAAAAAAATCTGATCACTTTATAGTAGTGTTGGACACACGTTGTGTTTAATAAGAAACTTCGCGGCTTAGTTGAGCAAACTTATTTTATTTCTGGTACAGAATAAACCACTTGCACGTTCTTAGATTGGATTCTCACTCGCCCTAAACCCTCGTCTCATCGAACCGGGGGATACTCGACTAATTGAGTGCCGCCTTAAAGGTTTTATGTACACTTGAGGAAGTGCTTGTGTTCACCTCAAGTGGGGTTTTCAACAGCGCTGCACTTCATGTAAACCGATAAAGGCCAGATGGATAGTACAGAATAACATATAAAATAGCACGACACATTCCAAATAATTGGCGATTATAGTCAGCTTGCAAAAACGCGGAGCTACAAATGACAACCTTCACTATTTTACTAGGTACATGCTATTGGATGCGCCCGCCCAGTTAGCTTCGAAATACGATACTGGTCTAATAACCCAGTCGTCGCATGTTCGATTCGCGGCCTGAGCGGTGCTGTGCTAGAGTTAGAGTTTTTGAGCCGTTGCACTAGCCCCGTACTTTGCTCTGGACTCCTGGACTATAATAACCAGCTGCGAAGTTAATTATACTCAAGGTTTCGCTTTTTGTTATTATTGGATGCAATAAAAGAATCATTAAAATTCATTGTAAATCAGTGCCACCCAGAGAATTGAAAAACTGAAAAAGTTGCTGTTTCCATTAAGAAATAGTTTCCCTCCGGAAATGAGACCGATACATTTATTTCTCGTACACTGCATACTAACTACCGCCACTTCAAAAGCAGGAAAGAAACCATACGTGATGAAATCGCATCATATGTCAGATTCTATTAAAGATGACAAACTACAACTTGCCAAACGAGTGTAATCGATATTGCTACTCATCCAACATCAGCCACCGTTTACAACATTACACGAGGTTGTTCAACTTTGAAGACTGTCAATGTAGATAATTATTGGTTACCGATCAAGTTACGATCGGTAATAATCGACAAATCTATACAATATTTATGCGGTATGCATGCTAAGTATGATGATACCATAACATGATACATAAACGGTTAATATTCATAGCTTCGCATCACTTTCTGTGCTGCTAGACGTACTTGCAGTAATAACGTCGAGAAAAACATGATTATCAACGAAAGCTATGCCGACCACTGCTATCTTAGAATAAAATATATTACGTAAGTACGATACTGTTGTCGTAAAAACATAACAAACCAGTTAAAACGAATCAATTTTTGGGCACATACCATATAGTACAAAATAAGTAAAATGGTAAAAATTGTGTCCCAATGGTGCTGAATGAGAAAACGTTCATTTCGTAAAAAATCCTCGACCTTCATATAATCATTCTGTTGAAATCTGATATCATTACAGTACGGACTACGGAGGCTAGTTCACCAACGAAAATAACCACAGCAAAATTTATACCTACAAATAGGAGCGATATGTCGTTTATTGTTGAACAGAAAACGATGCGATGAAACATGGGACTGCATAAAACTGTTTGTTGTTCGACAGCTTGAAAATTATGTAAAGTCATTCAACAAAAGTCGTCGATTAAGAAGTAATTTTTAAACATCTAGTCAAACTTTCGTTGCAGACAACAATCTAGCGAATTTCGCAAAATTTAAGCAGTGGATATATGCTATGTAAATTAATACTCACAAAAATTGTTTCAGCAAACAGAATTTTGCACAGTTTTCTATAGTAAGAAATTGTACCTGTATCTAATAGGCATTTCGCATGTCCACACAATACATCAAAAACTATCAAGGTTCAGCCAGCCGTGAACTGCTGGAGATCATAGATAGATACATGGAGCCAGTTACGTATAGACTTGTTTTGTGTGCAGCTGAAGAAACCTGCTTGTTGTGTAGATATTGCGTTTGACCTTGAATCTGCATTCACTCGATTCAGTCCAATAACAGCGCCAATTTTCTTAGGCTGGCATAAATATCATTCCAGATCTTAAACTAGGTCATACTCATACTGTCGTATTTATTGTGGCAATTATAATTCAATTAGGTAGACATTTAAATAATTATCTATCTACAGATTATTAGTACGATCGAATAATCTTAAAATGACGTTTCCAATTCAGGGCTCAAAACGACTTGAGTGCCTCAACCTGTGAGTAATTTACAGCCAGACTTACCTGAATCCGGTGAAATCAGGCGATAGGCGGCATACTCCGGAAATTGCTAGCCACAATTCAATGTTCACGATATTCACTGCTGCGTCCCTGTTTTTCAACCACAGTTACCAAAACTAATCAATCGCTGTCGACCGCAAAGCGATAAATGATTCACTGCACTGCACTGCGAATAAATTTCGACTACGGAGATAACAAAGAATGTTGTTGCGAAAGAGGCAATCGATTTTTCGGCTCTGATGGTGATGATGGTGATGATGCAGCTTTGCTTTGAGAAGGGTGATTTATTTTATTACTGTTTTTATTCGTGCTCTATCGGTGTTGTTGTTAATTGGCCTTGCCAGCGTTGAAAGAGATTTCGTAGGCTGCTCGCACTTACAGGAAATCTCGTGCCGAACTGTCAACGCGTGAGTGTTGACAAAAGCAAAAATACTTCCCTTTCTTTTTTTCTCACGCAAAACCCTGAACAATATCAGCAACGCTGGCAAGGCCAATATTTTGCTGGTTTTTGTATAAGAGGAAAAAGAATGGAAATAATTTTGCTTTTGTATGTACGCACATTTTGACAACTTCTTACGAGACTTTCTATAAGTGCGAAAAGGACGAACAGGGTTGGAAATTTCCGAAATTTCTTTAACCACCATCCAGGGGCTTGCGATCATTTCCTGCAAATAGCGCCCTTCGTTAAGTCGACTGTCAAACACCGTTCGTTAAGATAAGGATAGCACCCCGCTGCCACCATCCCACAGTCGTTAATATGTCAATTACACCTCCAGTACGCAGCCGAAAATGTCGTTTATTGTGTTGTGCATGCGTAAGATTGGCAGTACTAAAAATTTTATGAATATTTAGTCAGACCGCATTAAATTATTGCTTGTACCCTCCAAATAGCGATATCGCTCATAAAAGTGCTATTTTACCAGGACAGGACGTGCCAAGTGTCAACCGCGGTGTTGACCCAAAATTGACCCAATTTCTGATTGGCTGAAAGCGACGAACAACCGTTGACTGGAAAATATAACGCGGTATTACTTTCAGTGTTGCTGAAACTCATTAGTACAATAAATGTCGACCAACATTTGAAAGGGGCGGATAAGCCAACTGTCAAACAGAACGAGTGAGAGTTATTTTTTGCTGGACCAGCATAGGAAAATGAACTCTCACTCGTTCTGTTTGCCAGTCGGCTTATCCGCCCCTTTCAAATGTTAGTCGACCAATTATTTCCGAATTTTGATTTCTTTTGTATTCTGTAGTTCTATGCTTGGTTCTATATTAGTTTTGTTTATACACGAATTTTAATTTTCAAAATGAAATGCAAAACATGATTTTGGTCGCATAAACTGTGCCGTATTCAGGAGCTGTTGTTCGGCAAGCGAAGTTATTCTTAAAATAATTTGTGCCGGCAACAGTGGTGCAGAGTGTACAAAGAATATTCAATCGGGATGGCGGTAATAATGAAAAGAAGAGTAAGAAGCCAGATGGCACGTCCTGTCCTAGTATTTTACATTAAATCGTTCGGCGCACTTTTTCGTTAAATTCCAAGCAATTAGTGCGCCGAAGAAACCGAAACAATTTAGCTAAAAGAGCACTTTTATGAGCGGTTGCGCACTTATTGATTAAACAATTTTCCTTGCAACTAGCAATATTTAACCGATAATGAATTTCCGTTAGATAAAAAATCCTCTCGTACAAACCGAATAATAAAATTCCCTCGTTTTTATTTTTCTCTGGAAGTACTCCCAGATGTCCCTTATTCATTTATTTTTGTGTGCACACCAAAATTGTTTTTTTTTTCGATCCAGCAGAACGATTTGCTGGTTGCTAACCAGCAATGAACTTTTTCGCTGAAAAGCAAACGATTAGAATGTCAATGTCATTTTTAGTGTATACCGCTCAGGGCTCAGCTACTCGGTTCATTTTTCAAAATTCACCACAGTAAAGTACGCGACGCAAAAGTAAATGCCCAGACACAGTGCATACGGATTTCACTTCGTTGCGGCTATTTGACAGTTTTCCATGGCGTTTTCTGTCAATTTTCCGCAACGTAATAAAATCGGTATGCATTATGTTTAGGCCTTAATTTTCCTAAGTTTTTAAGTCATTATTAAGGTTGTGAACCATTTCGCGAAATTTTTACCTTATTTTAGTAAAAATCTGACAGTTTGATAGTTATTTCTCATCAAGTGGTTAAAATCAGTTCAAAATGTGAACCATTTCCTATTTGACGATTGATAGTTGTTTTGCTTAATGATAGCATATAAGGTGAGGATGAAAATGTGTTTCTGTAATTGAACTTGCTGACGTTTATCGTACGCACACATCGACGCGCGATTTGTCGTTGCTGTTGTTAGATTTTACATTGATTTTACACGCTTGTTTTTGTTTTCCCCCAGTTATACCCCGGTAAAAAACATTCGTTTCGATGAAAAACGATAAGCTTTGATAGTATTTTGCACTGGGCTTAGCAAGCTCTATAGCGAATTTGTTGATTCAATCCGGGTTGGAACTGAATGAATTTTTGGTGTTTGCTTGCTCCTATTTGTTATAGATAAAATTTATCCCATTTCATTTCGGGTTGAATAATTAAATTTATTTTACGATAAGCATCCATACTGGGGGAAAACAAAAACAAACGTGTAAAATCAATGTAAAATCTAACAACAGCAACAACAAATCGCGCGACGATGTGTGCGTACTGTAAACGTCAGCAAGCTCAATGCTTCAGAGCAGAGTTATTATTGTCGACAGAAGGTGAAAACTATCAAACTGTAAAATTTTGACAAGAATTTTAACTAAAAAGTTAAAAATTTCGCGAAATCGTTCACAGCCTAAATGGCATGTGGCAACCCTGATTTCACCTCACTATTTTGCTTTTCATTTCGTTCTGGCTGTTGGTTGACTTTATTCTCAGCCTCAGGGTCAACTGTCATCATCGCGATTATTCTTCTCTCGTGTTGTTGAAAAATGGCGAATCGTGCTCCGAATAGACGTCCGGCTCAAGAAGTCGATAATACTATTGCCTACGTGCAATGTGATGGCTTGGTAAGTTTCTTTATAAAGCCTTGCTTCTAATCTATCGATTTATCATAAATATCATACAAATAGTTAATTAAATAATGCACAAATTACGAATGTTGATGTGACAGCATCTAGCCATGCTCTCCAGTCGCCAATCATTGCTTTTGACGTATGCATTGTCATTAGAATCATTGATATGAAAACTGAAATTTATTGTAATTTTGCAGGCTGCAATGAAAATGGTTAAGCATTGCCATGAGGAATCCTCTGGTAATATGGAAGTGGCACAAGGTGCCCTGCTTGGATTGGTGGTTGACGATCGACTGGAGATCACCAATTGCTTCCCGTTTCCGAAATCATCGGATGAAACTATAGACGAGGAAGAGTATCAACTGAACATGATGCGTCGTTTACGTTTAGTTAACGTGGATCATTTCCATGTCGGTTGGTACCAGAGTGCCGATGTTGGCAACTTTTTGTCGCTACCTCTGCTGGAGTCTCAGTACCACTATCAGACCAGTATCGAAGAGTCGGTCGTTGTCATCTACGACACACAGAAGTCCAAACGAGGCTTCCTGACTTTGAAGGCTTATCGACTGACGCCGCAAGCCATTGCCATGTACAAGGAAGGCGAGTTTACTCCGGAAGCGTTGCGTAACCTGAAGGTCGGTTATGAAAATCTGTTCTTAGAGGTACCAATTGTCATTAAGAACTCGGCTCTTTGTAACATAATGATGTCCGAGCTGGCGGAGATGGTTCCCGAGGAAGAGGGAACTCATTTCCTCGACCTTGGGACGGCTTCCGTTTTGGAAAATCACCTGCGTTGTTTGATGGATCGCGTTGACGAGTTGAACCAGGAAGCCAATAAGTTTAACAAGTACCAGCAGTCCGTTATTCGACAGGAACAGGTTTGTAGATATTATTTCAAGAAACATTGTATGTTTAATTTTTGGTCATCTAATCGTAGGACAAACATCGCATGCTGGCTAAACATGCTCAAGAGAATGCTGCACGCATTGCCAAGGGCGAAGCGCCGGTGCCTGATGATGAGGTTAATAAGCTGTTCCGTCCGTTGCCGGTGCCACCGAGGTTGAATCCGATGATCGTGTCCGGTCAGATCAACACGTATGCCCAGCACATTTCGCAATTCTGCTCGCAATCACTGGCTAAACTGTACATGACACAATCATTGCAAGGCGCCAAGGATAATAAGCAGTAAGCAGAAGTGGTACGTACGCAAGTGTAATTCGAACATTTCCATCTAAACAAAGTAAATAACTACACACGAGAAGAATTGGAGTAAATCCTTTGGAGAGTTGAAAGCTAATTGGCTATAGACGGTGATCAATAAAAACTACAAGTTCATTTGGTTTCAAACAAAAACCAACGGTAGTCCGTCAGGACGTGCGTCCAAGCAATCGGGTTTTTCGTTTGAAAATAGAGCTGTAAAGAATGCAAAATAAAACGGATCAGGTAAGATACCTAATGTAAACTTCGGAAAAAGTGTTGAGATCATTGCATAATCCCAGTTTTCGGAAATGTTTTTGATATTCGGGATAAAAATTATCAAATGTGATTCTTGCGTTGTTCAGCAAGTGCTTATGTTCAGGGGTTCTGTTTTTAGAAATGTATTCACTGCATTATTCTTGTTAATGTGAATACAGAGGATAACCGAATTTTTGTTTCAAATAAAAAAAATGCTTTTGAAATTTACCCAATCAATCAATGACGATTCATTTCTCCTTAAAGAGAGAAGTTAAGCTGTTTTTTTTCTTGTGTTCGTTTTCGTAATGATTTTACGGCAAGAACAATTGGAAAATTTACTGGAAAGCTTGAATAACTCGGAGAATTAGTTTTCCATACCAAATGCGCTACTCAACGCAAGCACCCTGCGACAAGCGACTGCTACTTTCATCGACCGATACCACGTTCTATCCCTAGTATCGTCGCTGCCGTGGTTGCCATGTGGTAAACAAGCACGTATTCATGTGGTTGCCTTCATTGAAATCACTACCAGACATTAGGAGTAGTACTATGCTCTTACTGTGTAGTACGAATCTTGAAATGAAGGTAGAGGCTTGTAGTCGAGTATATTCCGTAAATTACGAAATGTATTCAGTGTGGGCAAACTGTTGCTTCAACAGGCAATTTTACGTTTACTCGGCATAACGTTGCGGTGCACGAACCAAAGGCATACAAGTTAGAATTATTACTGGATGAAGGCAAAGAGCCACCGGAGAAAATTGGAAAAGTGGCTGGATCGGATGTGCTGTTCTACTTATGCCAAATCTTGAAGTTGGAGACAGTTACCGGATTACCTCTGCAAGTGTTGAATTATTGCGCGTTCAAGAATTAAGTGAATCCTTTTGAAGCTGGAAATTAAAATTTAATGAGGCAATAGAAGCTTTAAATTCGCGCTCCATGAAGCTGCTCATTTACAAATCGTCGCTTAAAATCAGAGAAAGAATAATCTCGCAATAATAGAAGGAAAACTTGTATGCCTAATGTAAGATATTTGTACGAGACTCGATGGGGATATGTTGGGCATTAGCATTCAATTTGTGGATGGCAAAGAAAAAAAATTTACATTTAAAAAAAATACATAAAATCGTTAACCGTCAAAATTCATGACAGATATAACATCAACTTATGCAGTCACAAAGGATAATAACTTAAACATGCTTACCATGTCTAGGTTGTTAGAACAAGACCAACAAAGTTTACTATACTGAAGAAAATAATAGATACGCATTAGTAAGCTCATTTTTGATAATACACCTACATAACATTTTAAAAATTATCAGTTCCTGCCCTAGTACTTCAACACACCGACGTTTCTTCTGATACCGACGATCCAGACGATTAGGATATTGATCATGATACTAATGGTACTACGGAAGAAGATGACGTCGTTTGAAAACTGTGTTCCCACACTGTCCTGTATTCGATGTGCTTCGCACACTGTTGCATTGGCCGTAAGTGATAATTTAAAGTAAGTATGGCTTAAGGTGAAATTAGCAGTCATCGATTCCGCCAATTTCAAAAGCATTTTTTTTGTTTGAAACAAAAATTCTGTTCATAAAAATATATTCGCTGTGTTCGGATTGGCAAGAAGAATGCAGTATTTACACTTTGACAAACAGAACTCCACTTTTGGGCCCAAAAGCTTTCCGACGAAAAGTTAATGACTGCTAGTTTCCCGTTAATAAGCATGTAAAGCAAATTTAAATGCTTTACTCTAAAATACATAGAAAAACAGGTTTTCGGTCATATACTGCAAAATGGGGTCATATTATACTTGCTACTTACAAGGCCAAGGCACTATACGTTACGTTGTGCAATTGGTTGAAGAGTTTCGTCGTCCCGGTTAGTAAACAAGTCACACGCTTAATAAGGAGTCTTTTTTGTCCAGTCCGCTGTGGTTCAAAGGTTGATCACTACCGGCAATTTACCCTATATTATACACCGGCGAATATCACTACTGGTGGGCCTGGGAGGACAAGTGGGTACGGATCTGGTTATAATTGGCTTCGCGGATATCCCAGCTAGCGGTACACAACTTCTTAAGCATTGCTTTATTGACCTTCCCTTACCTAATTTTTCCCTCTTTCCGCTTCACACCTTATTACCGTTCTGCATGAAACTCTATCAATAGCTTTGTTTTATCACTTTCTTAAGCTGCCGTTATAAAAATGTAATATATATATGTGTGTGTATAGATTAATCACTGTATTGCTAATCACAAAATTTCCTTTATTTACATAGAAAGTTTTCGCATAACGTACAGCCCAATACTGGTCATCAAGAGCATCAGCGTCGCCAGCACGATTCCTTCCAAATGAGCTTGATTGGGGTTTTTGGTTCCGTTTATAAGGTAAGTAACCTTATCCCATTTCCATAAACTAACCTTATCCCTATTCCATAAATAGCTTTTCATATACCTCTTGCTGTTATAAGAATTTCATTTCGTTGTAAATATGACATTCCGACCTTTGGCAGAGGGATCCCAGAGTCAGTTAGTTGGGTCCGTGCAAGGCTGGAACACTTCTGTCTGCGGGCATGGGCGTAGAGCTCTGTCTATGTTTTAGTAAACATTTAATTTCGTATGTTATATAGTTGATATTTGTTTGCTCTATTCGAATTTATGATTAATTAAACGAAAAATTACAAAGTTTGTGAGTTACGAGACCCTCCCCCGTATATAACGTATACTCGTTATGAGTCAAGTAACACAGTAGCATAGAGTTTTATGCGCTCATAAGCGACCAGCTGGGAAACCCAAAAAAAAGAAAACATCATTGCAAAATCCTAATTTTCGGAAATGTTTCTGATATTGAAGGAATCTCAATCAAAGATTAGATTGTTATTATGGCCTTAATTAACAAATCAATTGATAATTGCCTTTTTGTGGAAACACAACCACGATTTTGATAGTCATCAAAAAAGAATTGCAGATGTGATTTACATTAGGTATTTTTCAGGTTATTATATTCAAACTTACATTTCCGTCACAAGCTCAGATTTCTATTACATTTTCGTAACTTTCTTAAGTCCATTCCTACTTGCTAAATAATTTTCCCTAGTGTTTCTATTATAAATAATGCTGAACTTCTGGCTTTCTTTTAATGATGTTTTCAATATTTATACAGAGTTTCAGCGCCGCATCATGCTATTTAAGAATAACTCGCTGTAGAATACTGTCGCGAGTACCTAGCTGTTGATAGCTTGCATGCGTCCTCAAAAAGCCGATTTTTTCCAATTGCGTTAACTTTATATTTTTAGTACCGTTCACCGTTTCTGTCGGTTGTTTGGTATTGCACGCTCCATGGCCTACTAAGTAATGTTCAATCTGGAGAATGCCTCAGCAAATCTGTCATGCAAAATGTGCGAATGAAGTCGAACAAAAATGTTGCGAAAAAATAATTTGGAATCATGGGCCCTTAAGTTCTATAATTTTCTATAAATCTATTCAATAGTTTAAGTAGTCTCACCGCAGGCTTTTATTTAATACTATTACTACTGTGTGGTTTAAACTAGACATCGATTCGTTTGTAATGTAATTCTTACAGTGTACGTGATTTTCTGTTCACTTGTTTCAAACATTTAAATTGGTTTTTTGTTTATGGCACTCTTCCAACGTATTCGGGTTGGTTGGACTTTACACGGCTAATATCAACTCTTTTCAATTGTACCTATTGTTTGCATTACAATTCGAGGGGGAGGATGTATGTGCGTATTAAGATTTTCTATGTTCGTTAAAACTAATCGGGGTACATCACAGAAATAATAGCTTTACAACAAATAAGGAACATAAAAACATATATGACTAGAACTAGTATAATCGCCCAGGTAAAGCGTTACGCCCTGGTAGACGATAATTAACCGAGTATTGGGTTTGCCTAAATCGGTTCACAAATGGTAGAGTTATTTGCCTTGCATGTCGCTCATACACGTTTTGTTTTGCACACTTGAATTTTTTTGTTCGTTTAACTTTTAATAAACACATCATACTTATTCTTAGTACTAAGCAAATTTTGAATTTAATCGAATTTTGCCGATTGTAGTTTACATTTGTGCTCTGTTGGAAATCGATTTGGTGCTGCTGCTGGCTAATATTGCAGTAAATGAATAAAACTTAAGGGAAATTGGAGTTTATTAAATTTTATTTGCAAGTGCATAATAATTAAAATGGACTGATATCAGTGAATTTATTTCGCAGTTAAGGATATCCATGAAAAATAAATCACACAAATGTGAACGTTAAACATACAAGATTTGCCAGCAGCCGCTATCAATTCCGAAATTTTGGAACTTATAAATAAATCTGCCAAATATGTAGATGTATTATATAAATGCTTTGCAACCTACGAACGCAATCATTCAGTATAAATATTATTATTATCAGCTTTGGGTGAAAACAGCTAAGGAATGGCAAAGCACAGCTCATGCTATAGCACCTCCACCGCGTGAGAGAGTCCGTGCCTGACAATTAGCGAAAATCGATCGAATCGAAACGATAGTGCATTTCCGTCGTCACATGTCAATCCTCGCTTATTTTCACACCGCTTTCCTGCTTTGCTATCCATTTATGGTTCATTGCGTCTGTAACCCAACTATCTTTATATTCGTTTGACATCTATATTTACACACTTATCAATTGTCTTTAATCGCTTTGTTACTCTACATGTAATAGCATAGCAATTTACTTTTGTCATGTTATATTTATAAGAATGTGTATGCTTCAGAGAATGCTAAATACTCTCACCTAAATACTATTTAGTTTTTAACGTTTAATCAACGTCCTTCTTTTAACCTAAGCAATGACTAGAATTCCACTCGTTTTTTAATCGTTTAAAATCGAGCCAGTGTATCGAATTTCACGACTGATTTAGTACGATATCAGAATTGTATCAAAAATCAAATTAATAGTTGTGCACGTAATGTGCTAACTTTTTTTTCAATGATAAAGGTTAGTAAACCCCTTCCGTTCTCATGAGTACGGTCATTCTGGTTTTGATTTTTCAGTCGATTATCTAACGTACGGTACAAATAAAATAAGTTGACGGAAGGGTACAACTTTTACGTGAAATACAACAAACAATGATCAGCAAGAATGTCGGCTCTTCCCTCTAGGGACTACTTATCAAATTGAACAACAAAACTATTTGTAAGCAAGATTGGAAAATTTCAACAAAAATTTTCAATGTAATCACGTGAAAGGCCGTTAAAAACAAATTTTGCTAAAAAATAACAACCATCAATAATATTCACAGAAAATAGCCTGCAATAGAAATGCTCTAATAAACCGGTATGCCTCCTGGGCAACAGCTTCCGCCAGAAAACTAGAACAGATAGTAATCGATAAGCTGCTGCTCTAACGGAGTGACGGGAGTACTACAATCGGACAAAGCTTCTGCCAGATAGTTGGTGATGCAATACGGTAAGTTCAGTCGATCTAGCTTATCGCGAGTTTTTACCTGCTTAATGATGATAGCTCGGCAGCGATCTTGGAGGTTTACAAAATCACGCCTTGACTCGGTTAGAACCATTTCCGTTTTTGCTGCCGTCGAGCACACGATTGGGTACAAGGGCTCGCGGATCTAGAAAAAAAAAACCACGATGAAACATGATGTCAGCCAGACAATTCAAACTCACCACCTACCTCATTTAATCCTCGGAAAGCTATTCCAAGACATACATCATCTTTGTAGTACGTTAACGTGCCTGCGACTCCGTCGAACAGGATGCCAATTTTTGTAGCCTGGTTTTCCTTAAAACGTTTCGTATAGTTTCTCGCGGTTCCACCGTGCCATAGCAAGCCCTTGTGCGAAAGGCCCCAACCGTTGCTATCCTCGCCAAGCAGATTCGTGAAGGCATTTACGTGCAACCGGGCCTTCTTGGTACCAATACCGAACATCATGCTGTAACGAACACATGTCAAACATCAGTTGAGGTAAAACATTTGGATGTAAAATAATAAATATGGGTTCCCACTATTTCTAATCCTTTACTCTCTCTACATGTCTTGCTCGTCCCTTAAAGCACGTTCAAGGTTCAAGGTGTAAAGTTAAACCGAGTATCAGAGTGGGACCCTTGACCGGAAACAGCGATGCTGACCAAGTGCTAACGAAACGCGATGGAGGTGTCTTGCTGCACGATGAAACGTATGTGAAAGTCGTTTTCAGCCACGGTTTGTTTCCTTGCAGGTTTAAATTTGTTTTAGTAGATAAATTCGCGAAAAAAACTTGACTTGGCAAAAAACAAGCGTATCATATGGATCGGATATGACTATGAAATTAGAACTATACAAAGGGAGTGTCTTAACAAACAAATTTTACCCTTTATTATGTCCCTTGTTGGCTCAGTTATGTTTTGAAAAGATCTAACTAGCAGCCATTACAGCAAGCTTACGTCCCAAGTCCCATTTTTTGTTCTATAATAGTTTATCAAGCACTTGTTCTACGGGAATTAGCTGTTGAATCAGCTATAATTCTTAAACAAAAAGGTTTGTTGGGGTGCTGCAATGGTACAACAACAATGCCCAGTTCCATACTAGATAGCAATTTTAGTCACGAAAACATGACTTCCTGTAAGGTGATTGATGGAATCAACTGACAAAGATCGTGACTAGACGCACAGGTAAGCGCAGCCTGCAAAATACTGTCCCAGATCCTTTTATAGATTTTAAAGAAGCATACGATACAGTCGATCGAGACCAGTTATGCCAGGTAATGCAAGGACACGGTCTTCTGGATAAACCAACGCGACTGATCAGAATTATATTGGTTTGAGTGATGTGTATCATGCGCACCTCGGGGACGCTCTCGAGTTTGTTCGAGACTCCATTAAGGTTGAGGTTTATTCCACATGCTTTTCATTATCGCTCTCGAGAGCGTCATCCGTAGAGCATGATTTCAAGCAAAAGTAGCCAACTCTTAAGGTCCAGACACAATGCATACGGATTTTACTACATTGCACAGTGGTTCAAACAGCGAAATACGTGATCGTGTGATATTGCGCCGAAACGTGAAATTTTTTGCATGTAGTATCTTTAGGAACATTTCTTGATATAACAAGCCCCTTCTTGTGAGAGAAATCTTTGGGTGATTAATTCCCTTAAAAGTGAGATACGAAATTTATTTTCTCGTATATTCGAGATACAGGTCTAATACTTTCGGCAAAGTTGTAGTAAATATCGATACAAACAACTTTGTCAAAGACAGCATACTTGTATCTCTTCATAGAAATTATCTATGAAGCGTTTTCGTAAACAAACCCTTTAAAACAGTTTTTGAACCCTGACTTATTCTAGTCAATTTTTACGTGTTCATAGTTCTAGAAAGTTGTTTATCTTGCTAAATCAACATTTCTGTAGAACATTATTATATGTTATTTTCTAAAGTTTCGGAGATTTTGAGCTTTTTTGGTGAAAAATAGTACTTCTTTGAGCTTAAATATTTCCCAAGGTGGCAAATGGTGGCAGATCAAACAACTCCTACTTAAAAGTACAACAAAAAACCTGTAGAAGCAAGTGTCAATTGCCTGTATCTGTTTGTATCCTCAAAAGTTATAGTTGTTTTAAAAATCCATTTCAGTCATGTTTACGGAACAATTAAACTGTACTTCGGATGCATTAAACGCCATTTTGTTCACGTTGGAAATCTCGTTCTAACAAGTTAAGTTACTTGCAATTTTTTCGCCTATTTTCGAATCGAAAATGAATGTAGACTTTAAATTATTTGACGCAATCAATAAGAGAAAAGCTACCAAATAACTAACTTATGCCTATTTTGTGCCATGGGTTTTCTGTCATGGTTCTGGGCCGGGAAACATGGGGTCGATATAGGGAGCGTGGGGAAGCGTAAGAATCACGATCGTGTAGCTCAAGCTACTGGTACTGTTTTTAGAGATTCCCATCGTACATCTCGCGAAATTCGATAGGCTCCAATCGGCCGAAAACATCGACAAAATTACTCTTGAGCGCGTGGTCAGAATGCAGTAATACTACCTAGTGCCAAAATGTCAAGAAATTTGTTCTGAACACATTTGCGTCGAAGACCAAATACATGAAAGGAAGAGGCTCAAAGGGAACAAACGCGCGCCTCCCACGGACGGTAACCGTTGATGGCGACGAACTAGAAGTGGTAGAGGCGTTCGTGTATTTGGGATCGCTGGTGACCGCGGACAACAACACTAGTAAGGAGATCCAGCGGCGCATCCAAGCGGGAAATCGGGCCTACTTTGCCCTTCGTAAAACGGTACGATCAGGAAGCATACGCCGCCGCACGAATCTAACAATGTACAAAACCCTTATTATACCGGTAGTTCTTTATGGACTTGACGCCGTGACGCTGCTCACGGAGGACATACGCGCCTTTGCCGTGTTCGAGCGGAAAGTGCTGCGGACGATATTTGGCGGAGTACAAACTGAAAGCGGAGAGTGGCGGAGGCGTATGAATCACGAGGCACTGCTTGGGAGACTCCCATCGTACATCTAGCGAAAGTTAGCAGGCTACGGTGGGCCGGACACGTCGTAAGGATGCCGGACGACAGTGCTACGAAAACAGTTCTCGTCAACAACCCCACGGGCACCAGGAACAGGGGGGCCCAACGTGCACGATGGCTCGACCAGGTCGAAAGCGATTTGCGATTTTTGAGACGACTAGGAAATTGGCGACGACTGGCCCAAGACCGAGTTGACTGGAGACGAGTGCTTGAAACAGCACGAGCCACCCCGGCTCTATGCTACTGAAGAAGAAGAAGACATTTTTTACCATTCACTATAAATTTCGTATATAGCTTTACAGGGTTGAATGGTTGAAAATTTGTCTAGTCAAATATGACGTATTTTTAAATTGAGAATTGAAAAAATTTGAACACCCCTTATTTTGTAAGTGAATGGCGTACGAAATGCTGCCTGTTTTGTTTTCCCCAGTTTTTATTCAGCAAGAGGAACCGTATATCAGAATTTTACTCGCCCGTAATCAATATTCAAATTATTCGCCTCGATTCTGCAGTCCGATCGGGCTCGTTCCAATCAGAAACGCCCCGATCGACGTGTGTTATAGCATACGATGTATTTCGATCGAAGCGCAATTTCTGATCGGATCCGGCTCCGATAGGTATGTAGAATAGAGGCGATTATCATGTCGACTGGGCCAAATCGCTGAAAGTGGTCAATTCGACTGTGACAAGTGTTAGCAAAATGTTCGGGCACATTTGATGACTGCTAGGAAGTCGAGATGAGGAGGAAACTCAGGTTGTCAAGCGACTGGAAAACCGAGAATACTTAAAAAAATTTATTTATTCTGGATAATCCTGAAATTTATGTCAAACTCAGAGAATTTTGAAATATATTGCAATATTTGCGTCACAGTGTTGTAAATGTATGTTAATACAAAGAAAGACACATTTATGAATATTCAGTATGTCTATGGCCTATCTATACATACTCCCCTTCAAACTGTATCAGATAAATCCAGTTGTATGTTCGAATCTCGATTGGGAAACTCAATAGGAACATAGTACTTGCCCCGCAATTGTCCTGTACTCTAACAGCTGACTGCAAGGTCTGCCGTAAAAACAGAAGGTTAGGTGTCGATAACGGAATGTAGCGCCTAGGCTTTGCTTACCCTACTAGCACGGTTGTTACAACGTAGTTGTGGTAACCGAACTATGACTAATTTCAGTCGTAATCCGGTTGCTTCAACTAAATGGACCTAAAGTGTGCTACTTGGTTAGCTTCTTGAGAAAAATTCTTGCCAATTTACCAGGTTGTTAACCAATGTATGACGATCTGACATAACTCTCGACAGACGTAGTCATAGATTTGTCGAATATAATTTGTCGAAATTAATAAAGCAAATATTCGAGAACCACAACTTGTTTATGAATATGTGTTTGCTGAGCGTCTCAAAGGTATGTATGAATTGGAGTCTCACCTAGACAGTTAATCATTTTTCACAGTTTGCATATCATTTTTCCCAGTTCTTCCAATGTTCGTTTTTCACAAAAACATATTTACTCCCTAAAGAAGAAAAAATCAGAACTCAAAATTGCCAAGTCGAAAATCAAACTTTAAATTTAAAGTCAAATGTATAAAGTTAATGTCAAAATTCAAAAGACAGAAGTCAACATTTAAAAATCGAAAATTGACCGTCAAAATTTTTGGGTGAATTCATATTAATTTGAGCATGAAGGATGACTTCAATTTGAACTAAAATTTGGCCTTGAAAAATTGAATTGAATTGGATTTGAATTTTGACATAAAATTGGACTTAAATTAGACGTGAAATAAAAACTTTAAATTAGGCTTAAAAATCGGTCTACAATTTACCTTAAATTGCACTTGAATTGAACTTGAAAGCCGAGTTAAAACTGAACTTAGAATTTTGATTGAGATTGAAATTAAACTGAACTCGAAATTGGATTTAAAGAGTACTTGAAACTGGATCTATTTTTGCAAAAGATTTACCTATCGCCAAAATAGCATACGAATAAATTAAACTTTCCGGACATCCGGATTACACCTTGAGATTTTTTGCTTATTCTTATAGATCTTATAGAAAAGGTGGGGCACGTGCTCAATTCGCTAGTCTGGGTACGCCAGTGCCAAAGTGATTAATGAGTGGAGAAAATGTCTTTGAAATACAAAGAATGATTACCGTATTTCTGAGCGTCTTCCCATTTGATTGTTTTATATTTAAAATATAGATTTACAGAAACTGGGTTTATCAGTATTCAAAAGGACAACAAAAGCTTCAAACGTTTCAAATAAACGTTGGCCAATCCATCGAAAAAAAGAAACCACAGCCTCGGACTGACATGACTAATCATATGTTTACAATTCCATTTCCCTACGCATACAAACTGCACTCGTTTACAAGTGTTTCCACCCCACGCGTTTCGCTGGCTGATAAAAAATAATCATTATTTTAGCCTGTTACGCCTGTATCGATTTTTTTCTCCCCTCGCTTTGCACGAACCCAGACGCCAGCCAAACTTTACATTTATCGTTCGCATCGATAGGGGTGCCTTACCTCGTTCCGAAAACTCGCTGTGACACACTCAGCTCCCAGTAGTATCGTCCGTTGTTGAGCACCCGGGTTCCGCGGATTCCGGCCGTGCCTTTGCTCCAGTTCGGATGGAAGTGCACCGTTCGATTGTTGGCTCCGCTAAGCCACACCTCCTTCGATCGATCCCGCTTGCTCCAACTCCACTTGTCTTCGCATCCATTTTGAAGAGGTTTCTCACCTCGATAGTGATTATTGTTGTTGTTGTTGTTTGCTTCAGCTGACACCGTCAACTCGTTGTCCATTTGGCCAGGAGTGTCACTTGCTACAGAACTCCCCGCTGTACCACTTGGTGGAGGGTGAACTATCGGTACATTTCCGACACCCCCACTGTTGTTCGAAGCTGCAGAATTGTTTGACTCGTTGGAACTTGAACTGGGCGATTGAAATTGGGTGTTACGGTTTTCCTGGATGGTCATCGGGATAAACGTAATTTTTCTTCCTGCTGTGATTCGTGTTTATTGGCAATATTAAGCCATGTTTTCGAACCGCCCTAAGGCTAGCACATTTTCACGACAAGTGGTTTTCTTTGGATTGAATTTTTTTTTTCAAGGGAGGGACGGTAAATTTCTTTTTGGTCTACCAACCGAGCACGAAGTATGGGACTGCTTCGTTTGGCTTAGTTTTGGTAGGACAATGCAATTGTTGTAGATTATCTAGTAACTATCTAGTAGGCTGACGCAATATGTCACGCTTCCATCGGAAAAGTTTTTCCTTAATAGTATTTTCCGAAGTTATCCCTATCAACCATCAATTGATGCTGTTGTTGTTGTTCGATGCGAAGACGACGGGCACGTCGCGGTCGTACCATTAGGTCCTTGTCGTTGTAGTACACCTTGTGATTACCGATAGTTCTGGAACGATAGCGGTTTCCTCCGTGTTTTCCACTGTTCTCCAGGTGATTATTATTTGGATGGATCAGGAATGAATTGTAGCAACGCAAAACCAATTTGTTAAAAAATATACAAATATTTTTCAAAAACACCAAAATTATTATCAAACTCATACGAATATCCTTTTGCGGTGCGTAATATCACAAATTTTTTGTTGGGAATCAAAATTTTGCTCTAAAATACACTCTTTTCTTATTCAAAGCAGGAACTTTTTCAAGCATAAACATTTACAAAGTCAAAATAGCATGTCTGCTTTAAAAATTGCTAATGCTTTTTTACGTTACTCGAGAGGACGTATACTGTATACAGTGCGCCGACGCGCGGTTTCAGGATGCGACCGACATCTTGGAAAATGTAATTCCTTTTCTTCGAGATTGTCTTCAGGTTGAAAAACGGTTTCTGCTCCGATAGTGACTTTGTAAAATCAAATTTTTTGTTATTTATCGGTTACTTCCGACGAAAATACGAAGTCGTAACGGATGCGGAATAGTAAAGATCACAAACGAACGCGAAAAATCCTTTACACTTTCAGCCAGCCGCGAAAGAGAACGGAAGGGAACTTCAAGCGCCTAGTAGCAGGCAGTTTGTTATAACCGTTCGCTATGCCACCCTCAATTCGACTAACGACGAACGACGGTGGAAAACCGGTCGGAGATTGTGGTGAAAAGTGGCGGAAAACCAAAATGATAGGGGAGTCGTCGCAAGAGCGGAAGCTTTTCGCTCTCTGTTATAGGTTTTGAGACATATCCAAACGTTTGACGTAGCTCCTTTATTAGGTTGGAAAGTGTGAGCATTTACTAGCGGTCGGGATGCCTTGTAGGAATTCTTTAGAACGATTTTATATGTATGTTTGTAAGTTATTGAGGCGTGCAAGGGGTCTGCGATTGATGAATTTTTCGATTAGAAAATAAAATTATATTATACTTTATATTTGGTATACTAGTTTTATGGGACTAGTTTTATGTGATTTTTGTATGATATTACATTTAAAAAAATGTGTAAAAGAGTGGCTCTTCATATAAATGCATTCTTCGGATTTCGCGTGTTTATTTACGCGTTACTATGTTTTAGATTTTAATACAGAAAAAAAAACACTATAGATAAAAATATGTTAGGGTCGTAAGACGAACAAGGTCCATGGTGGGAAGACCCACTTGTAGCGATCGAGTCTCCAACGAGCTATAGGAATAGACTTTGTAGTGTTAGGCAGTATTCAGGTTGCGTGATGGACGTTTGACGGGGAATACCAGCAATTGATGGATAGGAAACAAGGACTTGGGAAAAGCATTGCCACACCCGAGTAAGAATTCAAGCTCCAAGTGTACACTGATAGGCAAAATAAAATGCTCGCCTCGCCATTTTTGTGTTTCGCATTTATTTAGTTCAAGTTAAGGTAAACACCCTGTAGTCTTTTTTGATATCTTATTTTCTATATTCCTTTATAATTTCATTTATGGAATATGTACCTACTGAGAAAAAGAACTTTAATTTAATATAAAAATTAATGTCCATTGAAAAAACAGTTACAAAAAAGTACCCACTTCAAAAATCGATGTTTTCGAAACATGTTTTTTGAACCAAACGGCTCTATGGGGGCCTTTGTCACGTGATCGCATTTTTTAATGTCCTAACCATTTGGTCATTCACCAAAGGTGATCGTATTTGACTCACTTGCGAAAATATAGAAAGCAATCTTCTTATGTATCCGAAAATTAGTGGTTCGTGGTGACAAAACGGACACGTCGGGTTTTTGCTATAAGGTATAGTAGGGTATGTTGCTGCTTCGTCGTAATTGCCTATTCCCGTCCTATCCAACACAAATTATTAAAAATATAAGTAATTTTTATGACACACAATGCAAAATTAGTTATTCCCTAATATTTTAGTTTGTTGCCTCTCATGCGCGATCAATCAAAGTGAGCTGAAATCTATTTAAATACTTTTTTTCATTATACCTACAATTTCTAGCAGCCAAATTTTCAACGTTTTTTCGTGCGACGAAGAAGAAAATGTCGACTAATTGTTTCAATTTCCGTCATTCATAAAATGAAAATAACTCACGCAACGCATTGTTGTTATTCTGCAGTAGGAAAACTTGCATAACCTGCGGAAATTTTGCAGAATAACATTTGTCATGCTGTCCTACACAATTACATACGCGCTAGCTTCGTAAACATTATTGTGAGCTCGGACGATGAATCATTTTGATGGACGAATTTTAAAACTGTATGACGAATTTACGATATAAAGTCAGTTGCGAAATTTCAATCAAATGCTTTATTAATCGCTTTCTAGTGAATTCAAATGGCACGAATCGGAAGATAAGTGTGTTTGAGTCAAATCAGCAGCAGAGCTTTTAGAGTATGCATTAAATCCACCTAAGAAATGATGAAAATTAGAGTGGCTTTCCTTACTACGACGGGAATTAGAAATAAACCATATCAGCAACGCAGCGGTTGGGAAAAATCTGAAAATACTGAAACTAAACACGTTCGGATCAGTGGTGGACTACACTGGCAGAGGCAGGAGGCGCAAACAGATGCGAGAACGTACACCGAGTTCATGTGCGAAGTCAAGCCCAACCCGAAGGTAACTGTCCGCGTGGTTCAGGAAGGTCTTCAGTTATCAGATTCCGATTGAACTGTCGCGTCTCGTATCCAGAAACACGAATTTCTGCATAACTCGAGAACAAATCAAGCAAATGGAACAAAGTTTTACATGTGGGTGTTTTTGGAGACAAGATTTTTTTTATGGTGAATTGAGACCCCTCCCCACTTTTGGAGGGGAGGGGGCTCCTACACAAATGAAATACAAATTTCCTCATAACTCGAAAACTAATTAATCAAATGGAAGCATATTTGGCATGTGGGTGTTTTTGGAGGCATTAATTTTTTCTATGATGAAATAAAACCCCTCTCCCTTTTTAGGAGGGGGGCTCCCATACAAATGAAATACAAATTTTCTCATAACTCGAGAAGTAATCAAGCAAATGGAACCAAATTTGTCATGTAAGGGGTTTTGGAGGCAGAAATTTTTTAATGGTTTGAGACCCCTCACCCTTGTGGTAGGGGGATAAGGACTCTCATACAAATAAAACAGAAATTTTCGCGTAACTCAAAAACTAATCGAACTTGAGAAATTTTAGACTCTTTCATAAAACATTAATCATCATCATCATTAACCAATAACAAGACCACCAAAAACTATCAATAGTAACATTAGATAATTCAACGCGAGATGGCCACAGGCCGCGAGTGTTGCCGGCGACCTGGCGTCGGAAGCGCCGGCCACTGCGGAGGGCAGCTCCCCGTAGAGATCACCTCTATCTAGGTTTATTTATTTTCGTAGATCTACTGACCTCTATTACTTTCCTTCAGTTGGGTTACCCCTGCGAAATGGTACTTTCTATGAAATGATTTTCCGTGAAATGGTACATCCCGCGTGAGGTTTTTCGCGAAATGGTATTCTGCGAAACTCTATATTCCGCAACCGAGAATTGATGTTCCGCAATGATGGCGAATATTTAAATACTATCCGCTTTTTTATCAGGCTAAGCAATGGGGGGAGTTATTCCTACTCTACTGTGAGGAAAATTTGTATATTAAAACACCCATGAACTCCTCAGAAACTTGCAAAACGCAAGATTGTGACAAAGGTCATCCAAGATTCATGATTTATGTACAACACAGTTTAATTTGTGGCAATACGTAGTTTGTCGGGTCAGCTAGTTAACAAATAAAAAATTTGTATCTATGTGACAATTTATTTTAATGGAACATTACCTAATCACATACCTTCGCGCATATTTTTTTTCATTCCAGCGCGAGTTTTATTTTTACTATTTCCATCACTATTTGTAGAAGTTTTTAAAACGAATTTCAAAAACTTAATCCTACTCCTTCTACACATTCCACACGTTTTTATTAGATCTGACTTGAGTAGGATGGTGCAAGGTGCGCAATTTGCCACAATATGGGAAACATTTACATTCACAATACTATTAAGCTTTCAAACAAATTGCAATAGTCTGCAGAATATAAAACAATGCAACAGAAGAGGGGCAGCAGCTCGCATCACAATTGCCGAACTGCTCATTTCTGTAGCAGCATTACTTAACGAAATCTGGATTCTGCTCAATTTTATCGGAAAATTGCAGATGGCTATCGATAATTTGGAACAGTTCTTGAGGTGCCGGTATTCTACCGGTTTCCAGCTTGGACCACACAGGAACATCATTCAATGAAATCTCGAAAGCACCGGACGAAATTAGCTGCAATAGAAGTTAGTTTTAAATAAATACGTATAAAATCATCAGATCAGTTGTGAAATCAATTGCTGTAGGTAGCTACCTGTGCTTCTAACATGTTGCCAAGGAAAAAGATCATCATGCAGGCGTACAGCTTGTTCTCTGTGCACCAACGCCACCAGGATGGCATCGGTTGCCGGAGGAATCCGAAGAAATCAAAATTGGACATCAGAAGGATTATCATTAGCAGTTTCGTTACAAGCAGCACCTTGGAGAGATACATGTTGAAACCAGGTGGGTCGTAATTGCCTCCACGAATCGTTATTTCCGGATACTTCTCGTGAATAATGTTATAGTACTCATCGAATGCCTTTCGATATCCACAAGAATAGCTGTGAAAGATCAACATTGCAGTAAAAATATTTTGTATATTTAATCCGGGTGAATCCAGATCAATGATAAACATAATGATAAAAAAATCACCAATACCAGAAACTTACCAGTATAGGAAAGTCATTGTCACACCATATCCACCGACATTTTGACTAAACTTGGTGATGGGTATCTCCTTTTCTGCACTTCCGCTGACCGGAACCAGGCTGATAAATACTACGGCTACGCAAAGCACCGTTAGCAGGGAAAAGTACTTTCTAGTGAAATTGAGCAACATGATTATATTTCTCCACCGATAAGAAAATAAACGCCTATGTTTCGGTTCACTGAGACTGTAGGCTATATTAATTAGATTATTGCTTCGAGCGCTATGTGTATTCTATTCTTCCGAAGTACTGAATTCACTTTTAGGACAATGACTTTTTTTACCTTTCTCGCTTTCTGCAATTTTATTTAATCTGTCATGTAGCAGTCAGGCGACTGCCTCCCAAGCGATGCCAGACATATTTGAGTGACAATGAATTAAATAAACATTTTATTCTTTATTGTCCATTTTCACCGAAATGGTATTGTGAACTTATAAAGTGCTTTATAATGATTTTTATTTTATTCATTATATAATAATTTACGCTAAAACAATGGCATACTACTAGAAAAAAAAAAAACAGTAAGAGTTTAAGCGCGGCTGGCACATATAGCTATATCTGATCTGGCATCATTGCTGCCACAGTTGATATTTTTGGTATACACGCTTGCTCGGCAGCAATTATTGCTGAGTAATTTTCATTTAGTTTTTGGGGTTATTTATGATCAAGAAATATTTATTAGAAAGGTACTATCGACTCGACCCTGCATTAGTATTGGTGTCCATTGTGACGTATGAAAGTTCAAATTTCCTGATACTTATATGGAGATTTGCACATTTTTTTAAATTTTGCCTAAAATTAAAAAAAAAAATATTTTCGATTTCCTATATTTTGAATCTTTATGTTACAGCGAACGTTTCGACATGAAAAACAAGTGGTTTTTATACAAAAAATCACACATATCCCTATTGCTTAAATTGTTTGTACGCTTATCAACTTGGCAAGGATGGTTCTTCGCAGGGCGGTAGCAACAATTCTTACGATTTATTCCCCAATATTGAAAGATTCTCCATTAAAACTTTAGATTTCACGATGGTTTGCGATAGTTTTTCAGTTGGTATCGCTTGAACCGCTTATCACTTATCTATTCATTCTATTATCTATTCATAAACCTTTCCAGATAAATTGTAGGACGACAGCATTTCGAAGGAAGCCTGGAATAATATAGTACAGTGGACCCCCGTTCGTGTGAACGATTTCTCATGCAAACTAACGGGGTTAGCTTTTAATTTGAACAACTGGTAACCCTAAATATGCTGGAGCTTGTGTGAACTGGCTGCCCTGTTCTTTGTTATTGTTTTGGTGGTTTGATTCAGTTGGCAGTTGCAGGCAGCGAATATTTCATTCTCCGATCAGATTTCTACCATAATCGTTGGTAAAACGCATTGTGAAACAGATTGAACACGCTAGATCAGTACAAACAAATCGCGTTTATGTGCATTGTCTGCATAAGCAAATGATGTCATATTGAGAATGACATTTGAACCATTTTTAATTTGCACGTCGTGCAAACCAACGGGGTTCAAATTAAAAAGTGTTCAGATTAAAAACGGTCAAACGAACGGGGGTCCACGGTATTAGTTTTGTAATTTCTGCCTTTCCTTGTCATCAATTTGCACAATTTACAATAGCGCAACGTACCATTCTACAGATAATGAAACCGAAGATCAAAATTGTTTTTATATATACGCACAAAATTCAATATGGCTGTTTATAGTACCTGTGTATAAATATTTCTTGATTTATGATGCGGTGCTGCAAGCTTGTGACATCAGTTTTATCGCGCTGTCTTTCGCATTTAAATACAGCAATGACTGGCTGATTGAGGGTTAGTTAATTTGGTGTTCGTTAGTTGGGCTATTCTCCTATTTGAATGTCAGTTGAATGTTGAAAGTCTACTGAAAGTCTGATTTTAGAAATTTCTAACAACTGTAAACTGTTAGTCGGCCCAATTAGCGATCCAGCTGGAGTAAAAAAACTGACTAAAGAAATGACAAAGTAACTCATTAACGGTTCGTCGAAACTAAGTGGGCATAAATCTCGATGTAAACTTCTGAATCTTTTGCTCGAAAACTTGTGGAGTATCAGTCGATGAACGCGGCGGAAAATATTAACTGCAAGCAAACGGTAACAAATAACATCGTATCATCACGAAATCTATTCGTGCCACTTAACGAAAGCACCAGGCAATTTATTTTGCAGCGTACAGATTTTAAAATCGCCCAAATGTTGAGCTCGGAAAAATATTGTTCGAACTTTTTCGTACAACCACAAACTATATAGTTTGTGGTACAACTTTGAACAGAGTGACGCACAAGGCACAACAATCATCGATGAGCAAATTAGATTTAATCACATTTAATGATGACAGGTGGCCGCGAGTGACTGAGCTCCAATGTCGTATCTTTGGTCAGTTTCTTTAAGCTGGAGCACTGGAGTGCAATCGTAACCCAATTAAACAAATCAGGCTGGTACTTCGGCATCGAACACCAGCCACGTAGCCAGAGGCTGGCTTTCGGCTACGTGGCTGATGGCAGCCATGCTATTTTATCTGGAATGGAATTTAACTTTTCAACACTCAACTTTCTGCGGCTGACGTGGTAGTCTGACAGACACTAGAAATTAGATAAATGCAACAGATGTGTTACGTTATATTTTGATTCCGAAGTATGCAGGGTCTTACTTTTAAAATAAATGCAGTTCTTACTCTTAAAATAAATAAAATTCTAATATAAATATTTGTTTATAACTATTATTAAGTTAAGTTTAGGTGTCCAGCAGACTACCACGACCGCATAATCGTTAAGATTAGGGCACGTCAGCCGCAGAAGGTCAAAATAAAAACAAAATTTATAGATAATTCCGTGGTCAATCCATTCTTGCTAAAATTTCCGGGCTGCTGATTTAGTTATAGTGTGGCAGTGTTGCTGAACCTGCGGATTTTTACATTACCATCCCATTGTTGTATAATAGCTTATTAAGCACATGTTACGCGGTAATGAGCTATACAACGGTTGAATAAGCTATTAGTCAACAAAGACGTTGCAAATAAAACTGTGCACGGGCTTTGTAGTGATGGGTAGAATGCGGGATCGCGTTATGTATCAGAAGGCGATCAACGAAAGGATGTATATGTTGAGGATAAACAGGCGTTTCTTCAGCTACACCATTATAAACCTGCACTGTCCACAGGAAGGTAGATCAATTGATGAGAAGCTGTAGGAGGCAAGGTATGGCGGGATCAAAATAGTCATCGGGGATTTGAATGCCCAGGTCGGCCGAGAAAGGATGAACAAACCGGTAATTGGGTCCGATAGCCTGCACAACGATGCATTAACTACGCTTCTTCCGGAGGGCTAGATTAGGGGCACTTTCTTTCCACGCAAAGAAATCCACAAAGCTAACTGGAGATCACCTGACCGAACATCACCAACATACGCTGGATACAGGGTGCTACCCCAGATATCGACTCGAATCATTTCCCAGTAGCAGTACATATACGCCCAAAACTACCGACGGTATACTACACCTTGCGAGAAAGTCGCCCTCCTCGGTGTTAATTATTGCATATGACAATTACCAATTAGACAACCTGCCGAAATGGCCGAAAACTCTGTGTGGGGCTAGGAGTTTCGGCCCTCGAAGGCGCATGAAGCAGGATACGCTTGGAAGACGTCGCAACCACACTGCTAAGTAGCTGAAGAATCTCAGAGTATACAAAAATGGCTGGTTTAACGGAAAACGATAGAAAGGGAAAACGAGCTAAGAAAAACTAACTAAGTCAGGGTCGGCGCTTCTCTTAAGCAAAACAAGCAGCTGCTTGGAGCGCCACTTTGAGGGGGCGCCATTTCGGCTACATTAGAATAAACTGGAGCATTAAATAAACAAGCGAACAATATAAAACTTTCCTCCTTCTTCTTTAGCAGCATAGAACCGGATTGGCTTGTGCGGTATCTAGAGTTACTCTCCGATGTATTTTGTCATGGGCTACTTGCCGCCAGTTCGTTGAGCGTCTTGACACATGCAAATCGGCTTTAACTTGGTCGAGCCATCTAGCAAGTTGGGTCTCTCTATTCCTAATCCGATGGAGGTCTTGAAGAGAAACGGTTCCACTGCACAGTCGTCCGGCATTCTTGCTACGTGACCAGCCCACCATACTTTCACTAGATCCCATGCTATGGGAATATCTTTAAGTAGTGCTTGCAGTTCATTGTTCATACGCCTACATTATTCTTTGCTTTCCATTTGTACTCTACCGACAATATCAGTGTTGCAGTGTTACAAAATTACAGCCTTGATTACTCTCTTGTTAACCTATTTGCAACAAAATTTAACAATTAAAACAGTCAGATAAACTTGATGGTAAAGTCGTATTGACGCTATTAAATTTAGAAATTTTTCGGAGATTTTTTAATCTCTTCAAAATCTGTAATCAGCAGATCCATCTCTCGATTAAGCTGCAAGATATGAGGACGAAGTTTCTGAAGCAACAGAAATTCTCAACTTTTTTGTTTTTGAAGATTTATCATTCTGATAATGGGTTTTAAGAAACCGACAATTGGTCGATGTTAAATCAGACCGGCGCAATTCACAAAATTCAAAAAATGATTTATCATTAAGCAAACGATCAAAGATTTCCTAAGTTATATTTTACTCTGATCAGATTACATAAATGTTGCAAACAGTCAGAGATGATTTCGAACGATTGGTATTTGATAGCTACAAACATCACAGAGTGGCAAACTTTGACTCCGTTATTCTCGAAATTAGAATTTTATCGTTTGGTTCGGTCTGACTTAACACCGACCAATAATGCAAGAGAAATGACGGTTATCTATGACTTTGATGCGTCGTTTATTTCGGAGGATTGAATCCGCTGCTGCAACAAAAAAAAACTTTTCCTATAAAGCAGATGACGAACTGATTCTACTCTGAAATTTAAAGTAGAAGGCTTTAACTCTGTTTTAGATACTGACATCAATTTTATTGAAACATTTTTTAAATTGAAAGGTGTACTTCTGATTTTTATAAGAGAGATTTAGCAGACAGCTGTTAGAGTATAGGAAAATTTCGGGGCTAGTTCTACAATCCTATTGATTCTAACGGCCTCTCCCAGCTGAGATTTGAACATACGACAACTGGCTAATTAGACCAACATCGTACCACGGAGCTAACTTGGCAGTTTGACGTCGTTATAAATGCAATATCTATCCGAAACCATCTCCTTTATTTTTACGACTAAATGCTGGGGGCGCCATTTTGAGGATTTGCGTGGAGCGACAAACTGGCTAGCGCCGGCCCTGATCTAAGTATTGCTATGAGGAAAAATTTGATCGATGGACTCAATGGGAGATATAACGTTGAGGGGGCTCGAAGATAACCTAGGAGTGCCTACAAACATAACGATAACAGCCTTTCGGTTCTTGAGCTCGAAGAGATCCGGCGAGAAATCGGAAAGCTGAAAGCTAACAGAGCCGTCGGAAAGGACCGACTTCCTGTTGAACTTTACAAATATGGCAAAGAATCACCAGCAACAGGAGGAACAGCAGGAGCTTTATGGGGGCCCATACTAGTACGGATCAAATTTGCACACTCCGACATATCCTCCTGAAATGTCAAAAGTACAACATGCCCACACATCAGGGCAGCATACGATGCAGTCGAGGGCGTACAACTATGACAGATATTGCATGAGAACGGTTGTCTGAATTAACTGACGCAGCTGAACAAAGCTACGCTGGAGTGAGTGATGTTCTACGTGCGTCTTTCGGAAGCATTCTCGAGTTCTTTCGAATCGCGCAGAGGTTTGTGGCAAGGAAATAGACTGTTCTGTACGTTATTTAACATTGCTACTGAAAGTGTGATCCGGCAAGCGGGTGTTATAACGAGAGAAGCGATTTTTGGCAAAAGTAGCACACGACCTTGACATGAATACTAGAAACCTTGGGACGGCTAGCAGGATTGGGTTACAAATCAATGAGTCAAAGCCCAAACACATGATAGGAATATGCTCTAGATATAACAATATTGTGAGGAGATTCAACGACGCTCAGGCTGGAAGTCGAGCCTATTTTTCCCTTTGCCAAACCCTTTGTGCCAAACATTTTCGAATATGGTCTAGTTCTAATCAATACAATGTTTTTTCATTCCAATGAAAAAATTTCCAAATCAGATTAGTAACTTTTATCGTGCTTTTCTGTTCAAGAGAGAGTTGAAAGACACACCTAAAAGTATTGAACTGGAAAACCGTGGGCTACCGGGTTAACGATTAATAATAGGCACAGAAATCGTTCGTCTTAAAATTTATTGAACTTTTTTTTACATTTACAATTTTAGTAACTAGCTTTGAAACGAGCACTACTGAAATAAGTAGAAGGCAGATACAAATCGAGAATGGCTTTTTACATTAAATTACATTTTCGGCAGTTATAAAAAATATTAACTTTACTCGTCAATAGCTTACACTGGTATACACATACTTTGTGAAAACGTACTATTTTCCCTTGATTTTTGGTGTTTTCTTAGAAACTAGACTTCAGACGTACTGGTTATTCGTATTTAATACACGGCAAATTATTCAGCTAGCGCCGTCTCCAAAAATGCCTGGCTGACTTTACTAAAAACTGGGCATAGATTTCGTAGAATCAAATTTTTGTCTATATTGGCAGCACATTTAGTTACAATCATGCAAAGAATGAAACGTCACGGTTATTTATTATGTTATCTAATTTCTATATTGACGGTTTCGTGGTCGTCCGCCAGGCCGAGTTCGTCTTCGCGGCGGTTGCGGCGGCGGCGGTGGATAGTACGGTTTCTGAACGGTTGCAATGTTAGGCCGTCGAAGAGCCGAAGCACTGACCGCTCCATCCGAAAGTGCTCTCAGGAATCCAGCCTTACGGCGACAGACTATGCATCTACAATTGGAAAAAATCACGTCAGTTTCAGAAGTTATCGATGGGGTTGGATGTTTATTCACTGACCTGCTAATCTTGCTGGTGTGATCAGCTTTAAGCGTCTGTTGCTCGGGTTTGTAGAATTCTTCACCGTCCTCAATGATAGTCAACCAAAAGGATGTGATGCCATCGTAGAAGTTACATGTGCCATGACCATGACACTCGATAACAGGTTGTGCACGGAATTCTTCCAAGCAAGATCCCGGTGAAATCAAGTCCATACCAAATCCGCCGCTGTTATCCGTTGTATGCTACAATGAGAACACAATCAAAACATAATTTTCTCTCAACATAATTTACATACTTACCATCACGTAACTGTATCCGATCCATAATTCTTCCCAACCACCAGGACAATCTGGAATCGACATCGTTTGACTGTGAATGGCTATGATACGTGTCGATGTTTCGCAAACGGAACATCTGGAAATGTACTTCTCCACTTCACGTGCCTTCATCGGTGCCATAGACATTGGCATGGGCTCCGGAGACGCTAACCAAACGCTGTCATCGTTATTCGCTGCATAATTGCAAACGTTGTTTATATCGCAAAACAGATAAGGCATTGTACTGAATTTTCGTAGGCAAGAGCCTGCACTTCCCAGATCCTGCCCAACTGTCCTACTACTTCCGATAACACTCACTAGAGAGTATCCATCCCACAGTTTAACTGTATTCAAGGGGCATTCTGGAATGTGCACAGTCTGGGAATGCTTCGTAAATATGAAACCCCGACTTTTAGCAGGTGGAGGTGGTGGTGCTGGATCACCGATCGCTCCCCGAATTCCTGGATACCCGTCCAGCCCATCACGTCCCGGAGCTCCTTGGAATCCAATCTCACCCTTGAAACCCATTTGTCCTTCTTCTCCTTGAAGTCCTGGTAACCCTCTCTCACCCTTCATTCCTAGCAGACCTGGATAACCTGGCAATCCCATGTCACCTTCGTCACCTACAGCTCCTTTATTTCCTTGTACACCTCGTTCGCCCGGCTGGTTCGGTCTCCAATTATCCAACTGGATAGGGTCTCCCCGTTCGCCTTTCACTCCTTTCAACCCAAGACGTCCAAAATAACCCTCTTCGCCCGCTTCACCAATTTCACCTTTTAATCCTGTCAATCCTCGAGATCCCGGGCGACCGACTGGCCCTATTTCTCCTGGAAAACCTAGCGGTCCTGGCATTCCATCTAAACCAATCAATCCATCCATTCCAACTTCTCCTTTAATGCCGCGTATTGAGAATCCAATACTGCCAGGGAGTCCCTTATCGCCAAACGAACCCATAGGACCTTGAAGCCCGGACAATCCAGGCAATCCATCTAGCCCTGGTGCACCTTCAAATCCAACTTCGCCTTTGATTCCTTTAAACGCACCACTAACCATTCCAACCATTCCACGCGGTCCTAACTGGCCATCATCACCATAGTCGCCGGGAGCTCCTTTATTCCCGCTTACTCCTGGACGGCCCGGAAAACCATCATAACCAGGTTCTCCTTCGTCACCTGGCTCTGGCCGAGTAACAAGTGTACCACGTGGGCCTTGGTAGCCAGGTTCTCCACGTTGACCTTTCAGTCCGTCTAAGCCATTTCTTCCGGAGAAACCAGGCTCTCCTCGTGGTCCTAGATCTCCTTTTTCTCCTGGGTAACCGGGACGTCCTTTTAAGCCAGGTAATCCAGGCATTCCCTCTAGGCCTTGGAAACCAGGTTCTCCCCAATCTCCTTTCTGCGGTGGTTTGAATATCAACTCGCCTGGTAAACCAGGGAATCCCTTCTCTCCAGATATACCTTGAAGCCCAGATAACCCTATACGTCCAATATCCCCTCGTTCACCCTTTTCTCCAACATATCCGTAGAAACCTTCTTCTCCCTCCTCACCTTGCTCACCTTTACTGCCAGATAATCCTCGAAGTCCCATCAATCCTCGTGCACCGTCTTTGCCTCGTCTACCGGGAATACCTGGATAACCATCCCTGCCTTTGTCTCCCTGAATACCTTTTGATCCTAATGTTCCTTCGTCACCACGTTCACCTTTAAAACCGGGTCGACCAGGGAGTCCGTTAAACCCAGGAGCACCTTTAGGCCCTTTGACTCCTGGGTAACCATCGATCACGATACCAGCATCTCCTTCTTCGCCTTTTGAACCTGGTAATCCAACCATGCCATCTAACCCGGGTGGTCCATGCAAACCATACACACCAACCTCGCCTTTATGTCCACTAAAGGAAGCAAAACCTTTCAAACCAGGTGCGCCTGGGAAACCTACGTCACCACGCTCTCCTTTTGTTCCATTCCAACCAACCTTTCCGGGATATCCGAAGTCGCCAATGTCACCTTGTTCGCCTTTTTCACCTCTCAACCCTGGGTATCCGCGTCGTCCCGTTAGGCCGATATTACCTTGGTCTCCTGATTCTCCACGTTCACCTTGATAACCTTCTTCACCCATGTACCCATGACTGCCTTGTAGACCAGCTTCACCAGGTTCGCCATCGTCTCCAGAAAGTCCGGGAAAACCGTCCCGTCCAGTGTCACCGATTTCTCCTTTCGGGCCTTGTGGACCTTCGAAGCCAGGTTCTCCACGTTCACCTTTATCTCCGTACGGAGCAGTAATACCAGATTTTCCAGGAGCACCAGGTGCCCCTCGAACACCATAAATTATATCTCCAACCATACCTTTGTTACCGGGAAGGCCGATTCGTCCCATCATACCATCATCTCCCTTTTCACCTTTCGGTCCAACTAGACCAGGTTGTCCTCGGTAGCCTTCTGGACCTCTGAATCCTTTATCTCCAAACTCTCCGAAATATCCTGCCTCACCTTCTTCACCCATTTCACCAAACAGAACTGCACGTCCAGGATCACCACGCGAACCCTTCAAACCATGTAGCCCAGGTGGTCCATCAATTCCATGTACACCAGGAAAACCTTCTTCCCCTTGTAATCCATGATCCCCGATCATGCCGAAATAGCCTTTATATCCTACGGGGCCTTCAATACTGAATCCGGGCGGTCCAGGTGCTCCATCTGGACCTTTGAAACCTTCGTCTCCAACTTCCCCTCGATAACCTTTCTCGCCGCGTGGTCCTTCATCACCGAATTCTCCTCTAGGGCCTCGGTCTCCTATAATCTTGTAGTCCATTTCAGCAATCGCACCCGGTTCACCTCGATCACCTTGATCGCCTCGTTCACCTTTGTAACCACTGTGGAGATAAGTTTTATTTTTACTCTTTCCTTGATCAAATATATTCATGCTTACTTGTCACCGGGGGCTCCTGATGTTCCACTCAATGACCACATTGTGTACGAATTAAAGACTGCATTGCGACCATGTGCTCCATCCCGACCCGGCCTACCTGGTTCACCATCTCGTCCTCTGTATCCAGGATTTCCATCATCTCCGAACGGACCAGCTTCGCCAAGATTTCCAACTTCGCCAGGAGCGCCGAAGAAACCATTTTCTCCCTGCAGGCCCTGAGGGCCTCGATAACCTATATCACCCTTGTCGCCAGGATTACTAACTTGACTACCTTCATATATTTCCAATCCTTTCGCTCCTTTTGCTCCCGGTCGGCCTGGTTCACCGTCTTCTCCCGAAATACCTGCGATGCGTGTGCAGTGTTTGCTTAGATAGTATCTTAAAATAAAATTAAACATAACGGAACGTACCTTTCAATCCTTGAATTCCCTGTAGTCCGGCTTTACCAGATTGACCTTTTAAACCTCTAGGACCCGGTAGACCTCGATTTCCGTCAACACCATTCCAACCTGGCCGTCCAATATCACCAGCTTCTCCTTTAAGTCCATTCGGGCCGGGTGCACAAACTCCACAGTCTTCGCCCCTGAATCCTTTATCTCCTTTTACTCCGCTATATGCGTTCCATCCCATGTCACCAAGAGGTCCTGGAAGTCCTGGAATACCGTCTGGACCAGGGGGGCCAGTAATGTTATATCCAATTCCCGGATAACCTTTATCGCCAATTTCGCCGATTTCTCCTTGTTCGCCCTTATCGCCAAACTCTCCGTTTAAACCGGGTAAACCTGATTCTCCTTTATGGCCAGTAATATTTCTTCCGGGATACCCTTTTTGGCCGTGCAATCCAGCCGGACCCTGGATACCTCTAGATCCTATAGGACCTCTTGGACCACTTTCACCGTCATCACCGCGCTGTCCTCCAATAGTTGTTCCCTTTCTACCTATCGCACCATCAGTTCCAGGATCTCCAGGAGATCCCTGTAATCCCATTAAACCTCTTTTTCCTGGATTTCCTGGTATTCCTCCAAGACCTTGATTTCCTGGTGGGCCCACATCACCTTGCGGC